>NW_026000240.1:19233263-19236605 GCF_001458135.2 Marmota marmota marmota | reverse complement strand
TATATATATATATATATATATATATATATATATATATATATATATATATATATAAAAAATATTCATGTAATATATATTGTTAACATGCATACTGCATATATAATATTTTATTCAATGCATACAAATATTTAAACTGTAAAATGTACATGAACAAATACATGTAAGAATTGTGTTTCTTCTGCTATTTTTTTTTTAAGATTCTGCCTGCTTGGACATCACCTTTGTGTGCATGTTTGATAATTACAAAAGAGCTTCACTATACCAAGTAAGAGATATATATCACAGGACCATCAACCAGACACCAGTCACCTGCATGACTCCTCCTGCAGCTTCCAGCACCACCTCTACCAGGTAAATGTCAGAGTGAATGACTACTGCAGAAGCCACACAAAGCAGAGGTACTGCCTGAGAGAGGACCACCTGGTCTGATATCCAAGAATTTTGAACAAATGAAATGAAACAATTTTTTCTTACCCTTATTTTGTTAAGCAGCAATAGAACATCAAAACCAATGTGTGTGTTTGTAAAATGTTATTTTGTTATTTGTCCCTTCATGAAAATGTTTCTAGCCCATTCCTTAGAATCCACTGGGTTAAGTGAATTGCTATTGTCCTTCAGAAACTCAAAAGTCATCTGGTGTTGAGACATCAAATATTTAAAAAATGCATAGTTTATCAAATGGTATACATAACTTGCAAACCTTTTTTTAAGAAATACTCTTTTTGAAGGGAAAGAGCAAGTAGAAGACTGGCCAAAATACCATCCAGCATTGTAAATCTAGAAAATAATGGTGAACATAACCTGAATGTTTTAAGTGTATGTAGAAATGGAATCATTTTCAGTTTTCTTGGAAACCATATGCTCTATACTACAATCTTTGCTTAGCTTCTTGTCCTTGACTCTATCACATTACCTTTCTGGGCTTCTGTTCCCTTACCTTCAAAATGGGTAAAATGCTAGTACCTATATTATAGGATTATTTTAGGATTTAATAAATAAAAATGTGCATAGCATCTAGAACATTCTAAGTTTCTTACAAGTATCAGCTGTAATTACTTATCATGGGTATTGGTACATGTCAATTCTCCTGCAGATTAATCTTTTCCATTTCCTATGGTGGCTTTTCTGACCATCACTGTACAAGATTTTCCATCCTGTGAGTTTTGATTACTGGACATATTTCTTACTGCATAAAGTTTGTAACTTTTCAGAAACATCAATACTAATGTTTAAATACAATTTATGTGTTGTATAGATAGCAGCAATAAATGTAATACTAGTGAATTCTCCATTCAGCTTCAATGTTTCAATTAACTTTTAAAAGTTTTGGATTGTCGAATCTTATATTCTAATGGTGTTCTATAAAATGCAGTAATAAGTCAACAGTGGAAGTAAGTCTTTATGTAGCACATTTAGTATAAAAGCTTTATTTTAAAGTAATGATGCTAATATTACTTTATGGTGCTATAAAGGAAACTAATTTAAGCATATTAAGGTATTTCAAGATTAAATTGCTGAACAATTTCTTTTACATCAAAAACTTTTCAAAACGTTAGGGTAAAGTTAAACTAAAATTTTATGTGGGATATAGATTTTTTTAATTACTAAAGAAACAAAATTGTTCCATAAGAAAAGTTGTTATTTTTGGATGGACATTATTACCCTGTATACATTTATTATCATACTACCGGTGTGACTCTGCACTCTATTCAGCCAGAGGAAGGAGAAGTTGTGCTCCATTTGTGTACAATGTGTCCAAACGCATTCTACTGTTATGTATAATTGATCAGAACAGATTAAAAAATTACATAAATTTTTTAAAAAGGAAAGCTGTTATACTTATTATAACTTGCATATAAAGATTAAAACAAAGCTTGGAAAGAGCCAGGATATAGTTTACTTAATTCTTGTGTTCTTGTTTATACAATGACAAAATTAAAGGTTTTGGAAAATAATTAGTTTTCCTACATCCAAAGAGAATATAGGAGTGCCAAAAAGTAGTTAAATATTTTGAATCACATAAATATAATAAGAATAAACCCAAATAATATAGAGAACTCAAAAAAAATCAAGCAAGACAAATTTTTGTATCCTAAGTTGTATGTTTGTGTGTGAGAGAGAGGCTCACTTCTAGTTGTTTCAAATTTTTGATGTTATTTCTTATTCCATTTGATAAAAGTGAGCTATAAAATGTACAGTAGAAAACACGAGGCATGTTATTTTAACCTTTTGAACAGAGATACATTTGGTGTTATAAAACTTAAGTGACTACGTCTAAGTTTGACCTAAAAGAATACTTCTTAGTAGCCCTGGGAGGTACACTATCAATAACATTTGAGAAGGTGCTTATAATTTCTCTCCTTTATTCTCCATCCCCATGGAGGTCATAAAGACCTTAAAGGAACTTCCCCTTCACCTTCAAAGAAGTTAAAATATTTTTAAGAGGAGGTTTCTTTCCTCATTTCCGTTTCAGAAGTTTTGTCGCTGATATACAGGAATGCCTTTGATTTATGTGTGCTGATTTTATATCCTGCCACTTTGCTGAATTCATTTATTAATTCATTTATTAGTTTCTTTGTAGACCCTTTTGGGTCTTCTAGGTATAGAATCATGTTGTTTGCAAATAGTGATAATTTAAGTTCTTCTTTTCCTATTTTTATGCCTTTAATTTCTTTCATCTGTCTAATTGCTCTGGCCAGTGTTTCAAGAACTATATTGAATAGAAGTGGTGAGAGAGGGCATCCCTGTCTTGTTCCAGATTTTAGAGGGAATGCCTTCAATTTTTCTCCATTCAGAATAATGCTAGCCTGAGGCTTAGCATAGATAGCTTTTACAATGTTGAGGTAAGTTCCTGTTATCCCTAGTTTTTCTAATGTTTTGAACATAAAGGGATGCTGTACTTTGTTGAATGCTTTTTCTGCATCTATCGAGATGATCATATGGTTCTTATCTTTAAGTCTATTGATGTGGTGAATAACATTTATTGATGTCCGTATATTGAACCATCCTTGCATCCCAGGGATGAATCCTACTTGATTGGTGCACAATTTTTTTTGATGTGTTTTTGTATCCGATTCGCCAGAATTTTATTGAGGATTTTTGCATCTAGGGTCATTAGAGATATTGGTCTGTAGTTTTCTTTCTTTGAAGTGTCTTTGTCTGGTTTCGGAATTAGGGTGATGTTGGCCTCATAGAATGAATTTGGAAGAGCTCTCTCTTTTTCTATTTCCTGAAATAATTTGAAAAGTATTGGTATTAATTCTTCTTTAAAGGTTTTGTAAAACTCCGCTGTATACCCATCCGGTCCTGGGCTTTTCTTGGTTGGTAGTCTTTTGATTGCGT
>NW_026000240.1:18999041-19232401 GCF_001458135.2 Marmota marmota marmota | reverse complement strand
CTGCATTAAAAAATGACAAAATCATAGAATTTGCAGGGAAATGGATGGCACTAGAGCAGATTATGCTAAGTGAAGCTAGGCAATCCCTAAAAAACAAATGCCAAATGTCTTCTTTGATATAATGACAGCAACTAAGAACAGAACAGGGAGGAAGAGCAGGAGGAAAAGATTAACATTAAACAGAGACATTAGGTGGGAGGGAAAGGTAGAGAAAAGGGAAATTTCATGGAAGTGGAAGGAGACTCTCATTGTTATACAAAGTTACATATAAGAGGTTATGAGGGGAATGGGAAAAATAAAACAAGGAGAGAAATGAATTACAGTAGATGGGGTAGAGAGAGAAGATGGGAGGGGAGGGGAGGGGGGATAGTACAGGATAGGAAAGGTAGCAGAATACAACAGTTACTAATAGGGCATTATGTAAAAATGTGGATGTGTAAGCAATGTGATTCTGCAATCTGTATTTGGGGTAAAAATGGGAGTTCATAACCCACTTGAATCTAACGTATGAAATATGATATGTCAAGAGCTTTGTAATGTTTTGAACAACCAATTAAAAAAACATAAAAAAGCCAAAAAAAAGAGGAGGTACTCTGTGTTAAGATTGCTGCCTAATAAATATTATGTCATACAGAGGAAGAAATGTATAAACACTATGAAAATGCCTAAGAAGACCTGAAAGATATTAGTGTAAATTTAGATTACAAGAAGCAAATTTATCTGAAACAAAGATAATGGAAATCCTGGAGATGTCATGAAAAGCAAGCGGTGGCTACACTGCACCCCATGCCAGGAGGGCTGAACTGCTGATGGAGCCGTAGTGTGGGGTGGTGTTGAGGCAGGCCTTGGGAGCAGGAGTGTTCAAAATTTGTCATAAGGGAATATGACACCCTCAGTCCACTCTCAGTGTCAGCACTGTCAATAATCACTATTGTACCCTGCAGGAGTCTAGAGGTTTAATTACAGAGAAAAGGAAGCATGAAAACCTCAGAGCAGGGTAACCATACACTATAAATTGAGCAGAAAAACAAACCTCTGGAAGTGGAACAGACCTTCACGATACTCACACCCATGACAGTGGAGTCGGACATGCACTTTCCAAGCACCAACCCAAACATGCACCTTCAAGACTTCACAGGAAGCTTCACATGTGAAACCAACTGTCCCCAAAGAAAAAGAAACGTAGGTCCTCATAATGAGGTTCCACTAATAAAATAACCAGTTTGCTACTCGGTCACTTGGAAGTCAAGACTTTCATGTATAAAATCTTTGTATGAAATTTTTAGTGCCTGTATTTTATTTATGAACAAAAAGCTCCACAAAGGATCTGACAAAAAATATATAGCAAAAGAAGAAAACAAAGACAATGCAGGAGCAGAAAATTTCAAAGAGCTTTTACAAAACCTAAGTTAATACAATCAGAACAGATCAGTCAAGGCATTGGCAAAAACACAAAGTACACCCAAAACATAAGTCAGAGAACTCCAGTGAAATCACTGGCTGCAAGTTGTGAGTTAAAAAAAAAAAAAAAGAATAAGAGATGCCAAAATAATCCCTGGCCTAGCAATACCATAAAGTCTTGATCACCCTCAGTTCTGAAGGATTTAGGAAAGTTAATATTTATCTAGGAGAGCTGTCAATGGATAAGAAGGCCACTGGACATAAGCTGCATCCTTTGAAGAAGGAAGAAGTTCATGCAAACCAACAGGGTGCCAGGAAGGCATGGGGAGAGTGGATGTGCCCCTTTCTGTCTCTGCCCATCCTCCAATCTCCTGGCTTTGCTTCTCACTGGTAAGTCCAACCAGAAGCCAGAGGCTAAGAGGGTACCAGTGATGTAATCCACACAAGTCAGTCCACAGCAGCCAGAGAGAATCCAAGACAGGGATAAGTCTGGAGAGTGAATATGATGGGTACACAGAGATCTGCCTTGGCAGAGGCTAATAGAAGACAAAAATATACCCATAAAATGAAAGCAGAATGCTACCAAAAAAATTAATGAATAAAATAAGAATGAGATTTAGAAAAAATAATAGGATACACAGAAATTAAAATAGATATTGTATGTGTGTGTGTGTGTGTATTTTCATCCATCCATCCATTAGAATGGTCTGGACAGTCGGAAGAAATCATTTATGAAATTTCATTGACAGTGTGAAAAAGACAAGTAATTCAAAGCAGGAGAGAACAGAATAAAATTCTAGGCATTATCTCAAGAGGTTGCTGTTCAATATTGGTGTTTACAGAACAGAAAAGGCTACAATTCAGAGGGGAGGACATTTTTTTTAACATTTGTCAGAATTGAAATATATATATAGAAAATATCCAAAACATGGTAAAAAAAGATTAATATTAAAGATCCTTAAAAGATATAAATGGCTAAATTACTGGACTCCAATGATAATGAGTAAATCCTAGAAGTTTCCAGTCACTAAACTTCAGATAGGTAGAGTGGAATGTGAATCAGACTTAATGTTCACTTCTCTGTGGCCACACAGGACACTAAAAGACCATGGAAAAGTCTTCAATGTGTGATGGGGGAAAAAATAATCTAAATCTCTAAAATCAATGTAGCCCACCATTCGAGTTTTAAGATGAAAAATAAATATTTTAATCCACACAAGTTCTCACAAGATCCCAATGCACAAAATATCCCCAGAGGAAGACTTTAGAATTGACAAACATGAGAACAAACTCCAATTTTTCTCCAGATTATCATTATTCCTTCTCCTTCTTTGCAGGTTAATTAGTCTTTAAACATTAATATGCACTATGGTATGTATGTGTGTTGTTCACTTTTTTTTCTTTTATCTTGTCAAATGACTGTTCACTCTTCCTATTTGTCTGCTAATATATGCATGCATATATGGGTAAACAGATACTAATAAAAACTTATAAGAAAAAAAATTCTTAAATTCATGTTTTTTTTAAATTGAAAATGTTTATTTAAAATATATAATAGCATTGTTTTAAAAATTTACCCTGTTGTATTAATTTGTCATTTGAAAAAAAAATATGTCTATCCAAAATTAGTCCTTTTCCAATTCTTATGTGAAGAATGAGAAAGGGCAGAAGTTGATGAGTTTCAATTCCAAATTTCCCCTTTTTTTAAGCTATTAAATATCTGCGTGGCCGTCAGTCCTCTCTCTGAACTGTGTTCCTTATTTTTAATATTTGAATGATGGCAGTGCCTACATTGTGGGGCGACTACGGGCTGAGAAGACAGTAGGCCAGGTAAAGTGACTAGGTGACTGTGATTCAAACAGTCATTTCACTTTGGTGTACCCTCTTTCTAAACAGGAAAGGCAAGAATGTGTCCTAGTGAACAACTATTTGAAACAGAACGTGATCTACTTGGGGAGAATGGAAAAGTGACAAGAGGTCAAGATCGTGTAGGGTTTGTAGCAATAGAAGGAGTGACTGTGTGGCCTGCTGTGTCTATAGAATTTGGGAGATAGAGAGCAACACATGAAAAGTAAATTTCAGAAGTTTCACTCTGTTTTGTAAGATATGATTTTCCCTTACTGAATTTTCAAGATGACTTCAAGCTTTCTTCTTAGCTTTATTGAGTTGAATTTTTCTGCCCTCTGAATGTAGCATAGAACTGATGTTTCTATAAAGCAAGGGAAAGCAACATTGACTCTTACTTGGATAACAGAAGGTATCACAGCAAATAAGCTTACACTTACTTAGGTATTGCCTTCAATGGCAGTAGAGTCTAAGTAGACTGTCCTAATCATCCTTTGATCAGAAATGACCCCACTTACCATTTTGCAATGTATTTATAACATACAATGGTTTGTCTTTAGCAATCTTCACCCAATTTTGCTTTGGTGGCGTTAAGAAAACTCTTTAGTGTTCACTAAAATTTTGGAGCGGCCTTTCATAGAAGGCACTCTAAAGCAAATTATATGCAAAATCTTGATTTTTTTTGGATGAATAAATCTTTATCCAAGCAAGTGAATTGAATTTTCCAAGGTCACATAAGCAGCAACTGGCAAAGTGACCTCAGAACCTACATCTCCTGGACCTGGCTCAATTTGTAATAGAATAAACTCTCCTCATATTTTTCTGAAAAAATCAGAGATCCATTAAATAAGTATGGACACCTCTAGAATTAAGCTGATATAGCACCTTATTTTTCTTCAATAATATTTTTTCAATGTAGATCTCTGCTTAATAAGTGGTAAGTCCTTGAGGAAATCTACAAATACTTGCTTGCCTTGAAGTCCAGGCTCATTGCTGAGTAAAACCACAGCAGCGTGAAGCAAGGTTTTTGATGAGCATTTCCAAACAAAATAGCCATTGTAGGAAGATTCTTCCTACTGAAATTTATCCCCAATATTTTTTATAGCTCCCATTATGATTCCTTTTATCCTTATGCATCTACATTTTTTAAAAAAGAAAAATCATACAATGATGCCATGAGGAAGAAACCTGTGAAAACCATTAATTTTCCTATTTTCGAAAGTCTGTGAGCTTCACCTCAGGATTGAATTGGAAAAGTAGTTTGAGCTTCTGGCTGTTACAGCACATTGTCATGTTTCCTAGTCACTGAAGCAAAGCTGTCCTAAATGAAGACAAAGTAGAAACATTATGCCTGTCAAATGAAGTTACCGGGATCTGACAGAAGCTGTTATTGCCTTAGCACCAAATTTCAAAGTCTTCTATGCATGATCTGTTTCATTATAGGAACCTACTGTCATGGGATTTTTTATTTTTTATTTATTTTTTATTTTTTTTTTTGCACAACAGCTAAAAAGTATTTTGTTTTATTCACCTATGTACAACGATGGGATTAACAGTCTGAATCCGAAAGATCTCATCAACAATGACATTGTCATTGGTGTCAATGTGTCCAGGACAATAACCAACAGTTTAGTTATAGAAGAGACATAGAAAAAAAAATGGGCATATAAAGACAAATTTCTGGCTTAGAAGATTTGGAAACTTGTATTATTGTTGGATCTTCAGAACAATGGAGGTCACTTGAAAGAAACTATTTGAAACTTTCATGATTATCTGCCAAAACTTAATCTCAGAAGAATTTAATTAAAATGTGATATCATGTAATATAGAAAGATATAAGCATTGCCAAGATACTCTATTTTCCTCTATAAAAATTAATTGCTTAGCTTTTGTATCTACCATCTGTCATGGAACCACCTTCAAGTTACAGATTTTCATAAAAATCCTTACGAAGAAGGCCATCATTTTTGAGGTTGAACCCTTGAATACAAGAGAAAATGTAAAGGCCAAGATCCAGAATAAAGAAGAAAATTCTGCTGCTTCATAAAGAATGATCAAAACTGGCAAGTCACTGGAAGATGGACATACTTTGACTACAGGATTCAAAAGGAGTTCACTCTTCATCTCTTATTGAGACTGTAGTGAGGCTAAGTAAAGGAAGAAGTTTTATGCTACTCCCAAGAAGAGTGAGAATAAGAGAAAGAAGATAAAGTTGGCTGACTTGAAATATTATAATGCGGATGAGAATAAAAAATAGTCACGTTGCTCAGGAGTGCCTTTCAGATGAGTGTGGTGCTTAAAGTTTTATAGCTGGTCACTTTGGTAGACATAATTGGGGCTTAAAGGGTTGTCTAATTTACTGGTGCAACAAACCATAGGACAAGGAGTTATGTATGAGTCCATAAAAAGCGTGAATTAGAAATAAATAAATAAATGCATGGCTCAGAATATGGTGATGGTTAAAGGCTATTTTCACAGCCGGAAGCTTGAAATTTTCCCAAGCTTCCCTCATGCTGAAATTCCATTTTCACAGTTCCATCTATGGAAACATGATGGGTGGTATCTCCCTAGAACAATAAAACTCCTTTCCAGGAGCACTGTCACCAGATGTCAAATCTGTACTCTCTGACCCTTGTCAACCAGCCTATGTCAGTCAGAACAAAAAATGGACACCAGATCAAAGCCAAACAATAGAGATGCTGCCTACATATTTAAAAGTGAGGCTGAGAGCCAGGCTCCTGAATAAAAAAAAAACATATAAACTTGAAAGCAAAAGGAGGGCTATTTTCTACTTGACTTACATTTTAGGAAGCAAGAAATTTGTTGGAGAGAAAATGACTCAAAGAATGAAAAGAAACATAGAAACTCACAAGTTTGTTCTAATTTTTAGTATCTCATCATTGGACATCCTGATAGCTTCAGTTTTCTGGGTTTTTTTTTGGGGGGTGGGAGTTGTTTTTGTTTTTATTTTGTAAAACACCTTATTGTTTTTATATATTTTTTTATTTTTATTAGATTTTGTTTGTTTCTGGGACTTCCTTCCTATGACATGATTAGTGTATATACCCCCTCTTTTAGTAAGTGTAATAGTCTCTCAAAAGACTCTTATATATCTTGGTATTTATCAGTTGAGCTATTGTGAGAAGGCAGAACATCTGGATCCATCCCACCTCGGCTTGAATCTTTTCTATACCACTTACCAGACTTAAGTCTTCCATCAAATCATCTAAATGTTCCATGTCTCTCTTTCTCTATCTATAAAATAGTAGCACCCACTTCATAGAGAATGAGAATCAAAGCAGATCACATTTGTAAAGCACTTAGAATACCGCCTCACATACAGTTTGGCATGACATAAGTGTCTGCTAAATAAGAAATGTAGTTTCAAAAACCGTGGTCACTGAATGGTGACCAGTGGATGCACTTATTCATTACATTGTCTTCTTGATAGAAGATTTCTCTCAGCACATGTGATCATCTCAATCCTGGTTCTGTCGCTGCTGTTTTTAAAGAAGATGATATTCTATAAGAAAGACAAGCTAAATATAGACGCAGATATTTGAAAGAAGCAATATCTGAGGCACAGGCAAAATATGATTCTTAGCCATCAAGTTTCTTTAACCAAATCCCAAAGAAGTAGCAGCCTAAAAGTCAAGTGGATTTGAAAATATTTACTCTAAAAGCCATTCCAGCTCAGCAGTGGAGCCTATACCGATGTCCTAAATTAATTTAGGTTCTCAGACACTTCTCTGGCTCTCACCTTCCTGTTCTCATTCCCACCAAACAAATGAGTTGGTAATTGCATGTAAAAATCACCCATTGCCATCAATATCTCCCTGCAACTGCACATATTCTCTTCTTTCTAAATTCTTGCTCTCTCCTTTTGTTCTTCTGTCTTCTTCCGTTTCCTTTTGGTTTTCTTTCATGTCAAATATTTGCTGTATTCTTTTATCAGCCAGGGTCCTAACAGAAAATAGCTGGCAGGCACGCTCAGACAAGGCCTGGCACTGCTTATAGAGATTTGGATAGACTTAGAAAGTACTAAGAAATGGTAGCGATGACAGGAATCTGGAAGTCAGTCCTGCCCAGAGGGACACATAAGTGGAGCCCAGAGGGTAGGTGACTGTGCTATGGGAATACAGGTGTCCCTGCCAACACGAGAGAGAGGGATTGGGAGGATTGTTTCTACCTGCTCCCTCACCTGTTCCTAGAGACATGCTCCCCATTGGCCAATCTCAAGAGGAGGGCAGAGTATATGCTGGTTGCTATAGTGCTCCAAAACCCTTTCCCTGCACGCGCGTGCAAACACACACACACACACACACACACACACACATATATATATATATATATATATATATATATGAATATGTATGCATTTACTGCCTTAGGATGTAATTTCTCAATTTTATGCATTTAAATGTTTCTCATTGCTTCTAACTTTTAACTCTTTAAAATAATTTTATTTTTTGAGATATTAAATTTAATCTGAAAATGTTATTGACATTTAAATTCATTTTTTATTTATTTTGTACTTTATTCTTAAAATTAATTTGAGTATTCTCTTAAGCATTTCACTTCATGCTATAAATTATTTTAATTTCTTCTTCTTCCTACTCTCTTCTTTCTTTTACTTTAATTATTTAGTAATGTCTCTGTATAGAGTGGCAAAAGGCAAAACCACAAATGGGAAATTTGAGTTGCCCGACTTTCTGTCTCTATGATTGCAGCATAGACTATGTATCACCATTTCTGTGATTTTCTAAAATGCTAAATTCTAGATCTACCCCACACAAATTAAATCAGAATGTCCTGGGTTGATGCTTAGGAGGTTAAATTGGAGAACCCCTATTTTAACTGATATACCTTAAACCATCTCTAGCTTGCCCACAATACCTAATATAATGTAAATGCTAAGTAGTTGTTATGTTGTATCCTTTAGGAAATAATGACCAAAATAAATTGAGTACCGGCATATTTATCTTTTTCAAATATTATTGATCTGCAGTAGGTTGAATCCATGAACAAGGAATCCACAGATGTACGGGGCCAGCAATATTTGCCATACAATTAATCTTTTGTATTAATGTGTCTGATGGGAGAGATCATAATTTCCAAAGACTTGACTATAACAATGGGAGATACCTGAAAAGGTGTGAAAATATAGAATTATTGTCAGATGAACAGGGATTAACTTAAACGGAAAAACTTTCATCAGACTGACTTATGCAAAATTTCACACATAATGACTCCATTCTCAAAACAATATGTGAGGCATTTTCTATGGCTAAGATTATTTTACAGACAGGGAAAGTGAATCATGGAGAGGTTATGCCCCTTGATTGGGAGGTACATCTAACATGCCTCCAAAGCTATATCTGCAATTTCCAGCCTCACAATTTTCCTTAGTTTACGGCTTCTAATAACTGAACATAGAATATTTGAACATATGTGCCAATCTTATGGAATTTTGATTTTCAGTTTTATTGACCTAATTGTTTTGTAAAAGCTGAGAGACAATAAATGGATTTGCTTTCCTGGAAGTAGGCCCATTTTTGCTTAACAGGAGGCTCAAACAAGGCCCTAGATTCCAACCACTCATGAACAAAGGAACCCATCAGGCCTATTATCCCAGAAAAAAGGCAGAGTCTAGAGTCTGTCTTTCTGTTTGGAGTCAAACTAGCTAGGTGGCTTGTGGGGATTCCTGGGAGGTAACAGCACATCCAGGTAGATCAACAGATACGGAGACAGGTGAGCAAGCAGTTGCCTTGTTCTTCGTATACTGAAAGGAAAGGCACCCAACATGGATATCCTGGAATTAGATAGTGGTTGTAGTTGGAATGAAGAGCACAAGAGACAGCCAAGCCAACTTAGCACTGTCCCTGCAAGGTGACTGAACCCTAATTCCACAGATACCTGGTATCTGGAAAATATAGTTAGATTTAGAATATTGAATTTTCATATGATTTTATGCATTTTTGTTTGTGTGCATATTTTTTGTTTATGCAAATGACACACAACAAATGAATATATAGAATGTCAAATGCATATATAGGATCACAAGTCATATGTACATACATATGCATATATATCATATGTCTATATATAGACATATAGATATTTTACATATTATGGGTTTTGTGGAGCAATTCAGCCTAGTTTTGTATGACCAGAAAGTGAATGCAGTTCTAACACAGCCTGTTTTCTTTCTTCCCCTTTAGCTCTTTCCATATCTAACATATTTCAGACAGCTGAGAATCCATCCTTTGTTTAATTTCCAACAAAGAAAAATTTTGTTGTGCATTTTATAGCATTATTATACTTTGTATTTTTTAAAACAAAAGATCAATTTTTATGTAGCTTTACTATCTAAGAAGTGAGAAATATTGTTTTTTTTTCCTCTCATTTGTTGGAGTGACTCAAACCAATTCTAAAAAATATTAGAATAACTACTCTGTTGGTGTTGGCTTAAAAATTACATTTAAGATGGATAAAAGTTCATAAAGACAGCATCCTTAAAAGGTCATCTTTTCCCTTTTAGTCTTTAAACCATTGACATTTTAGTAAGTTCACAAACCTGTCCAAAGTTGACCAAGTTTTACCTCTACAATGCCTGTAAGAAATTAAATCAGAGTCATGGCTTACTACCCAATTTTATAGACTGCCCTACTTTTAAAGCACTTGGAATCTCTTGTCAGATTTAAGAAAACAAGCTAACTAATCATTTAAAAATAATACCATTGGCAAAAAAAAATCACTATATAAGCATTTTATAGTATGTATGTTTTTCTGCTGACATTTAAAGACTGACTTAAACCTATCATTTACTGAGCTATGTCAATGAACCTAATAATGATGAATTAATACAATATTTCCCAGAATGAGTTTGTTAAAACTAAGGTTTTTCTAATCCACCCTATTTCTAACATTCTCTGAGAAAACAAAAGTCCTTTCTCAAATAAAGTTTGGAGATATGCTAGGAGAAATATAATAAAATAATAATTCCAATTTTTGTATCTGTGTAGTGAAGAATCATCAGACTTACTTGTTTTTGGAAATCCCTCTGCAAAATAAATCAATTAATGGGCTTCAAAGCCTTTGGCCTATGGAACTTATTTTAGGAAATTCTGAGGACCATGCATCTCCCAATGTGACTAATTTATAGCTGAAAAACAACCACCCGGAATAATCTCATTTGTGATGTTACAATTTTTTTCATGCAAATTGGCATAAAGCTTAAGAATGAGACTACACTCAGCAATTTAAAAGCAATCACTATATTTTATCTAACAGGAGTCTTCTAGTTTGACCTAAGTTAGCCTTCCTTTTCAATCACAATTCATTTGGCAAGGAAAATAGCTTCATATTTAATTTCACTTGCAACTTGATAATTATAACCATTGCCCTCAGAACAAGATGCAAGTAATTAAATAGCCTCCCAATAAGCCACCTGGTGGCTTAATTAGCTGTGTATGCAATTTTGAAGGTGAGATTAATTGCAAAAGTAAAAGGTACAATTTACAAAATGAAATCTGAAGCTGAAAAGTTCACTCCATATTCTTTGAATTTCTGTTGGTTGATTCAATCTCCAAATACCTGGATCCCATATTCTTTTGAAAAGAAAGATACTAGAGTTACTAAGCATAGTTACATTTACTTCCATTGGGGGAAAAGAAAAGTGGAGTTTAAATAAACATGTGAATAAGCAGTAATAACCTTTGAATAATTGTATTTAGTCATCAGTATTTGCCAATAATGGTCTCATACCAGAGATGTTGCCCTAAATTAGTTCAAATTGACTATGATGTGATAAGTAAATCTCCTTTAACATATTCATTATTTTGCTCTGGTTACTTCTTTAAAAATGCTATAGATTTAGGCATATAATATAAAAATATAGTGGACATAATAGCAAAATATTTATATTTGTATTTATTTTTTCCCTCTTCCTGACTCCATCTGAAGTTATTTACTTATTTACTCATTTTACTAAGCATTTAATGAAGGGATAATTTTTAACTAGACTACTGTTCCAGTTCTTTATACTTTTATTTTGAAGTGAGCTTTTGCTAAATTTCTTAGGGTTTCCCTAAAATGTGGAGGCTAGCCTTCAACCTGTAATCCTCCTACTTTAGCCTCCCTAATCACTGGAATTATATAGGCATTTGCCACCAAGCCTAGCTTCCACCAGAAGTTTTCATGTGCTTTGTGGATATTTTGAGTGAAATGAAATATTCTATCAGAAATATAAATGAAATATTGTATTATAAATATAAAAGAGATGATTGTACTTTATTACATTTTGAGCTATAAGGGTATAGCAAATGAAATATTTTAATTTTAAAAAAATGAATTTCAAAGCCACTTTTCTTGGGAAGATATACAATGTTATAAATTCATTTAGCTTTTATTTAATTTATCAAAAGTCATAGTCTGATGACTTATAGAATAGAATTTGTCTTAGAGAATTTATCCCCTGTGCATAAGATGAAGATGGATAGGTCATAAAACCACCTGCTCCAGGGTACAACAAGAGTAGGATGTAAAGGAAAAGGAAAAGCCTGCATACTCCTCCTCTCCTAGGAAATTTTGGGAAGAAGACAGGACCAGGAGAAGCAGAATCAGGTACCTAAATTCAGTACTACCTACCTGGATTTCTGGAGAGACACAACCCTCAACGGAAGAGGCATTTCAGAGAAGTTCAAGGGAATTATCGAGGTGATATGTGTGTGGTCCCAGAGGCAGGAAGAAAAGTAAAGGAGTGTACCAACTGGGATTGTGGGCGTGTGTGTACATAAAACAAGATGCTTCTGTGTTGGTGATCAGATTAAGGTCCTGGGTGGGACATTCCCAGGGAGAGTGGGAACACTGCCCACCCTCTTCATCTAGACCTTGCACTGTGCATCTGTTCCATTGGGCTGTTCTTACAGTTTATCATTTAGATAGACCAGAAGTGGTAATTAAGTATTTCAGTTTTGTGAGCTATTTTAGAAAATTATTGAACTTGAGTAGGGGCTTGTGGCAACTGCCTGAATTATTAGCTGGTAAGAAAAGTCGAAGTGGTCTGGGATTTATGACTGGCATCTGAAGCAGGGGGGCATGAGTAGCAGTCTTGTGTGACTACTGAGCTCTTAACCCATGGGATCTGACCCAGGTAGCTATTGTCAGAACTGAATCAAGGACATCCAGGCAGTGTCAGAAAATTGTTTAGTATGGAAAACAAAAACACTGCACATAGTCTCAGAAATTCTGTGATTAAAAATGAATCCTAATAGGGACAAAAGTAGAGACTCATAATTATGAGTCTACTGAACCAGCAAGGTTCAAGGCACTGTAAAGAAAGAAAGGACTATGATATTTTAGGTTATTTTTATGGACTGGATTTGTCTCTGCAAAATTTATATGTTGAAGTCTTAATCTTCTTTACCTTGGGATGTGATTGCATTTGGAGAAGGAGGTTTTGATGAGGTAAATAAGCTAAGCTGAGTCCATTATGGTGGGTCCTAATCCAATATGAATGGTATATTTAAAAGAAGGAGAGATTGGGACCCATGTACCTACCATGGGAGGACCAAAAATGGACAGTGTGAGGATTCAGCCATGGGCAAACGAAAAAGGGAAATCTTAGAAGAAACCAACCTTGCTAATACCTCTGACTTCACTTTTATACTCCAGAACTGTAAGAAAATAAATTTTTGCTGTTTAAGACATGCAGCCTATAGTACTTTGTTTTAACCAGCTTAGCAAGCAGATCCACCAATTCCAACTGTCCTAGTTAGCAGTTGACTTGAAGAGGAAAAATAAAAATCATATAAAGCAAATATTTCTCAGTGGTTCTCGACCAATAGGTGCCTCCAAAATAACAAAATACCAGAGGTTGTGCATTCTCCAAATGTCCAAGCTCTCTACCCCATTTATCAATGAGACATATTTGAAATAATAAACATTTAACCCAAAACACTCAACAACATCACAATAAAGTCCATGCCTGTGAATCTTAAAATGTAGTGCTTTAGCTAGCTTCCACTCACTACATGAGTGGAAGCTCATGATGGAGTTAAATAAAACATAGCAAATACATCGCATATTCTTTGCACTTCTAAGTATAGTATAATTAAAACTGAAAACCTGATTTGAAATACAAAACCAGTAATCTATAAGTAGAAGAGTCTGTAAATGTAGGAGAAAGGAGGGTAGAGCAATGAGCTAATTTTAAAAGAAAACTTTGAAAAGAACAGGGAGTGCAGAGGAAGAATGGAGATGGGTCTCATCTGATCATGAGAAGGCAGGGTGGGGAAATTTCTCTATCACTGCTGCTCTCTGGGAACACAAGCCTCTGGTAAATTTCTAGGTACAATCACTTTCCAGAAAGACTACTTCATTTTTTTTTTTTTTGATGTTTCACTGCTCTTGGGATCTTAAGGAAGAAGAATCCAGTAGTGTGCATATGCTAGGAAAGCAGGAGGATAGAGAGTTTGTAGGTGAGATAATCTGAGCCTTAAAAGGGACAATAGGAGTCCTTACATGAAAATCAAGTAAGAAAGGCTGGGGGGTATTGCTCAGTGGTAGAACACTTGCCCAGCCTGCAAAAGGCCCTGACAGAATCCCCAGCACTATGAAAAAAAAAAAAAAAAAGAAGAAGAAGAAGCGAACAAACAAAAACAACAAATAAAACACAAGAAAGGAATATTTCAGGAAGATTAAATGAAAAAGATGATGAAAGTTTGGCAGTGTCAGGTAATTTATAAGGACAGAATTACAACATCTGAATTAAGGTGTGACTGAAACTGAGGGCTGGAATATACAAAAGAGCAGAATTAAGAAAATAAATTTAAGGAGTTTGGATTTTAAAAAAAAGGCATTGCCAAATTATTGGGCTTTTTCAAAGAGGGACATAAATGATCCAATTCGTGTTTAAGATTACTTTTAAATATATAGTACAATAGCTCACCCTTATTCAGAGTATTCATTACAAAATACCAGTGGATGCCTGAAACCATAGATTACATCTAACCCTCTATATTCTATGCTTTCCTATTAAGACAATTAAAAATAAAAAAAAACTATAATAAAGTTTAATTTACAAAATAGGCACAGTAAAAGATTAACAATAATAACTAATAGCAAAAGAAAATAATTGAAATATGGGAGCATGATCTCTCTTCTCTCTCAAAATGTTTACTTGAACACAAGCACTGCAATAGCACACAGTTAATTTTTTATCACAGATGGATGGTAAGTACCTGGCGGGCAGGTACTGTATACAGTGTGTACATGCTGAACAAAGGGACAATTCACATACCACTTGGGATAGCGCAAGATAGTGCAAGAATTCATCATGCTGCTTGGAATGGCGTATAAGTTAATATGTGTGAATCGTTTGACTTGTAAATATTCTGTAAATTGAATATTTTCAGGACTCAGTTGTTTGCAGGTAACTGAAAATTCTGAAAGTAAAAACAAGAAGAAAGAAAAATAACTGTGAGACATAAACTAGATAATGGAAATTCATACTTGAAGACAGGGAAATAAGAAAGGAGACTGTCTTAATACATAGGGTGAGCGCTGAAATCTGAAAAGATATTTTTCTCTTCACTCCAAAGCAATAAGTAGGCACACACACGTACTTTGCAACCCCTCTTTACCTCTCTACCTAGAAGAACTCACTACTTGACCATTCCTCTAAGACCAGATCTTTAACATCATCACTCCAGGACACTTGAGGCAATTCGATGCAATGTTACATAGATTTATGTTTTCCCTTCTGCCCTTGGTATTTACACTCTCTTATCTTATTTCTATACTTATCTATATTATTCTCGGCCCTCATGAACTCCAACTGCCACTTCCTTTAAGGAGAAAAACATTCTGAAAATTACTGTGCGCACCTGGGTCAACATTTTCACCTTTTGGTACTCAGTAAATAGTTAATTAAGAAGCATATTCATACATCATTCTGATTGGTAGCTTTGGGTCAGAAAATAGTGTATTTTAATGACTGACATTCAGAAGGCTACATGCAAATTATCTCAAGTTATATTTAAATGTAAATATGTGCACTGCATATTTAAATATATTTACATAATGTATATTTAATATATTTACATTGAAATTCAGCTGGGAATGAATTCTAAATGTGTTAAGTTGCTGACATTTTAATTCTACTGGCTTCCCTGTCTTTTGAGAAAGCTTCATGTTAGTGAATGTCATGGATAATACAAAACCAGCCATCTCTACACAGGCTATATTATACTTACCTGGAAAGTGTTCTTATTAGGATCATAACTCTAACTTCCTATTACTACAAATTCACAAACACTTTAGTAAAGAATAAAAAAAAATGTTATTGTAAAATCATTTTGTAATTCAGCCTTGAGGCAAGAGACTCAGGAAATGGTAAATGTAACCCCTGGGGACATGTTCCATCATGAGATTAACAATTGCTAAGACAACCATACATCATTACAACAGACAAGGGTAGCATCCGAGATGCAGGAATCATAAGCAGAAAAACTGTGGGTGACACTTCATGCAGGAAAACTGTGGACATCTAGTGGATGTTAGCACTTTGTTTGTTTTGGATGAAAATATAATCATCACCTCTAGAGATAAGGCAAAATGAAATATAAACACGTGCCCTATCCAAGGGATGTAGCTTTGCTGATCCTGGTTTGTCTATACTGAAGGCACTGAATGGAAACTGAATACCCTGAAGTTAGTGATTAGATGCCGCACAGGCAGTGTGGTGCAGAATGGAATTTTCACTCATTTGATCTAAACATTGTGCTGTTATTGGCCTCAAAGACAGTTTGTTTATGAACCTGATTTCCCTGGCAGCAAGAAGTAGTATGGACTAAGCAATTTGGATTATGTTTAATACCTATTTTTCCTTCCCTTTTACACATGCTTCCATTTCTAAATGAGGATTGCAAAACAGATAATGGCATGCCACCCCATAGAAATTTAACACATGATAATTCTCTACAAATTGTTTTGCAAACAACACACATCTACCTCTACATACTGGGAGGTGTGGCCACCCACTGGATCTGCACTGTAGACAATTATGGTGCACATAATCATTTTATCCGAAGCTGAGCATTTCTGAAATAGTCAGAATCGCTCGCCTCTTAGGACTTTAAACAACTACTGGACTCACCTAATCATTCAGAAAGTGGCTACATTTTATGTGTATTGAGAATATAAAACAGGCTAGATTATGTTAAGGAAAGAAAACTTCTAATCTTCATTGCTGTGGTGCATAACAATGCGGCATACTAGTTAGTAAACAGTGAAAGTCAGAAAAGTCCAAATTTTAAAACAAAATCCTCATATGCCTTATCTTATATACTGACAATGGTTTTCTTGTTCTTTGCCTCAATGTCCTCATATTTAAAATAGAAATAAGAATATTTATACACAAGATTCAATTTGTAAAAGTTAATATTGAACATTATTATATCAATTTGTAAATATTACCATACTATAAAGGTGAAATGTATGTAAGTAATTTAGCAAAATAGGACTTCTCAACTTGATTGCTAACCTTATTAAAGTTGTATTTGCTTTTAGGACAGTAGTAAATATGTTAAAGTGTAATAATTATGTTGCTAAACAAAAATTAAAGAGATTACAGTATAAGAAGCTAAAATTCAAAATATGTTCACTTTTTATTAGTTCTTTTTCAAGGTTTACATAAAGCATCTTGATTTTTCTTTCAAATTCTGTCATTTAGATTGGTAGCTATTAAACCAAAAAAAAAATATCAGCTAAAATAGAAATCATACCTAGTGCCAATATTGATTCCAAACCTTTCCCAATTCCTGTAACTTTATTCACATCCTTCCAAACTGAAAATAATTAGACAAGTTTTTAATAATAATCAAGTTAATCCAGAATTTTTGTTCAAGTGATGTACTAAAGACCAGAGAAATTTATATGAAGCAAAGTATTCTTATTTTTATCTGAAATTTATATGAAGCAATTTAGATGAAGCAAAGTATTCTTATTTTTGATCTGTATTCAAATTTTCAACACTTAAATTAAAAATTTGGCTATTCATTTTAGTAACTATAATCAAAATTTGCCAAATAATGACCATAATTGTATTTTACATTTTGATGGAGACTCTGTGCACTAATTTTCCATATTAATGGACTCATTAAATGTATTATAGTTATAAACACATTTAGATGCTGTCAAATTTAATTTCGTAAAAAGAAGAAATATGAGTCATAACATATTAAAATTCAAATTAACTCTAATTTGGCAAGTTAAAGAAAACTGAAACTACACATACAGAGAACATGAAAGGGATATGCTTTAGAAAAGCATATTCATATTTCAAAAATTTTCTTGAAATCTAAGTACTTAAATTATCATGCCATTTTCCTAAGTAGAAATTTATACACTAAAATATCTACTTGTATTCACTTTAGCCTTGCTTAAAAATAATAGCAATTCATACTTCCTATTAATTTTGACATAATTCAGTATGGTTTCAATTTTAAACCTAGGATTTCAAAGATCAGAACACTTAAAAACTAGAGAGTGAAATAATTGCTCTCAGTAAGTATTCCATTTCAATTTATTGGTAAAATACATAGAAAATTCTGTGACGGTCTGAAGTTAGAATATCCATTTGCCATGTTATGTCATTTAAGCTATTATTGTTCTTATACCAAAAAGGACTTTTAATAAAATTTTGCTTAAAAAACATGCCACCTGTGTGAGGAACTCTCTTTAGAGTGTAAACAGTATATGGAACAATCTGGATTTTCAATAAATTTGTGAATAAATAAAAATCCATACCTTTAATAATAAATTAATAAAAACTCTATAGTCTATATTCCCCTATTTATAGTGAATAATTAATTGCCTTTCATGACCAATATCTTTTTCAAGCCTCAAAGATATAACAGGTACTAGCCAGGCACAGTGGTATCTATAATCTCATCAACTCACGAGGCTGATGCAGGAAGTTCACAAGTTCAAGGAGAGTAACTTAGCAACTTAGTAAGACCCTGTCTCAAAGTGGAAAAAAAAAAAAGAGGTGCTGGGTCTGTAGTTTATCCTAACCCAACTCTAACTCTACTGAGTTCAGTCCTCAATAAAAAGAAATTTTAAAAAAGACAAACCAAAAAAGTGATATATAATAGATGCTTACTGAATTCTTTTCAATTCCCTGCACAATGTCACAAGCTAATGACTGACAGGAGGTTGAAGCCAGAGGATTGTAAGTTTAAGGCCAGCCTGAGCAACTTACGAAGACCCTGTTTCAAAAAGTAAAATGGGTTAGGGATTGAGTGGTAGAGTGTCCTTTGGTTCAATTCCAAGTACTGAAAAATATAAGTGAATAAATTAATAAATAGAATAAACACTGGTAAATGGAAGGAAGAAATGAAAAAATAAATGAGAAAAATAGGGAAAAATGAAAACAAATAAAGAGTTATAAAAAGAGAATAAGAAAACTCATTTAGTTAAAATTACATATCTTACATTGATAGACTCAGTGCATGGTAATAGTAATTTCCATTTCTATTTCTTACTTCTAAACAAAAATAGTTTTCAAAAGGAAATATTTATGATATGTAATCATTTAAGGAATGAAATTTAGAAGTAACAGAACTTTAATATAAATAGCTTAACTATTAAATAGATATAGTTAAGTTTAAAAATCATTTATTATATGTATTTATTTTTCTACCATATTAATATCAAATCAAAACAAAAGCATAATCATGGTAAAAATGAAACTGGATCATTGAATACACCCTTCACAGTATCTGATAAAATGTATTTAAAATTTTAAAATAAGTAAGATGGAAATTAACCAATTTAAGTTAGTAACTACCTATAAACAAGGAAAAGTGATGGCTAAGAGATATAAACGAGTCTCTAGAACCCACCTCTATAAGGGAAGTAGGTGAAATAATATAAATAGCAAAATCTTGAAAATTATTAGTGGTTGATATATTTAGAGAGCAGTCCATGGTGAATGTTGGCCAGCTTCAAGGGAAAATGTGATGGTTGGGGATGCAAAAGCAGAGCAAGATGGGAATACTGCATTGGAATCCCCAGCCTTTCTTCCTGTCAATTCAAGTCTCAAAGAAGTTGGGAATAAACTTGTTTATCTCAATTGTGCAGAAAGCAAAAGAGGAAGATAATAAACATGGTGTCAAAATTATTCCCAGCAATAAGGATGAATTTAGCAGTTGTGATGACAACAGAGAAAATTCACAAGAACCTCTGAATGTGCAGAAATCCCAGAGTAGAATTATGAAGCATGCCCTGGTTGAAGTCTCCATGCTGCTGTCTTGCCCATGAAATCATTAACATCAAGATCCATACATTATTCATCCTTTTCTTCTTCTCCCTGCTGGTTCCTGGAAGAGATGGCTGAAACTGATTGGTGCCCACTCTGGGTTGGCTGTGTGATCTCAGTAAGACTTGGACAGATACGCTGAATTGGAGCAATGATCTGATGCTCCAGGAGAGTTCCTGAGAAGAACAGTTACAGTCCTCAAACTATATGGGGTACATCCTAGTAAAGGACACTTAATAGAAGCAGCCACAGCAAAAGGACCTCTTGCCAAGCTAATCTTTATTCTTTGCACACAGGTCCTCCAGCCACAGAAAACAAAAGAATAAAAGTCTTATCTCTCACTGTAACTATAAAATAAAGTACATAAAAATATTTTGCACTTGATGTTTTGAATGGGACCCCCAAAATTCATCTGCTGGAAACAATTCCAACACAACAACACTGGGATGTGTTTAGCTGGGGCCCTGGAGAATGGATTAAGGCTGGTCTAACAAGGACTGGATGGAGCAGGTCCTCTCTTCTCTGCACCTTGGTCTTGGACTTCCCAATTTTCAAAAATGTGAGAAAGTAAATGAATTTTCTTTATGAATTACCCAATCTACTGTATTTTGTTATAGATTCACTAATGGACTAAGAAAGATTATCCATTATTAGAACAAATTAGAAGTTTAATTTTATCAGTTCCTGGATTAGCATTCATTATAGAAATGAATAATCTTCAAATTTCAGGTACTTAAAAAAATATTTCTGTATTATTCATGCTATAGAATACTTTTATCATGGACCTCTATAGGCTTATCTCTGTTTCTTGGGTCTTCTTATTATGAGATCCACTAAATATACCCTTCACAGTAAAATATATTTTAATTTTATTGCTTCCTAAAGGGGAAGAGAAATGAGTCAAACCACATAATTCATTTAAAATATCTTCTTTAAGATAGCAAATGGAATAACATGGGCTCATGTGCCATTGGCTAAAGAAAAACACATGCCCATTCCTATGATTGACATGAGGAGCTGGTGCATTCCACCTATAGAGAGGGTAGAAAAAATCAAATGACAAAGAAGATGTGGCCACAGCACAGGGAGGAATCACTTTGGAAAACCATTCTATCTAGCATGCTCTCTTAACTATGAACAGATAACAGGAAAACTGTGTAAATACAAAACCAAGAAAACCATACATAACTGATGATAAGTCCTAAAGAAAATATCATCTAGGAGTAGGAAAAAAATATTACAAACGTTTCATGCTTTACAATAAATCAATAGGAATAGCAATTCAATAAATTGAGATTCTAACAGAATTTTAAATAGGAAACCAATAAAATGAAAGTCTGGGAAGGTAAAAAAAATTATGCAGGAAATCTTTCATCAACTGAAGGAAGCTTTAAGCACAAGGTTCAAGAGGACATGACTTTTTAATGGCAGGAGAGAATAAACAATAAAATTTATAGTGCTTAAAATTAATTAATGATCTTATCTTTCAAGTAATGTTTATCAATTTCCAGCTATTTACTAGTGATTGCTTAGAGTGCTAGGAGATAACATATCACCAAATAAAACAAATAAACTCCTGAATTCTAGTTAGAGAAAATATCACACTCAAGGATGGATTTAGAATTGTTTGAACATTTGTGAGAAAAAGCAAATAGCTTACATAAGTTAGGAAATTAGATAGTAATTCTTGAATAGATAGTAATTCTTGAAAGAAGAATCAATGTCTAAAGAGGGGAGCAAACATATATAGTATGCTGAATGAATGTAAGGAAATTATCCTTACGTTCATTACACAGTCCTCCTATGAAATTGTTCACAAATTATTAATCTATTTTTCCTAGATATGATTCCATTAAAATGTTACCAACAATCACAAAGCACATGCAATTGCAAGCTGCATCTTTAAAAAAAAATCTTACACTTAAAATCTTAATACTTATCTTCAATTCATTATATTCTCCCCCATTCTCACGTTGACTTCATCTCTTTTTATGTTAATCTTTAAAATTATTCCTTGTCATAGCATCCACATCTCTTGTACAAAGATTTATCTTTAATTCAAGAAAAGTCAACTGCCAACATAACAAATCTTATCACAACATTTTTTGAAGTTCTAAATTATGCTTTTGTATTTTACATAATCACATAGAATTTATAACAAATTCATATAGACCTTATTTGCACTTCAATTTGATGATCTTCTTCTTAAGGTTCAAATTATTATTTAACTGCTACTCAGTTGTAAAAATAATCTTTTTTTAAAAATGAGAAATACAATGTATAAATGCAAAATAAATTTATACTTTGTTATGGAATTCTAAATAATACAGAGGAAAAAAATCAAGTTGATTAGAATAAATAAATAGGCAATGCCAACCAGGGTTGACCTAGGAATGCTAGTGGAATAAGGATGAAGGAGTTGGGGGGTGCAAGGTGTGATTGCAAAGCTGGACCAGGATGAGATGGGAAAAAGCAGTTCCTGACATCTGGGGATGAACTTTGCACTATTAGGTAGGTGGTAGGGCCTTGCACTATTAGGTAGGTGGTAGTGCTTGCCTACTCAACAGAAACAAATTGACAGAACACTACCAACAGACAAGGCCACCCTGACTGTGATGGATGAAGACCATTTTGTAATCATATGTAACTATGACAAACTATGAGCATTGCTCAAACTATAAAGATAGCCAGTCAACTCCTGTGCAGGAATATGTGAGTGACTCAGCTCCTTTACTGGCTCAAGCTTTAACATTGGTCCATTATTACTGCCTTATCAATAAGATAGATTGAGATGCCAATCAAAGCGTGCCCACACTCCTTGACAGCCTCCAAATGCAGATCAAAGTCCTGTTTCCTCAGCCATTTCTAAAATCACTGAATGTTAGCTCAAATCCTAACAATGAATCTTCACAACACCCCTTTCCTCCAACATCTCATGGTTCGTCTTGGAGGGCATTATCCCACCTTGAGATGAACATAAACTCAATGATAGATTTATCATTCCTGATTTTTGATGACTGAGTGATGGAAAGCAAGACATGCTAAAAGAAAAAAAAAATCTGAAAGAACATTTTTCCAAATGGATGGAAACATTAGAGGAGGGATCTGGAAAGAAAGGAAGTAGATGTAAAAATGTAGAGTACTTGAAGCTGAGATTATGGAGGAGCTGCCAGTTATTGATATTGCCAAGTTTGGAGAATGGCAATGGGAACAGACCCGACCCCCCACCCCAGAAAAGGTGGAAGGAAAAACAATGAAAAGGCAGGGATCAGGGAACTCTAAAACCCAATTATTACAAACATCATTCACGTGAAGAAATCACAAACAAGAGTACTGACACAGAATGACATGGAGTCAAAAACTAAAATCTATAATTTGTAAGTAGGCTCCAGTCTTTAGATAACCACAATATGGAAATTTATTATAGACTGGGAGCACCCTTGTCTGGGAAGTCACAAGTGTGGTCCTTTTGAAAAACTCACACGTTGGTGGACCAAGTCAGTAAAGTAAGCATTTTAAAGAAGAGGGGTGAGATTTTTTTTAAGTGATGGGCCAGAAGATACACAAAATCGTGTCAAGTCATGGATACCTATGATGAGTAGAGACATTTTATGTGCAATAGCGGTGGAAGTGGCAGGCATGAGTTTAATACGGCCACTGAATGTGGACATCTTGGAGGTGTCATGGGTCACCATGTTGCATATTGACTTCATTAAATAGCTTTTAATGTGAGAATTGCATTTTGAAGAAAATAAACTTTTGTATCATTATTTTATTTAAGTATAGTTTGTATTTATAATAAACATATTTCCCTCTCCAGAAGCAAAATATGAAAGATTTCTTATTTAAATATTGTAGCATCTTTCAGCACCATGTCTTGTTTTTCAAGCACAAGTTGTTGACTTAACACATTGAAATGTGAAAACCTAGAATTTATTTTACACTCTTACCTCTGGGCTATGAAGTACTGAACAAAATATTAAATGAGTTTTAGTTTATGTTTCTTAAAATAGGGCAATCACACTACTTTTTAGAAGAGTTGTAACTATTGAATGTACATAAGCACTGATGGTTATGTAATAGATTTTTAAAAAAATATTTGCTCGTATTCTCATTATTTACATTCCTCTTTTTCTGTGGGCCAATTTGCCTTTCATTGTAGCACTTGCCAAAAATCACATATGTATTTCAAATGTGGCATAGATGAGAGACTGGAAAGAAGATGCCATTGTTAAAGTAAAGATTATCCCACAAGACAGAAGAGATCTCCAGGTGGCCTTGGACCAGCCCAGTTCCTATATCTCCTCCTCCCTATTCTCCTTAAGAACTGTAGAATAAAATGTTGGGACTTTAACATCTTGGAGAGAGGAGGAGCTAGCAAACACAGTATGGGCTCTATCTCAGTATCCCCTAAAAACAAGATGTCTTCTAGTATTTTATTTCAGCACCTAACACTGCCCTGAGGTCTAAAATCCAGCTTTCTGAGGTCCTTGAGAAATAATGTAAGAGGGAAGGCTCATGCAGATAAGACTCTGTCCACCCCTAGGAACAGCTTTGGGGAACCAGGTCACAGTGAATCCTGGGCTTTTTTTGCCCCTACTGATTGCCTGTAAGTAACAAACCTGCTTCACCCAATTTGTGGTATGTGTTGGGGGCGGGTGGCAGGTTATTCTGTCTTATGAGACTCAGACACATTATTCACAGGTGCTCAGTGAATCTACTTCAAAAGATTGGCACAGCAAGTAAGGTTCAGTTTGATAGAACCATTGTTCATTGGTGAAGCAGGAGGGGTGATAAATGTCCCCCCACCACCAACACTGCATGTGGCCCAGGGCAAGAGACATCAACATGGAGATAGGGATGAACTAGTAGTTAAAAGTATGGTGAAGGAAGGTGGAAAGTGGGACACATCTCCCCTGAACAGACACAAATTAGCTGTCTGTCTGTTGTGGCACAAGAAAGAAATATGGAAACGGGGGAGAATTGTCCAAAATATCTCCTGATTGTTGGGCACTTATGGAAGTGTTTATTTTCAGGGGTATAAAGGATTGGATGTGGGAACTCAGATCTTGTGACACCAGAGAAAAAATAAGAAAGAGGTACTCCTGCAGTCTTTGGGAGTATCTAAGAGGAAATAAACACTTGCTCTCTGGCCTTCACAGGAAAACAGAACTTCTTATCGACACAGATGTAGAGAAATGCCAGGGAAGTCTTATGTAGCCTAGATAGGGCTCTTGTTTGATAAGGGGACATGTAAGATCCAAATGTCTTAGACTGCACGGTGCAGTCAGAAATGGGGCTATGGTCTCCAGATCCCCACCAGAGTCCAGTGGCCTATAACCTCATCATGATAAAAGGGGATAAACTAAAGTGATGAATTTTGAAGGGTTGGGAACAAATGCAGTGACCCATGGTGCTTATTTGCTAATGGTGCTTAGTTGCTTGAGAGCAGAGCCCTTGGGGCCATTCCAGTTCCCTGAGACTGCAGCTGCCTCTACTAAGTGCGCTGTAGACATTGACATTTTGGCTGTCCGTGGGACAGAACATCATTTCCATCTGAGCGCATATGCCTCCCCACAGCGAAGAATTTGAGCCATAACAAGCTGGTCATATCCATCCCTGCCTGCCACCTAATTACCTAATGGGTTATTCAGAAAAGCAGCACTGCACACTTATTGTAGAATAGGACATCAGTTTGTCAATTCAAAACTTGTCACAGATAAAAATGTTAGCGTCTACCCTATTACAATGGAACAAACCAGTTTGACTAAAAAGTCATCCTGGTCATGGAGACTAATAATGGGTTATCACAGGCTGAATGTGAAGGACACTTGAGCATGCACCTCTTGTAGCCTGGGATGGACAAATGAATGTTACTCGTGCGTACACTGGAAACATCATATCCACCCTGGAGAGGAATCTGCATCATGTTTTTAAATACTCCTCAGGACTTCACTTAGACCAAGGAACATCCTTCACTGTACAAGCAGCATGACAGTGGGTACAGTCTCAAGGAAAATGATGTATTTTTCATGCACCTTGTCATCTGTAGGCCAACAGAACCATTGAATAATGGAACAGATCACTCATACAACTACTGAAGAAAGGATATTTAAGTGACCTCATAATGGAGTGGTACCTTTATCTGATCAGGACACTAAACACCACGCTGTTTCATAGAGGTGCATGACACTGCCATAGTGTCAAGAAACATTGAGCTTCAGGATGTGAAAAGTCGTCTTCACAGCTACCTGATTAGCCTGTGCTTCTCAATCCAATCTCAGGTTCGAAACCACTATTTTTCCTCTAAAGTGCATGCCAGTCGGGTAGTTTGCTATTCAGGCTGTCTTAGCACTCCTACAGTCTCCTTCAGCTCTGGTCTCAGTTGATCCTTCCTCTGAGTGACTACCCTCTTTGGGATCCTACAGGGATAGGAGAAAAAGTCAAGGAATATCAAGGTGTTAGGTTCCCCCTAGTGGCTCTAGGCACATCTGATCCTTCAGGAGATTAGGAAGCATTATGTTATCAGATGTGCCAAGTTTGTACAGAACATGACTCTTTTCCTGGATGGAAGCTGAAAGGTCTGGGTCAAGCACCAAGAGCAAGAGGGGCCCACACTGTTCGTAGTCTCAGGGCTTGGACAGAGGACCCAACTTACTACATCAACTCATTCCAACCCCTACTTGATAGGTAGAATATATCTGAGGCCCCAGGAGGGATAGGCAATAGGTGGTGCTGTCAGCCCACTTTTCCTTAAAGACATGGCAAGAGAAGCCTAGAAGTCTAGTGCTTCCTTAAGTCCCCCAAGCTGTGGCCTCTCAAGGTAACCTGGCAAAGCGGTTGGTCTGTTAAATGAGCCTTGTTCTACCAGCCCCCAGTGACCTTTTCATCCTGTGAGTGGTGACCTACACTGCATTCCCAATGCCACAGTTGTACCACAGCCAAGGAGGATTACCCAGTGAGGCTCTGAAACCCACCACAGGAGCTAGAGGTGCCCTGCTTTAACTTAACTAACTCTGTGGCAAGATGCCCACCGCTGACTAGCATGACCACAACTGATTAGACTTTGATGCATTGGTAGATGCAACATACTCCTTTGACTATATGCACAGGGAGTACCTCAGGGGCACCAAACAAAAACAAGAACTGAACTGGCTTTATTGCTCAGTAGGGGCTTTAGAACATTATCATACAGGGAAAATCAAGGTCATGAAACTCTGCCTTTAAGGGCACATGTCTGGTAGACGTCAACACACCCACACCTATGATGGACCACTGAACACTAAATGGGAGGCGGGGTGCTGTGTGTACCCATGAGTTGTACCTTTCTCTGTGGGCTGGCTTAAGGTGACTTGAATATGGGACAGGAAACTTCATTCCTGGAAAGCTGCAGGATGGTGGGGTCTTGCACATGCGTTAAGATGGGGTACCCCTAGATATTAACTCCAGAGTGAAAGGCACCCTTGGGTTAGCCATCTAAAGTTATACACCAGGCTCACCAACAACAGGACCAGAGTCATGGTGACTCTGAGTTTTAGTCCTCTGTGTCTTTGTCACCATACACAGGAGTCAGTGCTCATGAAAAAGAGCCACCCCCTGACTCGGGAATATATTGCTTCCTCCTCTGCAATTTCTGTGGCAGCTTAGCAGATATATCTCAAGTCCCTCAGGAAGGTTGCTTTAGACAAAATACTAGCTCTAGAATTTCCTCTTTTTAAAATATTTTGTAGTTGTATTTGGCCACGATACCTTTATTTTATTTATTCATTTATTTTTTATGTGGTGCTAAGGATCAAACCCAGCACCTCCCATGTGCTAGGTGAGTGCTCTACGGCTGAGCCCCAGCCCCACTCTAGAATTTCTTTAGCCCAACTGGGAGAAGTGTGTGACTGCCCACACCTCTGCTATGCCTGGGTAAACACGTACAGTTGTCAAACACAAGAGGAGGTCTGGAGGCAAGTGTATTTGCTGCAGACAGTGGGGTCACCTGAGAGATCCTTCGTTCCTTCTTGGTTTGTTGTCCAAACATGTCTTCTTTGACAACTTGGCCATTTTTTGTTATCGAACCAACTCTCAAACACCTCCCTCACCATGACTTTTCAGACAAGATTTAGATTATTAATAATTAAATGAGACTCCTGAAATCGCCATGTATAGAAATGCTCTTGCAACAAATATTTCTTAAATATAGTGGGTTGAATAGTGTCCTCTCTAAATATGTGCCTACATGCTAACCATCCTGTGGCTGCTGCAGTGTTATTGGAAATAGGACTTTAACTGATGTAATTCAGTTAAGGCTTTCGAGATCATTCTTTACTTAAAGTGAGTCTTAAATCCAAAGGCTTGTGTACTTAAAGAGAGAGGGAGATGACCCAGAGAGACACAAGAGAAGCCATGCAAAAACGGAGGTAGATATTGGAGTGATGCATCTGTAAGTTCAGGAATGTAAAGGTTTGCCAGCAACTAGAAAAGAAGCATGGAAGATTCTCACTAGAAGCAAACAGAAGGAAACACTCCTGCTGAAACCTTCATTGTGGACCTCTGGATGAACTATGAAACATTTCTGGTGTTTTAAGTGAAATGTGTGGTAATTTATTATTATCACCATAGGAAACTAATACAATAAAGAATGTCTATCATTTTCAGAAGCATTCTATTTTGCTCAATGGCAGTACATAATTGCTCCTCCTAAAAATCTCTCGAATCAGCAAGTGGCATCATTATTCCAATTACTCAAGTCCTAAAATGTCGGATTTATTGTTAATTTGTCTCACACCTACAACTAATCGTTTCAATTAAACCTGTCCACTAAACATTCAAAATACTCCAGAATTGTTTCTGTCAGCTTTTTCATCCCTGTGACTGAAAGACCTGAGAAGAACAGTCTAAAGGAGGAAAAGTTTATTTTGGATCACAGTTTCAGAGGTTCAGTCCACGATTAGCGGACTGCATAGCTCTTGGCCCAAGGTGAAACAGAAGCTTGATCCAGAAGGGCCTGGAAGAAGAAAGCATCTCAGAATGTGATGGACAGGAAGCAGAGAGAGAGGTCTACTAGCCAGCTTTAAAACCTAAAGTCATATCCCAGTAACATACTTCCCCCAGTCACATTCTACCTGCCTACAATATCCAACTAGCTAATCCATATGAGTAGATTATCCTCACTGACTAGGTTGAAACTTTCATTATCTAATCATTTCACCTCTGAAAATTCTTGCATTGTCCCACTCATGTGTTTTGGGGGGACACCTCATAGCTAAACCACAACATTCTGTGCCTGCCTCCCAAAGTGCAGGTTTATCTCATAATGCAAAGTACTTTTAATCCATTTCTGGAAGACTGCACAGTGCCAAAAGTCCAAGTAAAATCTCATCTGAATCAAGGAAAACTCTTGGATGTTTTCTCCTGTAAGGATCAAGAGCAAATCACATATATGCAGTATATAATGGCACCTTGTAAACCTTCCCATTCCACAAGGGAGAAATAGGGGCATAGAAAGACAGGAAGGGAACAAAGCAAAATTGAAATTAATCTGGGCAAACAGGTCCTGTAGCTCTGCGCTCAGCATCTGGAACACATGGCATTGTGTTGTTCTTTCCAAAGGGTCTGTGTAGTTCTGCTCCGTGACCTTCCTTGGTTTATTTCTGCTTGATTCCTGAAGCTTTTCTCTGCAGTCATCCCCTACTACTGACACCTATTAATCTCAGGGTTCTCCGCCAAAGCTGTGGCTTCCTTCTCTCATCCCCATGCATCACATTCTCCAGGGCCAACCACAAGGACTCCAATCCTGCTACACTTAGCCTGGTGTCTCAGACCTTCCTATGAAATCTGTGGAAGCTTCTATGAACCCATATCTCTAGCATCCTGCATTCATGCAGAACCAACCACACAGTTGATTGTAAGATCTGTCACCATTTTGAGCAGTAGCAAACCTTCCTGGGATCATGGCAACAGCAACCTCAGAGTGCCTGGGTGGCTGAGCAAAGTGGAACAACTTACCAGGCTCCCCTGTACCATCAGGGTGCCCCTGGTCTCATCCTTGAGCCTGAGATGTTTGCGGTCTTGCCAATTCCTAAGATGTCCTCAAACCATCTTTCCTATTGTCTCTGTGCAAAACACTTAGTATTGTTTTAGTGGCTGTAATTTCTTTAACCATCCCAATTTTCTTAGTCCAAGTTTTTCTGGCCAGATTTTAAATTTTTTCAAATCTTTATTCTCTGCTTTCTGTTACTTATTATCATAGTAAACTTGGATTTAAAGCCTCCAGCTATATCTATGCAACCCCTGAATGATGTGCTGCCTTGAAATTTCCATTGCCAGATTAATTAGCCCATCACCTTTAAATTCAACCTCACAGAAATTCTTAGGTCATGGGCAAAATATAGACCAAAAATAAACTAAAATATAGACCTTCTTGCCAAAATGTAAAACAAATATCCTCTAGTCTAATTTCAAATAGATTTCTCCTTTTCCTCCGAAAACTCATGGATCCAGTCTCTACTGTCCATCATTTTATCAGCATTCTGATCTTTTGGGCTCAAACCACAATTACTCCTTCAGTTCTGCTTAAAACAATCTAAAACTTTTCTAGCTTTCATCTGTTAACTTTTCAAAATGTCTCTGCTTTAAGCCAGTCCCAGAGGCTTTTGAACCACAGGGTCAGATTAGTCACAACCATGACCCCATTTCTTGATAATGATTTCTAGTTTAGTTAGCTTTTTGTCACTGCAACCAAAATACATGACAAGAACAATTTAGAGGAAGAAACGTTTTGGCTCATAGATGGCTTCAGAGGTTCAGTCTGTGGTTGGCCAACTTCATCACTCTGGGATTAAGGTGAGGCAGAACATCATGGTGGAAGAAGATGGTAAAGAAAAACAACAAAGTATGTGGTACCAGAAAGCAAAGAGAAAGCCCTGCTCACCATGAACAAAATATAAACCCCCAAATCATGCCCCCCCAGTAACCCACCTTCTCTAGCAACATCTTATTTGCCTACAGTTACTGACCAGTTAATCAAAAAAGTGCATTGATGCACTGATTATGTTATACCTCTCATAATCTAATCATTTCATATCTGAACATTCTTGAATTGTCTCACATGTGAGCATTTGGGGGACATCTCTTAGCTAAATCATAACAAGAATCTTCTGTTCATTCCCTTACCATCATCTTACCCAAAGTAGCCATCATTTTTTGTTCAATGTATTAAAGTGCTCACAATTGCACTCATAATTATGTTTGCCATTTGAGGTCCATTCTTCCCCCTCTTCCATACTCCCTGATCATCAGGCACTGACCTATATGTATTGCAATAGATTTTTGCCCTCTGACTTGGGAAAAGTATCAGCATAACTTAAGGGTGAAAATAAAATCAGGTCACTCAATTTATTTCTCTAACTCCTCCTGGGAGAGAGTGTGGATGGATTAGCTGAAGATTAGCAATATCTCTCTACCACAAACCACCATTTATTTAAGGGATTTTGATTTTGTTTAAAGCAAAACCGTCCATCGAATATAAGCAACAAAGAAACAACACTCTCTTATCAACTACTGTGCTGTACATTTAACCCTCATTTGTAGGGGTAACTCTTTTTTTCACCATTTAACAAAACTTCATTAATGTCCATTATTTAATGATTTTCTCTTATATAATAAAAAGTTGTCTACACAAGTTGGTCAAAAAGAAGAAGGAGGAAGAGGAGGAGGAGGAGGAGAAGCAGCAGCAGCAGCAGCGGCGGCGTTATTTCAGTCTTTAAAAGTGGTAATCTTTGTAAGCATGGTTTCTAAAACAGCCCCCTAGAGAATTCCTGGAGATACTATATTCCTGTGATTGTGTTGGATGGTTGAGTTGACTTGAAGATGGAGAAATTAAGCCAGGCATGGCTGACTCCAGGCTTTAAATCATACCTGTGTCTTTTGTTTTGTTCTGCTTTAGATTTTTGAAACTTTTAATTGCCGCAGCCCGGCTGGCTGGGCAAAATAAGCGGGGGGTGACGAATAACTTGTGTACGTTGATACAGCAGGAGTAGGAGCCGTTTATTGTAGGACAGGAGCAGTATTTATACATTCCACACAGCTTATCTAATTAGCATAAACTAGATACATCAGTCAACCAATAAGGAATCTCTACACTTAATGGCTCTCTTTTGTTACTTTTCAAACCACTCCCTCTGGCATTTTGCCAGGCACCATCCAGACTTGTTTACGAACTTTAACATTCCCCTGACAAAATTCCAGGTGTTATTTTGACTTATTTACAGACTCTAACATTTAATGGTTCTTCTAATGTGCCTTTGACATGGACAGTTAACTCTCAAGAAGCCAGTCACATTCCACTCTCCCCATGTCCTGGTCCTATCCCCATAGGTGAACCACAGAGACCCTTCCATCTGGATCACACTGCTCTAGAAGGCTGCCCTTTGGGGAGGGCTCTTTCCTAAATGGCCTCAGCCTGATTGCCTTCTGGAGTGTTCACTTTCCAAAGGAAAGTCACGTTCCTGACCAGGCAAAATGATGGAAGTGCATCTGCTTCCCAGGTAGGTCTCTCTTCTCCTTGGTCATCACAGAGGAATTACTGTCGGATACTTCTTTGGTGACGTTTTCAAATGTGAATCTGTTTCCTGTCTGTGGAGTCACCCAGACTTGGTAAATTTCAGCCTCTCATCTGGTCCTGTTGACAGAAGCCAGGCATGGACAGAAGCACTCCCTGCCTTTGAGAGAGGGTGGGAATCACACTATACAGGTGACTATCTTCATAGAAATTCTGGCAACTTTTTGCTATGGAGTGATTCTATGCACCCCTACTCCAAATTTATATGTTGAAACCTAACCTCAAAGTGATTGGACTTGACCCCTTTGAAAGGTGATTATGTCAGGCAAGTAGAGTCCTCATAATTAATATTAGTGCCATTTTAAAAGACTCCAAAGAGCGCCCTTGCCCTGCTTGCTATGTGAAGACACAGTGAGAAGACAAAGTCTATTAACCAGGAAGTAGACTTTCAGCAAACCTGGAATCTGTTAGAGTTTTCATGTAAAACTTTCTAGGCGCTAGGATTATGAGAAATAAATTTCTACTTTTTATAAGCCAGCCAGTCTATGCCATTTGATTGTAGCAGTTCCAACAGAATCAATAAGCTTTCAAATCATTAAATGAAAATTTGACTAAAACTGGCCCAAAAAGTTTTAAACCACTCCTTTTGTTTGTTTTCTTTTTGCAGTTCTGGGAATCAGTTCCTTCAAAGGTCTTACAGTGGTTTGAAGCCTCATTTTTCAGTATGGAAGAAGATGTAACTGTCTACTGCTTTGTCTTTTGTCTTTTGCTGAAGAGAGAAAAAGAGTGTTCTTTTAATTGGCATCATCAATATTAACTTTGGTTTGGTCTTTTCTACAGTTAGATTAGAATCATCCTAGTGACAAAGATTATTTTTTTAAAAAATGTTAGAGTCTGTAAACAAGTCAGGATGGTGCCTGGCATTTTGCCAGAGAAATGTTAGAGTCTGTAAACAAGTCAGGATGGCGCCTGGCAAAATACCAGAGGGAGTGGTTTGTGAAGTAACACCAGTGAGCCATTAAGTGTGGAGATTCCTTATTGGTTGACTGATGTATCTAGTTTATGCTAATGAAGATAAGCTGTGTGGAAAGTATAAATACTGCTCCTGTCCTACAATAAAGGGCTCCCACTCCTGCTGTACCAATCTACACAAGTTGCACGTCACCCCCCTGGTTATTTTGCTGCAGCCGGACTGCGGCAAAAAAATACAGTCACAGTTCACAAATCACCTTCTACATGTAAGGCACTATGTTAGGATGGAATCCTCCCACTACACTGCTCAGTAGACATTATTCCTATTGGGCAAATAAAAACAGGAAGAACAGGGAAGAGAAGAAAATGTGCAAGGTTACAAACATTTGTCAGTAATGACTGAATCTTCTAAAAGAAGCAAGAGCTCTTTTGCAGGATGATTCCATGTTGCATGAATGCATGTGGCTTTCAGTCTTTCTTTCTCAAAGCCTCAGTTCGAAATCAGCTCCGTTTGGGGGTGAAAGACCTGAGCTGAGATCTCATATAGTTATAGTTTAAATCCCCATTGGTCCACTAGTGAGCTGTATGATTTGGTACAAATTACTTAAATGCTCCAACACTCAGTTTTTTTATTCTACAATCATGGAAAATTTAAATAAAACTCCCCTAAATCCTTTATTATTGCAAAGAAATTTAAAGGGATAATGTAAGATAAGAAAAAATACACAAAGCTCCCAATGTGGTAGATAATATCATCATCATCATCATCATCATCACCATCATCACTCTATTAAAGATATAAGATGCTGTTGTGAAAATTCATGAAGTATGTGTTTATGTATATTCACAAGTATTTGTTTGAATAGCTGTATTCAGTTCTGGTAGTGTATAAGAAGGATTGCTAGGCTATGTGGTAATTCCGTTTTACCTTTATGAGGAACTGCCAGACTTTTCCACAGTGATTATATTGTTTTATTCTTTCACTAGCAATGTTTGAGAGCTTCTCTTCCCCCATATCCTTACCAACAGTTGAGTTGTTACTTTCTGATTTGCTTAATTAAATTTTTTTTTGTTACTGGCAAAAAAAAAAAAAGATATAAGATGTAGAATAATTCATGTAGGCTTTGGAATCAGGAGAAATGAGAGGGATTCTTGGCTTTGGCAAACTCTGACTTTGAACATATTTCCTAATATTTATAGTCTTCAGTGTCTGAATCATAAAATGTCTTTGATGATAATATTTACCCTTCCAGATTATTGGAAGGATTTAAGATAATCTGTTTTAAGTGTCCAGCATAGGCACTCTATAAAGGCTAACCTACTATTCTTCTTAGCCTATAAATGCCTGTTCAATACTTGGACACACAAACGTCTGAATGTGCTACTTGGAAATTCAATAGGGCCTATTGTAGGGTGTTTGAAATCCATCTTGAACACTGTCAAAGAATACTATTGATTGTTTCCTGGATATTTCAGGTATGTTGCTCCAACACTATCTGAAATAAAACAGCCTAACAAAATGTTACAGCATATTTTGTCCTTGACATTGCTATCCTAACATGTGTAATTTGTTATGAGCAGTCCCGACTAGAGGGTTTTTTAGCCCTCTCAGTAGTTTGCTTTTGGTATTAGAAAGTTCTTGTAACCATCTGATATGGTTTGGATGCAGTTTGAATGTGTTCCCAAAGATTCATGTGCTAGAAGAAGGGTCCCCCGGGATGCTGAGAGCTGCTGGGAACTTTAAGAAGTTGGGCTTCAGGTGTCCTTGCAAGAGATTACTGTAGTTGTTTCTGAACCCTGAGCAGTTTCCATTAGGTCAAGTGATTAAGGAAAGGAATGACCCAGGATTTTGCCTCCTCCTGGGTTTCCTGTCTGTCCAGGTGATCTCTTCTGTACATGTTCCCTCCATTGTTATAACATCTGTCCCAAGGCCCACATCTTCTTCCTAAGAAAAGAATGTAATCTATGTTTCTGGGATAAAGTTTGCATTCTCTGTGGTCCTATTAACATATGAAGGGTTGTGTCATGATATGCAACAGAGAGAGCTATTGAAATTTTTGTAACTCCTTCCCACAGAAAACTTCCTTTCCATATTTTTTTCTTTTTTTTTAAATTGTTGGTTGTTCAAAACATTACATAGTTCTTGATATATCATCTTTCACACTTTGCTTCAAGTGGGTTATGAACTCCCATTTTTAGCCCATATACAGATTGCAGAATCACATCAATTACACATCCATTGATTTACATATTGCCATACTAGTGACTGTCATGTTCTGCTACCTTTCCTATCCTCTACTATCCCCCCTCCCCTCCCCTCCCCTCCCCTCTTCTCTCTCTACCCCCTCTACTGACCTTCATTTCTCCCCCTTGTATTATTTTTCCCTTTCCCCTCATTTCCTCTTGTATGTTCTTTTGTATAACCCTGAGGGTCTCCTTCCATTTCCATGCAATTTCCCTTTTCTCTCCCTTTCCCTCCCACCTCTCATCTCTGTTTAATGTTAATCTTCTTCTCATGCTCTTCGTCCCTACTCTGTTCTTAGTTACTCTCCTTATATCAAAGAAGACATTTGGCATTTGTTTTTTAGGGATTGGCTAGCTTCACTTAGCATAATCTGCTCTAATGCCATCCATTTCCCTGCAAATTCTATGATTTTGTCCATTTTTAACTTTCCACATTAAGTTTTAATATTTGTAGTGTATCCAGTAGATGAGATATAGTTGAAAGCCTTCCCTGGGGCAGAGGGAGGGTGGAGGAAATGCAGAATAATTCTTTTTTAAAATAAGAAATGTTTACCTCTTCTTTGTGTTTATCTAGACATGATATTAAATAACTAGAAACACATTTCATGTATGTCACATAATTTTAAATCTTTAAGAATTTATTTTTCTTTATCAAAATCTTATGTGTGTTATTTTAACAGATATTGTGTTTTACAGATCATAGATAGCTGGCAGTGTGGCTCAGTGGTGGATTGCATAGTCAACATGCACAAGGTCTAGGAGTCAATGCCTAACAGTAAAAGCAAAGAAGAGAGAAAACAAAAACATGCAAAAAAATATTTCAAAGGATTTGAAAAGTTCATAATATAGGCACCAGTTATAGTTTGAATCTTGAATGACCCCCAAAGTCTCATGTTTGAAGACTTAGGCCCCAACTGAGTAATGACCAGAGGTGGCACATTTGGGAAGTGATGGGATGGTGAGGACTCAAACCTCATCAGTGAATTGACTCATTTGATGCATTAATAATTAATTTGATGAGCTGAATGTACTACTTGGAGGTGGAGAAAATCGTATGCAGGTGGTGCATATCTGGAGGAAGTAGGTCATTTGGGAACATGTCCTTAGGAACTACATCTTTTCCCTGGCCCCTTCCTTTCTCCATCCCCACCCCTGCTTCCTGATGCCATGAGCTGAGAAGTTTCCCTCTGCTATGAATTTGCCTTGACATTCTGCCTTGACTGAGCCCCAAAGCATTAGAACAGGATGACCATGGACTAAAACCTCTTAAATCATAGTTTTACCTCTTTAAGTTGCTTATTTGGTCATAGCAATAAAATACTTAACACAAAACCTTAGTCAGCAATTCATAATGAAAGTAAATGAAAAGGGAAAAGGGCAAGACTGAATATAATATAAAACAAAGAAAATTATTAGAAAGACAAATCTCAAATACAATTGCAGCAATGGGTGGGCATTTTCTAATTCTTAAACATTTTAAGATAACAACATAAAAATATGAAAGCCTTCATTTTAAGCAAAAAAAAACCCTTATTTTTCATAATATAGTTCATGACCCACTAATTGACATTTACTCTTGAAATAGCCTTTCCAGTGAAATGTTATTGCTGTATTCCTTTCTTCAAATAAGTTATCATGGGAAAATGAAGTGATATGTATTCTAGAGGTGTTTTACCTCCTGTGTTTCCAACTGAGGGCTTTGCATTGTAGTGTGATTTCCCCAACATTATTAAATCTGACTCTCCACTTACAATTTGCAATTATGCCTAATTTTGCAGATTCTCTATAAAGGTTCTTCTTTTTTTTAACCTTTCATAATTCAATAAGAAGCTGTAGATTTGCCAGGAATTTCCTTTACATTTGGAAAGAAATCAACATTGGAAAAAGTTTAGCAGCTGGCACTAATGAAATAAAATTGAATTAACTTAGTGAAATTGAATATATTCAATGAAAATAGGGCTGTACAATGGCACCAGTTGGTCTCTTTACTGAATTAAATGTAATTTTGAAAATATGTTTCACTGTATATTATGTTTTGTTGATCTCACAATAGCAAATTCCTCAGAAAAACTGTCACTCTTACTATATCAGAGAAAATAAACCTTGGGACCATAGAATATAGCTTTCAGGTTCAGGAATACTGTCTGCTATGGATTGATTTATGTTTTTGTCTCATGTCATTTTATCAAAATGTTCTTCAATATATTTGACAAGCAGTACTTATTAGGCAATAAGTGATACCTCATAAATAACATTTTCATTATTCCAGATACCCACCAGGTAATTTGTTGATTACATTCAAACTGTCTTCTCGTTTTAAAAAGTGCACAATTGCAGAACTATTTTGGGAGGGCAGTTTTATTTTTTTTCTCAAGTCTATCGCACATATATTAAGGTATTTAAAATTATTTAAAGTGAAATCACTTTTTAAATTTTCATTCATCACATGTGTTCATAGCTATCATCTAAAGTAAACAAATATTGTGTACAAGGATCTTAAAGAAATTTTTTTATTATCACATTTAAGATCCTGGGAACATCTCATAGCTAGAGGAATTTTACATAGAGCCTAATTTCTCTCTCTCTCTCTCTCTCTCTCTCTCTCTCTCTCTCTCTCTTTCCATTTTGGATGAATCATCGAGTACTTTTCATGTCTCAGGAAATCCTAACTCCCCAGCTACATACCCTGTATTCCCAAAACATAGTGATTTTGAAAGAACAGCATCATTTATTTTTCTCTCATTTCTGCAATTTGGGAAGGTTTTTCAGGAACCTCTCTGCTCAGCTCTAGGCAGTATTCATTTTATTTTCCATTTTGGAGGAAAATTCATTTTGGATGAATTTTCAAATGATTTTAAATCCCACCTTCATGATCAATTTTCCCCAAACAAAGTGGATCCACTTTCAAGTCACTACTCATGGCTGCTCATGTGTCCAGGCTTAGAAGTCTAATTTCTTTCATTGAGGGTCTCTCTATGATCTCTGCCTTTCCTTGTGGTATGGTGGAAACATAACAAGCACAAATGTCCCAGAAGAAGTAGGCAAGGGTGGTTCTTTTGGAGAAGGCAGCTCACATTTACCATAGAAGATCATCATCCAAATTCAATAATAAGGATTATGGAAGCAAGGCTTCCGCTGAAGTATCAGAAGCACAGGGTAATGAGAACCTATGGAGTGGGAGAAGTTGTGGCAAACATTTTCAGAAAATACAATGTCATAATTGGTCCTTTGACCACAAAAATTTAGATTTCTCCCACATGCACAGTGGTATATCTCATTGCACAGAGACTGAAGTCCAGAATCTGCCATCTAATCAAGTCCAGGAGTGGAGGCAGCTCTTGGGTCCTGTTAATGACATACAATTTCTCCAATACTGTTTCTCATCATCTGATAAAATGAGAACTAAAAAAAAGGAACTATTTTTCCAACACATGCATATATTAGTAGGTCAGGTAACAGAAATGGGATTCGTGTTATGAACACTACCATTCAAAAAGAGGAAATTTAAAGAGCATAGTAGTTATCAGTGTGTCAATGAAATGAAGATAGACACATGTTGCCAATTCCTTAATTGGGCTCTACTCTACCAACTGGGAATTGTTTCTTGTAATGCTTTTCACCACCCTCTGGATTACTGATCTTGTTCTGAGTCACCCTTCCTGTCCTAAGAATTAGTGTGTTTGCAATTTTCTGAAGTCAGCTTCCTACCCACAGACTCATGGGAATCTAAGGCAGCATTTCATTTTGTACTGTCTCTGACATTTCCTGCAGAAGTTTGATGCAATTTCTTCAAAAACTTTTAAGCTTTTTGCTTATCAATTTATATTCCACTCTGATAGACAAAAGCTATATTTCAGGGTGAACCCTTCTCTACTCCCTACTCCACATTACATTTCTACAAGGAAATGGCCCCAGCTTTCCTAAAAGCCCTACTGTTAAAGAGTTGGAGAAACATACTCTTCCTAAAGGACTCTGAAAGGGTCTATGAAGCATCAACTCTAAGTATTTCTGAGGTCTGGAAGGATCTCACAGATCTACACTGAATGAGGTTTTAATCTGGAAACCATTTCTTAATTTTAGAATAGCTTGCCATCTGCAAAGTATGGAAATGAGAAGCAGTGTTCTGATATAATTCCAAGCCCATTAATTCCTATTGTATTTATAATTCTATAACGACTTAAAAGTTAAATTTTGCTTAGAAAAGTACTAATGGTTTTTTTGTTGTTGTTTTGTTTTGTTTTGTTTTTAATCTCCCTGCTCTCACATTTTCTTACAGGCAGCTAGAAGAAGCAGACTTGAAATCCTATACTCTGTATCCATATTATCTTTGTCTGCATCAAGTAAACCAAGTACATTTCCTATCCTCTGCCTCAGTGCAGGTGACAGCGATGGCAGAAACTTTCCCATGCCATCATAAGGGTCCCTTTTCCTTCATCCTCTGATAGCATTTCCTTGCTTTCCACTAAGTCTTTGCTGCAAACACTCTATCAATGTTTCCTTTGGCTTTTGGTAGCAATTCGCCATCAGTTATTTGGGGGTATCACCCACCACAATTACAAAGCCAATCTTACTACCTTAGGTTGTTATGACAGCAGTATTCCACTCAGGCTACCAAAATCTGATCCAGTGATTTATTTCTATGAAACACTGTTTCCACATTCTAATTGCTGAAAACAACAATAGTCCATTGCCTTGCTTATAAATATAAATCTGAGCAGGGATTGCTGGAAAGTGGGTGTTGGAGGACATCCTGAACCTGGGTCTGTGGGGCTCAGACTCTATTCTTTTCCACGCAGGTTTTGCCACAGATATCTAGGATGTCCTCATGATGTGGCAACCAGGTTCAAAGTACAAGTGTTCCAAGAGAATCAGGCAGATAAAGCATTGAATTTTAGGTTCTAGTCTGAAAAGGCATTTCCATTATTATCATTAGCCTGCCATTGTTCTGGAGGAAGAAAGAACAACCGAACCTCTTGATGAGAGGTCTCTCAAATCCACTTTGTGAAAACAGCAGGCCCAAGCAAAGTATGTGGCCACTTTGGAAAATGTGATCTGCCACATTGCATAGTTATTTTATGTCTTTGACTGATGCAGTAATATGATCATTAAACTATAGATCTAATAGTGCAATGATGATTAGTTAGAATATAATATTTTTCCTGTGGATCTGTTTATTTTATCCAACTTATTAGCCTTCTATTTTTCCCCTGTGTGCTTTCTCCTTCACACAAAAAGATATCAGCTTTGATTGCATCTGCAGTTAGAGGAAATGTTCATTTTCTGGATTTTAACAAAACTCGTTACTTACTTTTTCTAACTTATGTAAGGAGGAATAAAAGGCTTATCACATATTTCTATAACACAAGATGCTAGATGATGAACATGGACTTTAATATACCATATATACAAATCTTCCCTTCCTTCTTGAAGTTAAAAATGAGTTTTAACAACTTTCATTTAAAAAAAGTAAGTATTAACGTTTAGCTTATTTCTTGGACTTTGTCATTTTTTATTTTCATACAATTTAAGGTCTGTAACACAAATATAGTAAATTTCTGCCAAACAGATGGTTTAAGTCAAAATGGGACTTGACTTCTTGAAATTCTTTTCTGCAAGTGTAGTACATTTAATTTAAATAAGGAATCTACATTGACTTTAAAGATATCTACTACATGGAAATTTTACTAACAATGTTCAATAGTAAAGCTAATTACCTCATAAACTGAACACACACGTACATATATTCAGGCATGTGTAACATATATGATTATGTATGTGTGTATTTATAACTCTCTTTAACCATGGGAAATTGGTTTCAGGATCCCCTTTGGATTCCAAATCCCACAGATGTTCAAGTTCTTTATATAAAATGATGTGGTATTCGCCTATCAACTGTGCAATTCCTCCCACATACTTTAAATAATCTCCAGATCATCTATGAGAACTAATATAAGTGCTACATACATAGTTGATATACTGTTTTCCTTATGGATAATGTTTTTCTCGAATAATGACAAGAAAAAGAAAAACATTTTACATGGTCAGCACAAATGCGTTTTAGATCTGAGATTGGTTGAAACTGGATGTGAAATCAGCCGATGTGGAACCCCAAAATGCAGAGGCCAATCGTGTGTGTGTGTGTGTGTGTGTGTGTGTCCTATAACAATTCCTTCAAAGAGTGAAAAACATTTTCTTTCTGTGCAAAAAGATCAGACCCCAATATAGGCTTAGCAGTTACAAAATTATTATTTACATGTGTTGCTTTCAATCTCTTTTATAGATCTCTGTATACAAAAATATTATCTTGAACAAAATAATGGAATTTTCCTCTTCAATGTGAAAACTGAGCTTGTTTTTTGCAGCACCAGCACTCAATTCAGGATTGAATTTGAGATAAGCGCAGAGATATTTTCAGCTGAAAGGAGATGATTGTTTCCTTGTTCTTGAGGCTTGTTAAACATGGCAGCCTGTAAGAAGCTGAAAACCACACCAAGTGTTCCCTAAGCAGTGAGTGGCAGGATACTTATCTTTCACATAATCCTGAATTTATCTAAGGGAAAAATAGAATAAATCTCATCCTGAATAGATAATCAGACAAACTGCAGCTCATAAAGTTCTACTATTTTACAAAGCCGAATTCTCATGATTAACAGAAAATTCAGAGAAAGGGCCACTTATCCAATCACACACTTGTGTTGAAAAGAAAAATAAAATCACTAATTTTTATCTGCAGTTTTTCTAGGAGATTTTTAAGACTTGATATTCTCCCTCACTCTCAAACCCTATCAGTAGTTAAAACTATTTCAAAATTTTCTTTTATAACAAGATTTTACTGAAGATTTTGCTTCCTTTTGAAGCCAAGAGTCTTCTCCCTTGAACTGAGAAAGTCCTAAGAGGACAACTCCCATTTCTCCCAGAGCCTTGGAACTGGCTCCCATGAGGACAAAGTCAACTAGTAGGACAGTTGCTGCAGCTATTTAGCATTTCCCAAGTGTCCAGAGCAGAGAGTCAATTATGATCTTTGAAGTGCGCAGAAACAGAGGCGATGTTTTTCTTGGAAATTCCTCAGTGCAAAGGTGCAGATTGAAGATTGCCCAGTTGCTATTGTGACATCTTGTGCAAAAGGGGGTTCTGTGTCAGCCACAGAGCTGTTCAGCTATTGAACTCAAGTTCAAATCCCAGCTGCCCGGGATAGAGAGTTATGGTACAACCTGATTATAATTAGGCTGCATAGACAGTTGTCCTTCACTTTTGAGTGCTTTGAAGAAACTTTCTCATAATAAATCCTTTTAATGCTATAACCTAAACAATCAACATGCTGAGCTGACTTGTGGTCACAGCACTCCATCTGAGTGTGGTGCCCACTGGATCCAGCTTTTTCTGTATTTGTGAGTCTGTTTGTTTTTTTCTAATCTCCCAGTGCCCCTGTTCCAGGTACCTGAATTAACACATCATGCAGGTCTTGATACCCAAGTACTTAGCCACAGTTACTCTCTGTTTTCTTGAAAGTAGCCCTGGAATTCACCTTCCAGCTCACATTCCCAGTTAAGAGCTCATCCCCTGTTGAGCCCACAGATTTCTACAAGAAGCAAGAGATTTATGTGTTCCTTGGCCAAGTCTCCATAGAGATGTCAAATGGTTTCCCATGAAATAGCCTATTTTAAATAATGGTAATCATTTCTGTAGCACTTCCTAGAATGTTTTTCCTTTCATCTTCAAGAATTTATGACACCAATCTACACCTGTGAAGAAAGCAGCCTATTGATGATGTCAGATTTTTTTCTTCATTAAAAGAGAAGCGAGGTCTTCCAGGGAGCCCAGCATTGTTGAGCCAATTGACCACCAATCAGCACAGCTGCCAGCACAGCTCCTCCTAGTCAGGGCTTTTTGTTTCTATAAGTAAAGACAAAACCTTCAGCCTTCACTTGTCCCTGGCAGCTCATTGCAAAACACAAACTTCTGCTGCATTTCGCCATTACTGACAAATTTTACAAATGCTACAATATAACTCTTATTCAGAAAACCTGATGACTCGTCAACTTGGACAGAAAAACTGTCATTGACATGTCATGAATATGTCAACTTATGTTGCCACGTGAGAGGGAAGTTTCATCAGTTTCTTGTACAGAAGTTGCTTGGGCATTTTTATCCCCTGTCTTGTAACATTCTGGCATCATTAGTTCCTTGCCAACTGTGTGACTTTTCCTTTTCTGGGCAATAAGTTATGCTGCTAAATAATTTATTTCTTGAGTCTTTTAAGTGACTGTGAATTTTAAACAACAGTTCAGCTTTATTTTGAGATTCTGTTCACTGTTTAAGTAATCAGCATCCCTACTTGTCAAATAACTGCAACTTTTTAATAAGCGGCTTTTCCATTTTGCTGGTGCTATTGATACATTTTAAAAATTGTTCTGCACAAATGATGTGTGATGGCAAAGGACAGCTGGGATGTCCGATCCCAATGACAAGTACCTTTCATTGTGAAGACAGACTCAGTATTCCTTGCTGTATTATTATATGAAATGGTTTAAAGCATTGTGTTTATGTTTTTGACAGTAACCTGACCAGGAGTCAACTAGGCATAAAACTTTCCTTTTTCATCTCACCCATTTCCTTCAAAACCTGCTTCATTGGACCATCAGACATGCTTGTAAAGTAACAATGTTAATCAACAGAAGGACTTAATAAATAACTGAGAGAACATTTCAAAATATATAAAAACAATACATTTCCTTTCTAACCTACACAGTCTGTACTTGGTAACGTCTACAACAGCAAAGCAGGGGAAAACTGAGTCATGGAAAGTAAAAGTGCTTTCGTTGGAATGAAAATTTCCCTGGGTTTCTCTTATTCCTGCAAAGTGGGTCCACTTAGGAAGTCCCCTGGCTTCCTAAGGAATAAGTCATGAGGACAGGCTGACCTCACCTGTAGAATCCCTGCTCTCTACTAGTATGCTCAGCAACTGTCAGTGGCTTCTCTGATCTGATATCAAAAAACAAGTCAAACTAACATGTTCCTTCTGCTCATGGCTAGATGGGGCTAAAGGATTTCTAATAAAAATGCTAACAAGATGGCTTCCTCGCTGCCTCTGAATGGAAGTGCTGGCATTTTGTGAAACAGGAACTTCAAACAAATGCATTTGGCTTGTTCTGCTTTTTGTCATGTTCTCTCAAGGAACTTGGCATAAATCATGGAAATCAAAGATTCCACAGAATCCCAGTAGAAGCTAAGTAATGATAGAGCAATTTCTACCTGTTATTGAGCAATTTGAAATGCTGTCATGAAGAGGCACTTCATTACTTTCTGGGTGTTTTAGTCATATTTGCACATTTCTCTGCTCTCCTGGAACTATGTATATGAGTTCTTGCTAAATAATTCTTTCCTGAGCAGAATGAAATACATCATAAGGAGAAGTAACAAAAAAAATACTTACTCCATGCTCTTTAAGAGATAGCAAATCTAACTGGAGAAAAGATGGATAAATTCTGAAAAAAAAAATTAAAGAACTAAATGTAACAATAAGAGAAAGCCAAATGAAAGAAATACTTGACCATGGTAGGAAGAGTGGCATGGAAACTCAGATCACAGACAGCAGAACACTATCAAAGTACAAATACAAACATTCTGACACCATCAGTTTGGCAATGTGGAAATTTACCAGAGCTTTGTGCTCCTAGAAAACATGGAAGGTTACAAATCCTCCAATTCCTTTGTCTTCTGGAAAGTGACTTACGCAAGGAAACACCTTCCAAAGGACATAAGTAAGAATAGAACTTGTCCCTTTGTTAACCTTTGACAAGACCAGACAAGAACCCTCTATGTTCCCATTTTGACTCTCATAAATGAGTAGGTGAAATGTTCATGCCCATTGATCAATCTGGAACAAATGCCTACTAATTTGACTTCCCTAAACTTAAGTCACACTTCTGCCCTCTCCACAGATCTTGGACCACAGATCTTACCTTTGAATTGTAGACAACCACTCTTGATGATCTTCTATGAGAATCCCCTAACTCCAGGGAAAAATTTTCCCTGATCAACCTTTTGTTGATTTTGTTGATTCCCACTCCCACATAGCCAGTTTTGGGTTTTTTGTTGTTGTTGTTGTTGTTGTTGTTATTGTTGTTGTTGTTGTTGTTTTTAATCCTTGTTGACTCTTCTGCATTAAAAAAAAATCCCTTCTGCCTTTGAAAGATCTTATGCAAACCTTTCTCTAATTACCATGGCCTCTCCCACTTTACAAAAGTCCATTCTGTCTGCTGCAGTAGTCTTTTCCCATAGTCTTAATACTAGAATTTCAATCTTTGTCCAATAATTAGGTCAAAATTAAAAAAAAAAAAGTTTATTGCTTTGCTAGCAAAGAAGAAAGGCAATGAACTGATATCGTGGAGGCTGCCATTCTAAGTGCTAAGAAAAACAGAGCACTTTAGACAAAGAGTTGCAAAGTCTGTTTTCCAAGCATAAATGTCAGATGATCTAATTAATGTTCAATTTATATCTGAAGAGCTGTTGTTCCAGTTTCCAGGTCCGGAGTTTCTTTACTCTTGTGGTCAGTGAACAGAGGGGCAGATAACTCAACTTTGGACATGAAAAAGGTTAATGTTTTTTTCCCCCACAGCTGAGGAGAGGAAGAGAGACGAAGACAGAAATAAAAATAATAGTTTCAAAATAAACCACCAGTGGTCAAGCAGTAAGGTTTATATTCAAAGCATGAAGTGAATATTTGTGACATGAGAAAGACCTCTATCACCATCTGTTCTTAGCTAACTCTAGATTTCTTTTATTACTTAACCAATTCTAGTGATTTCTAACACTAAAGACAGAGTTGAAACCTGGAAAAGCTTATATACAAAATACTCATTTCAATATTTTAACTAACAACACAATATTAAAAGCACCTCAAATTCTACCAAAGGGCTAGTTTTAAAAATGATGATATACCTATTCATTGTATAAAGGGAAAAAAATGCCTACAAGTACTGATTAGTATCCAAAATATATTGCTAAATAAAAAAAAAAGTTGTATGTGAGAAAGAATTACCAGCATTATTTGTGTAAATATCCTTATGTAGGAAGGGGAAAAGCTGGACTTACATCAACCTATGGTAGGTCCATGGCTGAGGGCCCATGACAACAGACATATCAACAAGAGCAAAGCATAAAAATTTATTGAATTTGGGCTGGGGATGTGGCTCAAGCGGTAGCACGCTCGCCTTGCATGCATGCGGCCTGGGTTCGATCCTCAGCACCACAAACAAACAAGGATGTTTTGTCCGCCGAAAATTAAAAAATAAATATTAAAATTCTCTCTCTCTCTCTCTCTCTCTCTCTCTCAAAAAAAAAAAAAAAAAAGAAAGAAAGAAAGAAAGAAATATTGAATTGAAGTACTATGTGGCAAAGAAGCCTTCAGCAGGACCTGGGACCTAAAGAAATAGGTAAAGCTATATGTATTTTTAATACTAGTTTCAATGAAGAAGCAGGTAGTCATGGAGACTTGTGACTGGATAAAAAAGTGTGATATAGTGGTAGGAAACATGACAAGGCCTGTTAGGGTCATCTCCATGACTATGCGTCTTTGGAAATAAGGGTGCTCCTTTCCTCAAAGTATGGGGAGCAGCTATGATAGGAGGTTCTTCTAATCTGTCTCAGGGGAAGATCAGAAAACCCTTACTAGGTTTTCTGACTGCTTCAGGGAAGAAGGGAGGGGTGGAAGGTGAATGTGACTCTCCCACTTCTGCAGTTTTCTCAAATGCTGTATTTTGGGTCACTGTGATCTGAACCTCATTACATAGATATATTCACATGTACTGACACTGTACATATAGACACATATAAATGCATAAATGTATGAACATATATAATAATATATATGTATATTTGTATACATGGTGATTCCTTCTAAAATATTAGCCAAGTAAAAATGTTATAATTATCTTTGTCTCTAGGAATAAGTATAGGTATGAAGGTACAAAAGAAAATTTATTTTTAATTCCATAACTTTTGTAAAATTAGAATATATCATTCTACTCATATATTAGCTTATTGCTTTTTCATAAAATGCCAGTTAAAAATGAATGTACTATAATAGACCAATTTTTTAAAGAAATGAAAACAATATTCTGCCAAACTCCAAAACCTTCATTATTTCCATTATTCTATAAAGTGAAATCTGATACTGGAAACCTTAATTCTTCTTCCTGATCCTTACAATATCACACTATTATGAGAGTTAAGGGAAAATTGCAATCCCAGAGAATCCAATTTTATACTTCTTTTTTATTAATATCACAATTTCTGTACATCTATTAAGTATCCAAGAAAAATTGATAATGCAATAAAATATTAACGGTAAGTGAAATGAGTACATAATTATACAGTGTTTCCAATAGGATGGTCAAAATACTTTCATATAAGTAAATTATTACTTTTTCTGAAAATCAAAACTTTCTTAAAAATCAATCGCTTTTACTTTAGGTAGTAATATAAATATTTTTCTAATATCTACAATTACTTTTGTTTTTGCATTTCTGTGCACTAAATATAGTTTTTTGGTTTGTTTGTTTTTTTTTTTTTTTTTTTTTTTTTGACATTTTATGGGCTAGCTAAGCTCCCTGGAGGGACATTGTCTCTTTGCAGAGATTTATGTGCTCTGAGTGGCAGGGTTGATAAGCACTTGCTGTTCAACAGTGTATTTAATACTGGGCCTCAGGACAGGAGAGCAATGAAGCATCTCCTACTCTTAGGTACAGTGGTTCTGCAACAATCATCAACAATCATCAACTGTTTCTTTACTCAAGAAATTTGCATCAAAATGCTTTGCCCACAGGGGACTCAGCATTCACTTTCTGCTCAATGCCCAAGGAAAACAGCTATTATGGTCATTTCCCAGTCTTTCAAGGCAGAACAAAAAGAAAAGCAAATAAAAGAAAGAGAAACACCATTGTAACAAGAATGGCAAGAGAAACAGAACTGTCTTAAAAGGAACATAATTCTGCCTTAAGGGATACTTGAAAGCATGACTGTCCAACAGTTATTATGAATTATTGATTTTTTATGGGAAGCCATATTCATAGTAATGTTCAATAGGAATGTGGGAGACAAAGCTTTCTATTTTTATTATTTACCAACACTGCACTTTAATAAGAATCTCCTAAGTTGAATTAGCTACAATAACTCACCCTCCAAACCTAATCACTTTCACAGATTGGTTCACCATTCCCCAAGTTCTCTCCCATCACCCTGATTGGCTTTCTACAAGAATCTTCCTAGATCCAGTTAGTCAAAGTTCCTCTTACTTCCAATAATGTCATTTAAGTAATTATTCATTCTCTGACCCCCACCATGCTCCTTGAATATAAATCTCAGATTTCCTTAATATTTTCAGAGTTAAGCCTAAGTGTTTTTCTGAGCTGCAAAACTCCATTGTGGTACTAGAGACTACCACAAGGGACCCAAGAACAAAGTTTGCTTTACCATTTTATTTATTTACTTATTTTTGCTTTACCATTTTAACAGGTGTCATTTTATAGGACAGAGGCCTACCACAAAACTGAGGCAGCTACAGAGACTTCTCCGAAAACCCCGATTCTTTCAATCACGCCACAAAGATTTCAGACATGTTGTCAGGGAGGAGTTCAGGGACACCAAGATGGTGGAGACAGGATATTCGAAAGAAGCCACCAGAGGACAAGACAAGGAGAGTCCTGTCACTGTTTACAATAAATTCCATTACCATGACAACTTCCACCACTGAGAACTTACCGCTATGACACTCCCGATAAAGATTCAATATTTTAAAATGACCAGTTGGGGTGACATTGGTTGTGTTCTAATTAGGTTTTCTAAAGTAACCAGTGGGGAGAAAAATGGAAAATATTCTAATCAGATATCATAATGTAATCAATATGAGCAAATGGGGTAAGATCTTCAATCAGGTCCATATAGGGAAGAGAACATCCCACAGTTCAGGATATAAGGCCCTAATTTCCAGACATTGGGGCCTTGCGCCTCTCTTGCTTAGCCTACTCTGCTCTACCTAATGGAATGTTACTGATGCTGTTGATGAGAATCAGGGCCGAGTTCTATTTCCCCAGATATGAAGGTTGAACACCCAGGAAATGCTGAGGCAAGAGTACAAAGAAAGTTTTATTTAAAGGATAGAACAGAGATACACTTTTCTACAGAAAAGTGGATCAAGCGCTCGTATCCAAAGAAGTGGAGTATCCTGCCCCTTTTATACTTTTTAGAATTCCTTTGTTCTCATACTCTCCTTCTTCCTCATCCTGCCTATGTGACAATTGACCCAAAATGTGGGCCAAAAGGTGAAGGTGGAGTAATAGACCTAATAGACCAGCAGGAAGCAAAAGGCCCAAGAGGCATTCATTAACAGCTCCTTGTAGGGAGGAAGAATCCCTGGAGACAGATCACAACAGGGGGAAGAGGAGGGGGACGGGCTTTAAGGATATCAGCATTTGATATCTTTACCAATTATCAATTATTTATTTCCTTTTGAACCAGCCCCCATCTCCCCTTTCAGACACAAATATTTATTATTTACGCTGACTGTCCTTTCTGTCCCCCAGCCTCAGTATCTTCATCTTCAATACATCTGTACTTTATCTTCTACTTCTGTGTGTCTTTTTCAATTCTTTGGGACACTAAGGACCTGGACTTTGACTGGACATCCCATGGTAACAATGACACTCAGAGTCACACGGATAATTTTATTAGAATTGAGAGGAAAAGCAGACACTTTCAAGGAAGGGTGAGTCCTCTCAGAGAGGAGAGAAATGGCATACCTCTCCTGCCCTCCAGTTTTATTGAGGGTGTGGCAGGGGAGTTTCCTAAAAGTCCCACCTTGGACCACATTTTAACTTTTTTCTGACAACATAGGAAAATGAACCACCATCAAGAGAGAAAGGCATAGTGCCCATAGCAGAGGAGTTTTAGAGGAAATTGATGGATTTATTACTGTTTGAATAGCCTTCAACAAGCTTTCCTTGTCAGTATCATGATATTTTAGTTGCTGGGTGAGTAGGAGTTTTGACAGTTTTGGTAATAAGGGAGGGTCCAGGTCACTTGGTAAGGTGTGATGTGATCTTGAAATAATGTATTCTTTAAGGGGATGTAATTAGGGCTCACCCATTCATGGATGCCTAGCTACCTAACATCATAAGTAGCTTTCTTTTTTCTTTAACACTGCAATCACTCTTTCAGACAAATAAATCAGCAAAGATTAAAGAAGAAGAAAGAGTGTGTTTGATTTCACTAGAAACAGTTCCAATGTAATGCCATATTCCTTATAAGAATGTTACTGATAACAATGAAGATAAAAATCAGGTGATATAAAGTCACATATAGGAGATGCTGCAAATGTCAAATAATAGCCCTTCCCTATATGTGTTCATATAGAGAAATACAAAACCAAAAAAAGTAATGTGCTCAGTGCAGGGGAATGGGGTGGACCTCGGAAACTTCCAGACGTGTCTGTTAGGTAGGTTAGTCAGCCACAAGCATGTGGGCAGGGGAAGGACCATGCAGGGCAGTAATGCATAGGAACACATCAGACATATGTGTTCAGAAAAATCCATGAGCGACCAAACTGAGAGCACAGAGACCCTCATTGACTAGGCAAGCCCCTGGAGAATGAGGGCCAGATACCCTAGCTACCCTTTAAGGAACTGTGACTTAGAATCATGGAGAACCTTATGGAAGTAGACAAGCTCTAGGAAAATGGGCCTAGTATATAAAAACCTCCCCCAGCCATAGTTGGTAACAATCCCTAAGGGAACTACTGGTCCCAGAGGATATCACCACTATTTCTTATGATCCAGTCACCAGAACCCTCCCTCACCACTGAAACCATGTCACAACCACCCAGGTGATCAGGTCATCGTGACCATCATGTAGAAAAGTCACTAAAGGCTATACCAAGGCATAAATAATAGCATAAAGAGTATGAGAACTTGAGGCAAGAACAAGGGGAGTCAAAACCCTTCAAAATTCCTAACTCTGTCAGGGCCATGTCTGTTTCCCTGAAGTGACACATTCAGTATGTCGTAAATGATCAGAAAAATTCTTCATCTTTTTTAATAAACTCCTTCCTGCTACCATGTGTGAGTTGTATGAAATCCTTCCTGTGAGTTCTAGTCAGCTTTCTGGTTGTTGTGACCAAAAGACCTGACAAGAACAATTAGAGGAGTTTATTTGGGGCTCATGGTTTCAAAGGTCTCAGCCCACAGATACCTGGCTATTTTGCTTTGCACCAAAGTTGTGAGAGAACATCATGGCAGAAGAGTGTGGTGGAGAAAAGCAGCTCAGGACCTGGCACGATTAAGCAGAGAGAGAGAGAGAGAGAGAGAGAGAGAGAGCTCTGCTCAATAAGAACAAACTATAAATCCCAAAGACATGCCCCCCAAAGACTCACCTCCTCCATGTACCACCTAGTTAATCCCTATCAGTGGATTAACACACTGATTAAGTAAGGTTCTCATAACCCAATCATTTTACATGAGCTTTTTGTGGACATCTCATATATAAACCATAACAGTGAGATCACAAGAACCAGTGGCTAAAGATTACATGGTGGCCCCAGCTACACAGCACTTCTCCTGCATCAATGTCAACTGCAAAATAATAAGACTCAATTTTGCAAGACAGAACAGAAAATGTGAGCAAAGAGAAGCTTTGCAACTCATTTAGGATGCATTAAGAGTCTGCCTGGTTTATAAATATGGAACTGCCCTAGACATTCTGACATAACTTCCCACCAGCCCAAGGGGAAACATGCAGAGTAGGGATGAGAATGGATTTTGTGACAGGCTAGAAACCAAGTCCCTGCTGACAGGCTCTCTCACTCCCTCTCCTCTCACACTCTCTTTCAACTACATGTTGGACTAAGTGTTAACCTAAAGGGAATGAGCATCACAGTTATATCCAAGGAAAAGAAGGAAACAGGCAAATATATGGACTACAAAAAGATACATCACAAAATCAGGCAGTAATCCTATTTTCTAAATATTCTTAAACTCCTCTCATCATAAAATATAAGCTAAAATATTTTATTTTCCAGCTTTACTCAGGTATCATTGGCAAATGAGAATTTTATACATTTAAGATTTGTGTGTTTATTAGCACAGTCAAGTTATTGACATAGCCAAACCTCATGTAGTTAGCATTTTATTTCTCTGTACTGTGTAGTGAAAGTAAATTGAGATCTATCCTCTTAGCAAATTTCAAGTGTATAATACAATATTTTAATTATAGTCATCATGCTGTGCGTTAGGTCTTAGAACTCATTTGTCTCAAATAATTAGAACTTTAATTCCATTTGATCAAAATATCTCCCCATTTTCGTCTCCTCCTCCACCGTGGTAATATATATTCAATATATTATATATTCTATAATACATATAAAATATGTTATGTAATATATATATATATATATATATATATATATATATATCTGTAAAATACATATATACTGGTTTTAGCTGCTGTTTTATTTTCACATATTTTATTGGTGTTTTATAGTTGTACATAATGATGGGATTTGTTGTTACATATTTATACATGCACACAATATAACAATATAATTTGGCCAATATTACTCCCCAGTACTTCTGCCCTCCTTCCCTGTTTCCCAACCCTTTGTCCTTTTCCACCACTGATCTCCCTATGATTTTCAAGAGTCCAAACCTGTAGTGTTTTGTTTTGTTTTGTTTTGTTTTTTAGTTTTCGGTGGACACAACATCTTTATTTTATTTTTATGTGGTTCTGAGGATTGAACCCAGCGCCCTGCGCATGCCAGGCAAGGAAGGGCGCCACCTCTTGAGCCACATCCCTAGCCCCAAGCCACATCCCCAGCCCCTGTAGTAGTTTTATATATATATATATTTTTTTTTTTTTTGAGAAAATGCCTACTGTTTTCCATAACAGCTATACCAATTTACATTCCCGCCAATAGTGTACCAGAGTTTCCCTCTTTATTATCTCCTGCCTTATTGATAAGAAAGCCAAGAATAACACTCCCATTTATAACAGCAACAAAAAGAATAAAAATTTTTAGGAGTACATTTAAACAAAGAGATGAGAAATTTATAAACTGAAGAAATATTAAGTATTGATTGAGGAATCATAGATAAATAAAAAATCATTTTATATTCAAGGGTTGAAAGGGCTAAGGTTTTTAAAATATTCACACTATGCAAAGAATTTTACAGATTGAATGAAATATTTATCAAAATCCTGATGATGTTCATTAAAGAAAAGAAACCCTGAAATCATATGCAATTATATTTTAAAATTCTGAATAGCCAACAGAATGTCCAGGAATATAAACAAAGCAGAAGACATCACACTTCCTGATTTCAAAACATAATACAAACAAATAATAATTGATAGAGTATGGTCCTGGCATAAAACAGATGTAGACCAACCAAAAATAATAGAGAACTCAGAAATAAGGAAGTACTTTTATGACTAACTATTCTTAGACAAGGAAGCCAAGAACACACGAAAAAGAATATCTGATAGTCTTTTCAGTGTGTGGTGTTGGGAAAGAAGGCTATCAATGTGCAGAAAGAAATTGTAAATGATGGTAGATTTCCCATCATTTACAAGGCTTAACACAAACTGGATGAAAATTTAAAATGTAACACTCCAAATTGTAAAACTACTGAAAAAAACCTTAAGTAAAAAGCTTCCTGATGTTGATCAGAGCAATGATTTTTTTTTTTTTTTTTGATTATGGGCAAAAGTATAGGGAGAAACAAAAAGATAAATGAGACTGTACCAAACTAAAGCACTTTTTCATGGTGAAGAAAACAACACAGTGAAAATTGCAACCTACAAAATGGGAGAAAATATGTTCAAACATTCTAATTGATAAAGGATTAATATTCAAAATATATAAGAAACTCAAATAACTCATTAGCAAAACCACAGATAATACATTTTAAAAATAGGCAAGGACTTAACTAAAGACACACAAATGTGAAATAGGTTTATGAAAAGCCAATCAACTCTGCTAACACTGGAGAAAAGCAAGTCAACACCACAGTGAGATATCACCTGATTCCTGATGGCTCTCATTAAGTAGCTAAAATATTTCAAATGCTTAACTAAACTGATAAAGCAGAAAACTAGACTTTCTATCTGAAAGAAAATTCAGCAAGTTTGTTAGTCAACTTTTCATTCATGTGATAAATACCTGAGATAATCAACTTATAGAGAAAAGTTTCTTTTGCTCAGTTTTGTAGGTTTCGGCCCATGATTTGCTTCTGGACCTCTGCTGAGTCTACACATCATTGCAAGAGTGCATGGAAGAACTTGTAACTCAGGGACAGGATGAAAAAGAAAGGGAGAGGAAGGGCTGAGTTCCTATTACTTTCTTTGAGGCATACCAGATTTAAAAGAAATGGAAAAGTGTTTCCTGAAAAATCTTATTTCAGAGGTTAAGAAATAGTCTGAGATTCAGTATTTAAATAAGTTATTGAATAAAAAATATGCATTTTCTGTAGTGTTTTATAGGCTTCTTGGGCATTCTAAACACAATTGTTTTCTAACTACGCTTTTCCCAGAGCCCCCAAAATAGTCAAATGTGTGTCGTACTAAAAATTTCAATTTACCTTGAAATTCCCTCTATTCTCTATTCTCATTTTTTTCCTAATTTTCCTCCAAGCCTCATGAAGGACTTATTTGCATTCTACTTTATCTTAAACATACAAATTCATTTTGATAACGCGCTTTAATAGATTACAGAAATATTCAGATGTTATTTTTTTTCATCCATTGCTATGTTCCTTCCATTAATTTCTATTCATTAATTTTCACATAGCAAGCTTTTTTTTAAAGTAATTCTGATCATAAGGCCATGTTTTTTCTCTGCTTCTCATTGTCTTAAAGTCATAACTTCTTAACATAGTTTATGTGGCCTCTGGTTATCTTAGCAACCTCAAGATTATGTTTTGAATGTTTGTGTCCTTCTATAATTTATATCTGGGAACTTAGCCCCAGGATGATAGTATTGAGAGGTGGGTCCCACAGGAAAAGGAGAGGTTCTGAGAGCAGTACCATCATGGATGGGATTAATGCCCCTATAAAATAGATGTCAGACAGGTGCATGGCCTCTTTTGTCCCTTTCAACATGTGAAGACATAGCATTTATCTGTTTTGGAGGGTTCAGAAACAAAGTTTTATCTTGAAAGAAGAGACTGGGCCCTTACCAGACTCCAAACCACTAGCACTTTGATCTCAGAATCCCCAGCTTCTCGAACTGTGAGAAATAAATTTATGTTGTTAATAAGTTAGTCAATTTAGGGCATTTTGTTATAATGGTTTAAATGTGTTAGCAAGCACAGTTTACACCACATCACTTTGAGTTCTGCATTTTTTATTCTTAAAAAAAAAAAACGGTGCTTTTCCATTCAAAATCCTAGCATGTTTTTTTGTTTGTTTTTGTTTTTGCCTTGTTGCTTTTTTCCTCCCTTGATAAATAAATAGTCCCCAATTTTCTAATAAGCTAGCTTACTAGTAATCCCCTCTATTATCTCCTTCAATCGTCTCCAAGTTGGGGTTCCCCCACAATGTATTCTCATGGATAAGTCCTTTTCTTGTATAATAATTATCTAAACTATATCTAAAACTAACTCTTTAGTTCATTCATTAAAACCTTACTCCTTGCTAAAATGAGTTTTAGAAACTAAATTTTGTATTTGCCAGAGTATCACTAAAGCCTCTATATGATGTCTTATTTTAAGGAGACACTGAAGAATACTTTAGAAGAATATTTTTTGAATAAACAAATAATATGAATCAATCCTTGCTTTAGCACATGCTGTAATCCCAGTGGCTTGGGAGGCTGAAGCAGGAATATTGCAAGTTCAAAACCAGCCTCAGCAAATTAGGCCCTAAGCAACTCAATGAGACCCTGTCTCTGGATTCCATCCCTGGTACCAAAACATGGTAATGATAAATAAAAGTTAAAAAAAAAATGCAGACTCACTAATTAACCACTGTACTTTAGAAAAATGATTAAGATTTGGGACTCTAAGAAAGTCAGCCTGAATTTAAAACGTTTCATTCTACAAAACAAGCTAAAATAAATTGTATCTACTTAGTATTCAAGTGGAGTTACTGAAATAGAGGTAATGAAAAGAAAAGGTAAGCAACCTTCTAACAGGCTTCCCACCCTGTTACTTTCTCTCTTTGGATGGATTAGACCAATTATACTGCAAACAGCACAACAAAGTAGTGGTACATCATTTCTGAGATTAAGTTGTAAAAGTGTACATCTTCTTTTTTACTGAAATCCCCTCTCTTCTCCACAGGGCGAGGAACCAAGGATGGTCTTCAGCCAATAGCTAGTAACACACTGAGGCTCTCAGTCCAGCAGCCCCAAAGAAACCGGATTTTGCCAACAACACTGAAGGAGTTTGCAAACAGATCCTGTCTCCATTGTAAATTGCATGTGACAGGATAGACATGAGTGGTGGGAACATGCAGGTAAGGGAATAACTCTATGAACTGGGCGCACTGTGCTGACCCCATCATGCTTTCCTTTCTAAAAAGCAATTTACCTGCAGACCTACCCAGCTTAAGTGGACGAGGTATGTTACATTCCTCAGCAAACAATCTGTTATCCAGAGGAGGAATGCAAGCCTGAGATGCCAGTAAGAAAAACACAAGTTACCCTGAAGGGAAGGACTTTTGTGACCTGTAGACCAACCAGATCCCAGAACTCAGGGAGAGAAGGATAATTCTCCCAACCATAAAATCTGTAAGAATACAATGCAGTTAGAGCTGGTCAACAAGACCCAAAGCAACCTAGAGATGTCATGTGCAGTGGGGACCTGAAAGTCCAATGTCATCCTGCTGTCAATCAAAAGTCCAGAGGTGGACCTGGGAAGAACTTTCTGAAACTTCCCTGGCATCCTGGATAAAATTGGAGAGCAGAAGAGGCATGCCACCCTTCTCTCTCAGAGGATTCATTCTCTCCCTTGAGAGTGTCCTCTTTTCCTGCCCCTTCAATGAACTCATTCATACTACTCTGAGTGGCATGTCTGAAATCTCTTTGTTTTTTTTCTTTTTTAAACACAATAGTCAGGATTTGTAGAGGAGGCCTCCAAGGCTGGCTTGGGTTTGTGGCAGGCGTCTACCTTGTAACAAGTGGACTGAAGCTGCAGTTCATGCCTTGATTAAAGACTTGTGAGGGACTCTGCACTAAGTCAAGCTCTATTCCTGACCCATGGGAATAGAGAGTTGCTAAATATGTTTGTGCAAAGCTGATAAGGTTGTAATTTGCTATATAGATATAGAAGTGAACATGCAGGCTTTCCTAAGGAGACTGGTCAAGCTATTTAAAACATGAAAGCAAGAAATGGAAAAATTGGGTCTCTCATATGGAAGTTAACCTTTAAGGCACAACACAATATCCCTCTTATTTTAATTCCTGTAATATAATTAGCCCACTGGGCAGACAGCTATAAACACTCAGGTAAGTACCTTCCATTTTGCCCAGCATAATTCATAGAAATTTTACAATAGAATTACTGGTAAGTTATAAAATGCCCAAAAGTTAAATAAAAAACATATTTTATAATTAAACACCCAAACTGACATTAAAACCCTCAAAGTCACATTCTTTGGTAGAAAATTAATAATAAGGGCTGGGGATGTGGCTCAAGCGGTAGCGCGCTCGCCTGGCATGCGTGTGGCCCGGGTTCGATCCTCAGCACCACATACCAACAAAGATGTTGTGTCTGCCGAAAAACTAAAAAATAAATATTAAAATATTCTCTCTCTCTATCTCTCTCTCACTCTCTCTTAAAAAAAAAAAGTGTCCACCGAAAACTAAAAAATAAAAAAAATATTTAAAAAGTCTCTCTCTCTCGAAAAAGAAAAAGAAAGAAAATCAATAATAAAATGAATTAATGAATTAATGTGAAGCAGTTTTTTTCCTCTAAAATTTTATATCCTGCTCTGTGAAAGTGAAAGTAAAACATATTTTGATACCTGCATGTAAGTATCTCTTTATTTGACAGTTGTCTTAATTTGTTTATTGTTAATACAACAAAATAACTTAGGATGGATAATTAATAGATAAGAAATATTTATTTGGCTCACAATTCTGATGACTAGAAAGTCCAAACAACAGGTTGCCAGCATCTGGCAAGAGCCCCCTGGGCTGCATCAACACATGACAGAGAAGCAGAAAGGAAATGGTCAAGTGCAGAGGGATTGAACAAACAGGATGGTTTTACTTTATAACAACCCAGTCTATTGAGGACTGGCCCAATCCTGGAGAATGACATGAATTCCCTCCAATAACTGTGCCCCAATGACTAGTCACCTCCCACTAGGTTCCACCTGTTAGAGATCCACTGACTGTCAACACCACCAAGTTTCAGGCACACAGACCCTTGCAGGACATACTCAAATCATAACTAGACAATAGATTTATCTTTAGCCTCTCCAAAGTTAAATGTACCACTACACACTTCTGGGGTACATTTCTGCTTAGAGTAGTTTGCTAGGACTGCCATAACACCATGGTACCAACTGAGTGATTTAAGCAGTAGAATATTTTTTGAGGATGCCAAAAGTCTGACACCAAGGTATCAGCAGTTTGATTTCTTCTGACAGATTTTTTCCTTGGCTCATAGACAGAATATTTTCCGGGTGTTTTTGCATCATCTTCCCTCCATGTCTTAATCTCCTTTTCATGTGAGCATGTCAATTATATTAGCTTAGGGTCCATCTACATGAATGTTATTTAATTACTTCTTTGAAAGGCCTATCTCCACACACTTTTTGCATTCTGGGGTACTGAGTGTGAAGATTTCAACAAATGAATTTGGGGGGGGGGAGACATAACTCAGCCTTTAAGTACTTTCAACCTTTCCTAATCTTTAACTATTGCTTTATAACAACACTGTGTATGAACATGTCAGACCTACCTCTGTACTTCCTCCCACTGTAACGTAAAACAAGCAACACAATGGCAGAAATAACATTTTGTAAGAAAGGGAATTTTTGTTATTTCTGGTCAAAAGCCATAGGAAAAACGATTGAGAATAGTACTACAAAAGATATAGACCAGACAGAAGCAAGAAGAAAAGAAAATCACATCACTGCTTTGCTCTTCTGAAGATTTTGACATTTTATTTTCTATTTTCTTTTCCATTAGTTATAAATAGAAGTTTAATCAAGAAAAATCTCCTATCAGGACACAAATGTGTCCTGTTTTTCACAGTTTTGCAGAAAATCAAAGACTTAACCATCTACATTTCTGCTGTTAACTCTCCCTGATCTCATTTCCTCTGTACCCTACTACAAAACACTAACTGTACAATGTGCTCTGTCCAATTCTGACATATCCCTGGGTACTTCAAGCCTTGGGCTTGTCTTAGATTACTAATGCACTGGAAGCTTATGTATTTCTTCCCATGATGTATTTTACTGAAGCAGTAAGGCTTGACTCACCCTGAAGAAGCAAAACAGACCTCAGCACCAGGGATGAAAACAGAATCTGAAAAGGTTAATTTTTAAAATCTCTTAGCTTCTTTCTATGTGACCTTTCACTGGATCACTGACTTGAGAACTTACAAAATCAAAACTGTCTCTGCAGTCGGAGCCTCCTGAGGAAGCTGTCCTTCTCTGGAAATAGACCTTTACCCCACGAAGGACAGTGCTTGCTGAGCATGGAGTCGTATATACAAACTCTGCTGTGTTTCTTAATTGCAATTCATGTTTCCAACCATGCCTGTTTGAACCAGCTTCCCCCAAACAAGAGATTCAATCTCCTTGTGGAATTCCACCCGCCGCCAAGTTAGGTTCTTCTCCCTCCACGGAGCAAAGATGGCAGATTCTCCACTCTTGACTCTCAACAAATCGCATCTTTTTGGTTACAGTATCATACAGAGCACAGAGGAAACAGGCATGCTGTGTAGGCCCTCAGGACACATAGGTATGACACAGCTTTCAAAATTTAGGATATTCAACCTAACACAAAAGGAAGGTGGCAGCTGACAATGATGCTGGCCTGTGTCTTCAACTTCTCCCATTCCCATGGATGCAGGTAATTAAGCTTGATCAAAAGGGAAACACAAAGCACCCTGGGGAGGCTTCCAGATTTGGGGAAAAGAGAAGTAAACGGCTCTCTCCCTGCTGCTATGTAGAGGTCAATCAAGCACAAGGTGACTGCAGAGGAGTTGCTTAGACCAGTGCTGGTCAGCAGGGACCACTGAGAGTGCTGGCCTTCTAGTGTGACCAAGCCACAGGAAGACTCCAGACATGAGAGGGATCCCTTGGTTCAGACTTTTATAAGAACCTAAAAGACTACTTTTTGTCTGCTGATGCTAATAAAAACATGACCTGCATGTTGAATGATTCCTTCTTTATTCAATTTTTAAAGTATTTCACTTTCATTATAATTTATTAAGCAGTGATCAATGACAAGTTGAAAATACAAATGCCGGGTCCCTTGCTACAGATGGCCCTCATTAGCCCACGCTCCAATACACACGCACTACCAAGCCCCTGATGTGGACAGGGAAGCACCAGGGAACGAGCTGTCTCTGGCAAGCCATCAAGATCAGAAGTTAATCAACGATTTTTCCTCTCTGGTGATTTGTCACTGTCTGCTCTTTCAGTATAACTTCTAGGGTATCCAAAGCAATTAGGAAACTCACCATTTTCTCTGTTTCACTTTTTTCTGTCTCTTAGCTTTGACTTCCTTCAGTTCATTTGTAGACCATTATACTTGTGGTCATCTGCCTTGAATTCTTTACCATCTGCCTTCCTGATTCCACACTGTCCAGATGAATCCAAGATGGAATCCCTAACCGTTCTTGGGAAAGCCTGGACTTCCCTACAAGGACACTTCTATAACAAGTCACATCCTAACGGATGTTAGATTGGCTGATGTTATTCTACTCTACTGAAATCTCTTCTATTGATTTGTAGTTTTCTGTTTTGTTTTAATTAATGTCTTGCAAATGCATGTAATGGTGAGCTTCACTGAGGTATATTCCTATGTGAACATAGCAGAGTTAGGTCAGGTTCATTCCACTCTTTCCCTTTTCCCATCCTTCCTCTCTCCCACTCAGTTTCCTCCTTCTACTCTGCTGATCTCTCTTCTATTTCCATGGGATCCCCCACCTTTTCCTTTTCTTTTTCTTATTTAGGTCCAGCTTTCACATATCAGAGAGAACATTCAGCCCTTGGTTTGGGGGGATTGACTTATTTCACTTAGCACTATGTTCTCCAGTCCCATTCATTTACTGGCAAATGCCATGATATCATTCTTCTTTATGGCTGAGTAATACTTCCTCGTGTATGTATACCACATTTGTTTTTATCTATTCATCTGTTGACAAGCACCTAAGCTTCCTTCATACCTTGGCTATTGTGAATTATACTTCTATATATATTGATATGACTACATGCTTATAGTATGCTAATTTTGAATCTTTTTGCATGAAATATTTAAAGAATATCTATATCCAGTAATAATAATAATAAAACATTATTTTTTGAAAGATAAAGATACTTCACAGAAGAGAAATAACAAATGTGAAAGCTGATTAGTAAGCAGAACAAAAAAAAAGTTAAAATTATGAAATAAAAATTCTACATTCAGATACAATGAAAACTAGAATGCCATACATGTTTTAGTTAAGGAAGAACTGAAGCACTTAATAAATTTCTAGTGTGTGAAATTTAATATAACTATTATGGAAAGTATTTTTGTGCTAGTAGTGAATCTAAAGATGGGGCTATTTCATGTCCAGTAATTTTCTTTCTAGCCATTTGTCCTGGAGAAAAGCAACAGATTGTTCCCAGCAGCATCATTTGGAAGGACTAAGCCTTAAAGCAATTCTCCACTGACAGGAGAATGGATAAATAAGATGTGGTAGTGTTTGTAATGAGGTGCACACAGCAACTGAACTAAGAGAAGAAGCATCTCACCCATAAAAAAACATCAAAAACACTGTATTGACTGAAAGAAACATCAGAGAATAATGCATGGAATCAGTTTCTATAATATTTACAAAGTAAACAAATTAACAGGATAGTGTTAAGAATGGCATGATACATTTTAAAGTAATAAAGAAGAGAACAGTAAACACATAATTAAAATACTGCAAGGAAACAGGAATGCAGACAACACTGAAGAGTCAAACATTTATACTTTTAAGGTGTATGATGAGTGGGAGGATATTTTAAATTACCATTTTAAAACATAAATACATATTACTTATTATTTACATGATGTAATATAATTAATAATGATTTAAAAATGTCAAAGATGCACATTTTAAGAAGCCAAAATATATATGACAATTTGTTTGGAACCTGAACATAAGCTCAAGAGTTCTGTCTTGAAATAAAATTCTTTCCTTATCTTTGCTAAACAGGATCCAGGACAAAACATGTTAAACTATGTGGTATAATTAAAATATGCAATGGATTATAATAAAAGTGTTTGAAGAGTTTTAGAATTAAATAAATTAAACCAATCACATTTGAATTCAAATCTATAAAGCTGCTTTTTAGAAGTTACTAATTTTCCAATTTGATGATATCTAACTTGGTGATAATGCTATCCTGAGCCAACTTTCAGACAGCCTTTGTAATTCACCTTCCTATGCATATGAATACTTATTGGATGAAAAGGAAAAGAAACAGACAGAATTAAATAGAGAAAATGAAAAGTGGATTAATGAATAGAAGCTCATTTTAATAAGAAAAGTGATTTTAAACATATTCTAGATGATGAAATTTATTAAACAATAGTACTGGATTCTTCCTTTGGAATTATCTGATTATAGAACAATAACCTCAAATGTTTTCTAACTGAAATTTCATTTTTTTAATGTTTGTTTTAAGTTTTACAATGGAAACAAAGGATATTTTATTTGAGTATATTTTGGCTTTCATCATTTCATGAGTTGACGTATCTATATGAGATCCACAGAGAAGACAGAAGACCAATGTATTATTTTCATCTAAATTTATATAATATTTTACATTATATATAAAAAATTGCACCATTGTGAATTATGTTGAAATAAGTTATAGTGGGTAAAATGATATTAAATATTATAGGAATACGAATTTAAGAGAATAATTAGGCAACAGTTAAAAAGCTATTTTTTCATTAGCTTAGGATACATACCAACATGTAGATTGCTAAAGATTTACAATTTTATCTTTCAAGATCTCACAAAGATTCTCAGACTGAATTTTCTTCATCTTATGAAATAAATTGTGAAAATTAAGAAAATCATAAACATCATTTTAGAGGATGTCACTGAAATTTTTAATGTCTCAATTGTCTAATTATTAGTCACCAATCAACTAAATCCCAAAGAACAAAGCTTAATTTTCTAACATCAAGGCTGGGTTGAGTTTTGCCTATCTTCTGAGGGTTCATAGCTCTTTGGTAAATATCCCATTCTTTCCTTATTTGGTCATAACTTCTCCAATCATGGTCTTCTATATAATTTAAAATGCTCACAACTATAATCAGCATCTTTGGTAATGTTGTAATAAAAAATTTCAGATTTTTTAACAGGAACTAGAAATAGAGACTTATCCATACCATAAGACCTAGAAGGATTTTTTATAGTTTAAGGTAAATCATCCTATATATCAAACTTAAGATAAAATTGAACTTAGAGACAAAATACTTTGGGGGTGAATTAACGAATAAAAAGCAGGCATTGGGGCTGGGGATGTGGCTCAAGCGGTAGCCCGCTCGCCTGACATGAGTAGGGTGCTGGGTTCGATCCTCAGCACCACATAAAAATAAAATAAAGATGTTGTTTTCCACCGAAAACTAAAAAAAATATTAAAAATTTCTCTCTCTATCTCTTTCTTATAAAAAAGCAGACATAAAGGAAATAATTATCACTGTATAACTATAATTTCAAGAGCCCCTATATCAGAAAAAGATAAAACTTTCTTAGGAAATAGTATATAAATTTAATAATTATAAGCATGTATGGTTAAACATTTTTCTGTATACTCAAATTATTATAAATCAAGCCTATATTTATAGAAAAATTACTATGCATTGTCTAAATCACCAATTTATTTGTTCTGGTCTTGTAGAGATATATTTAATTTGATATAACAAATAATATCACAATAACAAATGTTTCATTTCTTTAGTTATTGACCCTGAGGCCAAAACAGCTGTTTAATATGACAAAATAACAGGTAAATTAGCAATTACAAATCATTATACTTTTTAAATAAGGATTACTACTATACACTGCTAGGACTATAAAAAAAACCTTTGCATAGTTTTATAAGTTTAGCAAGATATTAAACTTGTTTGCTTAAGAAAGCAAAATCTCCCCCTAATGTGTTATTAGCCAACTTTCTCCATTAATAGGTTGAACTAAGAGGTCTGTTAGAGCTCAAGCTATTTACCATGATAGGCCTGGGAACTAGGTCAGCAGAATTGTTCACAAGCTATGGATATGGTAGGAGGAGACTTGCACAGCCTGGTCCCTTCAGCGCTATTTGGGAAGAATAACCAATGATCTTGCAGGGGATTGTGGGACAGTGTCCGTGAAGATTCAGGTCTATGGAGGAATATCATCCTCAAGAACCTAGGGCTATTGTCAAACTTTTTGGTCTTGAAAGCTGGCTTTTACTTACTGTGAGACCTGGGTAGGTTCTTTTGTGCTATTACCCATTTCCTGATGTATTAGCCCTACCTCAGGGTGGTCATGCTAAGGAAATGCAGCCATGTAAAAGCCATGTATCTGATCAGTTTCAAAACACTGACACAAATGAAATAAGATATGGAGCAGATAACTTTAAAAGGCATTCAATATTTATTTCCTTGAGATATGTGGAAATTGTGGAATAAATTGGAAATTATGTTTAATTTACAAAGAGATACAACAACTGAATTATGCATTAAATGCATTATAAACTCACCTAGTTCTCTACAACTGGTGAAATAATACCATTTAACAGAAGGTAATGCAGTTAGATTCTTATACAGTATATTAAGATGGTCTCTCTAGAACTAAATAATGCACACACACATATGGAAATTATCTTCACACAAGTATAGGGATACCTAGAAAACACATTCTTACTGATCTCAGGAATCAAGTAATCATTTCCTAAAATAATCTGGTATCATTTTGGTTTCAAGGCATTTTGATTCATCAGCTTCGTCATCCGGATTCAACTCTTTGTGAGATTTGTCTCCAGAAAGCTCATGGGTAATTCACAAATAATAAATATTAATTTTCTTATCCACTCAATGAACAGTAAAATTAGGGTGATTTATAGGTAGAATTTATTTCAAAGGACAAAAAGCCTTTCCTTTTCCAAAAAGCTTAATAAATGTCACTATCATTCCTGATTTAAGAAACAGGCTTTCCTTTTCAGTGAAGAAGGTAGACAATGCAAGCCCAAATATGCTTCTTTGACATAACAATTCCTTTAAGCTAAGGACACTAGGGAAACAGCAGGCTCAGCAAAGGTGCTCTGACCTCCTGGCTTTCTGAAAGCAAAAGATAAAACTTCCATGTGAAAGATGTCATCTCTGCACTATGAGGAAAGAACATCACCAAAGACAGTGAGAGAATCAAAGCTGAAAGAATTCTACATGATCAGACATTTCAAATAAATCTTATCCTTTTGTCTCCCCACATATATTTCTTATAATTTCTTCTGTTTCTTCAACTCAAAATATAAGCAATCAGTGTGTGCCACATCTTGGGATCTTTGTTTTCTTGTGAGAACACCCATATATGTGTAAAATATCTGTAAGCTTTTCCCCTGTTAACCTGTTTATGTCACTTTAATTCCAGCAGGGAACCTTAGGAGAGGAGATGTAAGGTTTTCCCTTCTGTACATAGAAATATTATACATGTACATTTCTTTGAAATAAGTGACATACCTAACCTTTTTGAGTATTATTGCTTAATATTGTAATAATTAAATGCAGAGAGTGACCAGTGAACTTTATTTTTGTTCCAAATGTTTGCTTTCTTCCTCTAAGAGTATTACATAACAATGATGATTGCCAAATGACAGCCAGGGCTTCCTCTGGAATGACAAGTCCTTGCCTCCATCACTTTGGTCCATAACACTGGAGCAGATGTGACACATGCCACATCTCAGTGGACTTGAGAACTACTGTGCATTTCTGCCTGCTCCTTTGCTGCTTTTCCTTGTCATAAACATGTGTCCTGCAAAGTGACAACTTCTTCAGCCTGGATTCTGTGATAAGAAGACACAAAAAAATCAACTCACAATCTATCCGCAGCAATCAATTCCTACTAAGAGCAAGAAATGCTCTCTTCTTTTGAAGTCGGCTGACTTTACGGGGTGTGGGTTAATACAACTTTATCCAGCAAACGCTGACAATTGCATCTTAATACCCATTTTTATCTTAAAATTTTTTTTTGGTACACAAAAAAGTAACTTAAGTATAGTTTTGAGTATCTCTAGAATCAAAAAAAGAGAAAAAAACCAACAATCTCGTTAACAAGTAATAGGAAAGTTGAGAAAACTAGGAAAAGGAGTAAGTTTTAAATCTTAAGGGAGAGAACAGCTTCCACACTTTAAAATCTTATGACTCTTTTGACATAAACATAATCTCAATATTATAAAATCATACTTGATATTGAAACATTATAAAAATATTTCAGATGCTGTAAATTAAATTTGAGCAAATTTAAAAGCAAATATTACAACATGAAGAGTCATGAAATGTGGTTTTCTTCATAGGCAAGCCAATAGGGTTTTACGCAAATACAAGAATTGGCCCAGTTGAAGAATTTTATAAGCCAGGGTTCAGACAAGGAAAGGTATAACGTCTTAATCTCTTATCTTCTTCTTCTTTTTTTTCCTACAAAATAAACTTTGTCCTACAACATATTGGAGAAGTGAAAACAGAAGTATGAAAAAGAAGTTCTGTCCATCTGTACTGAGGAGGCATATTGGTAAGTCTCGGTTTCAGCAATTTGTTTATAGGATTCCCTCTGAAAACCAGATGTCCCACGAGAATCTTGGCCCCATTGATCATCTGCTGAGAGAAGGGGCAATGATTTGCCACTAGCTTATTGTCCAAGAAACAGAATGAGTCCCAAGGTCACTTTCAGACTATTCTTCACATCATTCCAGAGGAAGGAAGAAAGATCATTAGGGACAAATTCCCCCCAAAAAAGCAATGTCCACTGTCTCTTAAAGAAAATGGAGAATCAATAAAGAATTTCAAGCAAATGAGTAATCTAATTTGATTTGCACTTTAGAAAGTTCACCTACTGGGAAGATAGAACATGATGTGAGCTGGCAGAAACTGGAGATAGTGAGATTAATTAAGGAAACAATTTCACCACTGAGAAGAAATGTTGAAGACCTGAAATAAGATACTGATTTATTGAACAACAAGCACAAAACTACAGACTACCTCAGATCTACTTCCTTCTCAAGAACTTCCCTGCTTAGGCACAATTTCAATCTCCTCTTAGTGTGAATCTCACATAAACTATTCTAAAAGATTTTGGTCTTCCTTTTCTTTCAGCAACTGCAGATTGGAAGCACTTTCAGGAGAATCTGTATCCTTACACTTATTTGTGTCCTTCAGAGTATCAGACATTGATTATTTCAAATGGAGGATATTTCTTATGTCTTTATTAGTTTGGAATTTAAACATAATTAAGAGAGGACATTTATAGATATTGACCCCAGGGCCACATTGAAAGCTGATGAAATTATTGCAGTGAGCAAATAAACTAGCACAGGATTAGAAGGCATGAGGGAGCTGAATCCAGCCCACATGCCAAGTCATGGAATCAAGTCAAGCCATCCTTTTGACCTTCTACCTGTTTTATTGCAAAAACTCATTGGAATGGAAAATCGTATTTTAGCTCTGCTGTTTGGGAAAATTTCTATTTGTAAGTGGGAAGAGTATCTTTTCTAAGTCACATGAAAACTTTTAATGACCAGATGACCATGGACAGGTCTGGGCTGGACCCCTTAAAAATTATCTGAACAAATAGATCTTAACATTATTTTCTGAAGAAGATGATAATTTTTTGAGGGAATGGCAGTTGGGAAAATGTGGAGAAATGGGAAATTTTCTGAATTTTTACCCTACTTACATTAAAACTCTTTTCTGTAATACTATTTGTAATACTATTTGTTTATACTATTATGCATTTCATAAAATGAATAAATATAATCACGGTAACATTTACCAAGCACTTACTCTCTTAGGTGTTCAGCACTTATCAAGTGTTACCTCATTTAATCAGACGTTAACTTTGAACATCCTTGGGCAATTGATGGAAAATCTGAATTTTACTAAATAAATTTCCCAAGATCCCATAGGTAGTTAATGGCATAGTTAGGACACAAAATCAGGCCTACTAGGGTCCTAAAGCAAGGTTTGGTCATTGCCTTCTATGCAATTTGTTTTTAGCATGTATGAAACAAACAGTTGGTGATTATTAGTGAAGTGAAAATATTGTGAAATTTCTAAGAGAATGTGGATGCTGACTTGTAGATGCAGGATAAGTTTTGTTTATATTATAATGATAATGAGTACATTTTATTTAATTCATTCCAATTTCAGAAAAGAATAAACTTCTAATTTCTAAAAACAGAAAATAATTTTTGAACAAATACCAGTTCTTTAGATATTAGTTATAATTCATAACATGTTTTTAAAGATCCTTCATAAAATATTTTATAGAACAGATATATATGCCCATGGGCTTTTAAGCCCTTGACAAGTTTAGGGTGACCTTAATGAGAAACACTAAGAATGAATGTATGTACCAAATTTATCGTGGATGATAAGAGAGAAGAAAAACAATGATGAAGAGTATACGGAGAGACATTCTCCTAAAATCATTTTTTATAAACTCATTTCTAGGATAGCATGATCAATTTATGTGATATACAATTCAGTTTTAATCTTTTTACACAAAAACATTTTTCAGGAAAGATAATTCAGCTTTACAGCCAATAAATTAAATCTTTGTCAAGCCTGCAAATACAAACTTCAAAAAATTAGCTTATTTTTGCCACCTACCTTGTTTCTATTGCAAAAAAAAAAATGTACTGGAATGGAACACACTATGTTAGCCCAGCTGTTGAGAAAAACTTGTGAGTGAGAAGGGCATCATTAAGAATATGTTACTTCTATACACATATGCACACACACACACATACACAGTATAATTTTCAGAAAAGAATTAGGCATCCCTGAATCAATTGGCTGTCAAATGGATTTCTAGAAACATCCTCTTATTTTTATCAAGAAAAATACATTTACTAAAAATCATGAGCTTCAAGTAGACAGATAGGGCTTCTATTAAGGAACCATCCCTTGCTATCTGGGAGGAACTTGATCAGGTGATGCCTTAGGTTTCTTAAGTCTTCTGATCTTATTTCTTTGTATGTGAAATGAATATAATCATATTTCCTTTAGTGACTATAAGAATGAAGTATTTGTAACATAATCCCTGTCACATAAAAAACTCAGAAAACTGCAGCTTTCCTAATATTATGTTACAGTTACAAATATTATTTTCCTTTAGTTTTTAATGTTATTACACCCAAAAAAATGCATTAGTACTTAGAAAATAGTCTCATGAGATTTTATGGATTATGCATTCTGTACTGGTTATTGAGAATTTATGCTCATTCCCTCATGTTCTCTTCTGTGTGTAACAGGGTTTGAACTCAGGGGCACTCTGCCACTGAGCCACATCCCCAGACATATTTTGTATTTTATTTAGAGAAAGGGTCTCACTGATCTGCTAAGCACCTTGCTTTTGCTGAGGCTGGCTTTGAACTTGCAATCCCCCTATCTCAGCTTCCTGAGCTGCTGCCATGGTGCCCAGCAAGTCCGGATATTTTTGCTTCAATTTATGGTCCCCACGCAATGGGTTTATTACCCATGAATATCCTTCAGCAAATTGTTTTGTGAGGGTCTCAATGATTTGGTTGCCAGAGTGGCTGTGGATAGTGAGGTAGTTTTCATGATGAGGGAGGGTCCAGACTACATGGTAAGGTGTGAATGGTACTGAACTGATGGCTTTTCTTAAGTGTGTATAATTTTGACCGTGGGCCTTTTGACACACTAGGCACCCATCTTCTGGGTGCTTGCCTGTCAGATAAGGCTCCTTGGGATTTTCAGCTACTCTCCATTTTCCTTTCCCTGTGCACCCATTCATAGTTGAATAGTTACCTAACAACTTGAGTCCAGGGACCCCCCATTTGTTGAGTGTCTTCAGGAGAGGGGTAATCTTCTCCAGCCTTATGGTATTTAGCAAGGGACTAGATAAGCCACACCTTCCTAAAGGGGAAGCTGTGGTTAGCTATGGGGTCTGCTCCACCACCCAAATCACAGTGGGCATCTGAGTATAGAGGAACATGTGCTCAGTCAGCAAAAGCCTTGCTGCCAGGAGATAGCAATCCAGGGTCAGCAATTGCTACTCTAATGGTGTTCGGTGCAGGGCCAAATTGGCATTTCCCTACTGCAATTTTCTGTCATTGTTGTTTGTTTATCTATTTGGTTAGTTAATTGAATGTACTAGTCAGTGAAATTATTTTCCCTGTGGTGTGCATCCTGTGATCTCACTCAAAGGACACAGCCTTAGACATGAACAGTCGTTCTGACCATGAGGGATGATTTTGATTTCATATGGCTTTCTTTGATTGTTTCTTGTTCTCTTTAGGTTCTGATTTTTCTCCCTCTATTGGTATTGCTCACAGCTGTCAGGCTTTATTTATTTATTTTAATGGCTCTCCAGAACACGAATCACTCCATAGCCTAAATCAACTAAGGCTGCTTGGCAGGGACAGGATGATCAGCAGAACATCTATATAGGGCAGGACTGCAAGCCTCCTCCCTGGTTTTCCATATGGATCCTCCCTATGGAGCAGGAATATGGTAGAAGGGAGCAACATGTAGATGGGAATTAGTGACTCTGTCTGGTTGTTGCTACCCAATATGGATTTTCTGTAATGCACAATCAAGGAGAAGAAAATACTCTAATACTCATAGCCAAATCTATCCTGTAGAGTTCTTCCACTCTAGAAAACTGGTGGACCTGGAACAACTTTCGTGTAACCAGAGCTATACCAGAAAGGTAGTCTACATTTTCATATGTAGCAGGAACATCACCTAGTTGCCAACACCCACTCACATTTAGGCATCTGTGAAGTGCAGGTTTTGGAAAATGGAATCTCTGAAGCTGCCATAACCATTCTGAACACCTCTTCATTTCCAGAAACCTGTGGGAGATGGTAAAGTACATTTGGTTGTTGAGTCTATTAAAAGACCCTCCCTCTGGGCAGGTTTGTGAGGCTCTAGGAGGACTCCCTGTCTCAAATGCTTCTCCCTATTCTTACTAAGCATTCATAGGTTGTGCTAAATAAATACTTCTCAATATGTCATAAATTCTTTGACCCTCTCCCAAGACTTTGAAAGGTTGTCTTTGTGAATTTTGATCAGTTTAATATAATAATGATATTTGGGAGATAGAGTTCCTCACACCATTCTTCTGAAAGCCTACCCTAGTTTTGTTTTATTTATTTATTTATCTATTTATTATCTATCTATCTATGAATCTATTCAAATTGTTTTTTTTCTCTGATGCCTGAGAAGTCTACAGGACTTTTGTACCTGTAGTACGCCCAATCATTTATCTTTTAGACAAAATGTTGACAGTGTTCATGATTAGACTGTCAGATCCCTGCATTCATTAGAAAACTGTCATTAAAAAATTGTATGTCTAATATTTGCCTACAGATCTACTATATTTTCTCTCAATTATATTAAAACACCATATGTTCAATAGTAATTAGAGTGATGAAAATGATTGCTATAGGAATATGGTGTTGACATTTCTATCTCTCCTGCCCCCCCCCAGAAATATAACTTACAGCACATTGTCAGTTAAATATAAAGTTATTAAAATGAAAATACCAATAACAAAGTAGAGGAGGGGCTTTTGTTACCATTGTTTTGTACTTTTAGGGCATCTTCTTCACTATATATTTAACAGCTCTAGTTTTCTAAATAATAAAATTTAGAGAGGCAATTAATAGTCAAGCCTGTATATGCTTCATTATGTAAAATATTTCCACAATGATAGACAATCTTTGTTCATGATCTCTCTCCAATGACAGATATAGTTTAGTAGGTGCTTTATAATACAGAAATTCAGGGGGAAAAGATCTAGAAATAATACAGATCTATATAGGAGAGTGTGTATACACACACACATACACACACACAAACACATAGGTATATATGTGTGTATATGTGTGTTTGTGTGTAACTGAGTTTGCAGAAATGAAGAAAGAAAATTTCCAGAGGTCAAACATGAATAAGGAAGTTAAAAGAGAAGGAAGACATGGACTAACACTTCCATAGCTTATCTTGCTGACAGTTATGTACTTACCAATTTCTCAGGTATTAAGTGTCCCTGTTTCCCCTGATATAGTGGTGTATAAAACAACCCATTGGGAATATATAACAAAATATTAAGCTGTCTATTCACATTCATTTTAAATATCATATTTTCTAATTTTGTAGATTTCAGTACATTAGTATGGTAGTATATAATTATAATTTAGAAGTGAAAATTGCTTAATGTGAGTCCCATTCAGGCACTTCTTTACAGATAAAAATGTGCTGTATAAAGGTTTGGAGATTGCTGATCTAGGAACTTTGGTTATAATACGGGGGAAAAAAACATCCCAATCTTATTCTCTTACACTTGAGTACACGACTGGAGGAAATAAGATTAGAATAAAATCTGCCCACCAAAGCAAAGAAATGGTAATAAAGTTAAGCTCCATCAGATAATGAAATATGAGAAAGGCAGAAACAAATAGATCTGAATGAACAGATAATAAAACAGAAAAGAAAGTATAAATTATGAAAAATCATATATATGAGATATATTTGAATATATCAGTGGAGCAATGCTTGTTAAACATATAAATGCTGCATTTAAAATAGACTTAAATATTGGTAAGAAGTAAAATTGAGTTATATAACTTTTATAACTTCCATAGAAAGCATAAGGCAGGGAACAATTGAAGCCAAATGAAAGAAAACTGTATAGTTAGAGCTAATAATGACAAAAGCCATATCAAAGAGAGATGTGAAAGACATTTTGCTAAGACATTATTAAGGATTAAAAATGATATGAAAATATGAAACAGAACTGTATAGAAACAACATATGTGTTAAGTATTATTGGATCATCCATAATTTACAAAGAAAACATGGACACAAGTACAAGTAAAAATTGAAAATATTATCATCATATGCCTTGAACTTCAATTGCTTCGTATTTAGCCTGTAAGTGCTTTACTATGTAAAATATATTCAGAATGATAGACAATCTTTGTTGATGATCTCTCTCCAATGACAGATACCTAGGGGTACAGCTATTAGGTCAACCCAGTGTATATACCATTCTTAGATTTTATAATTTTATAAAATTATAAACTTTACACAGTTTATAAAATTATAAAAATAGTTCAACAAAATGTGCACTTCAGAAAATGTGCACTACATTATCTGATGTAGCTTGAAGTTGTTAATAACTAATGAAGTTGAACATTGATGATTATATTTATTGACTGCTATTATTTCTTCTGGGAACTTAAATGATTTGGTTCATTGTCCATCTTTCTACTGTTTTGCAAAGTACTCTTTTGATGGGAAAGTTACATTGCTTTTTACTATCAAATGTTCTCTCCGGGTTTATTTGTTGGTTGGTTGGTTGGTTGTTTTTTGTGGTACTGGGGGACTGAGGCTTGAACCCAGGGGAGCAGAGCACTACTGCTGAACTACAGTCTTTGTCCTTTTTATTGTTTACCTTGAGACAATATCTCGCTAAGTTGCCTGGGCTGGTCTCAAACTTGTGATCCTCCTGCCCTCTAAGTAAGCACCACTGTTGTGAGGGGGCTCTGACCCAGGATACAGATTCAACAGGTGGAAAAACATGCAAGACACAGGTAGGATAGTAGACATGCTTTATTCTGTGTTGGCCACAACCATTAGTCAGCTCCCAGCTTCAGCCCCAGCCAGTTCCATTTTAGCCCCCTCCCTGGCCCATTTCTATAGGCCCTTTTCACATTGCAGGCCAAACAAAGAAGGCACACTGCCAACAGGTTGCATAACATAACCCACCAAAAGTCTCATGGATGGAGCCTAAATACAGCCATTTTGGGGCCTGCCCCAATAATTACCATACCCAGCTGCATATCTTCATGTGGTTTCTCATTTTTATTTTATCATCTCATTCATTACCTTTTTCAAAGCCAAATTGTGCCATTTTCTATATGTAGTGATTCAATGTGTTTCCATTGCTGCATTAGCAGCTCTCCTATTTAAAAAAAAATCCCACTATAAATGCTTTTAAGTCTAATTTGACTTCTATATCTATTTTTTATTTAAATATTCTTAAGATAACAGGCACATGATTTTTTTCTTCTCATTCTGTATTTCAATTTCTATGCACAAAACACTGTTCCCTTTTATTGAAATTACTACTTATTAATTTTGCTTTATCTTGAATAAAAAGTCACATTACTTTACATGGCAGAAAGGAATTTGAAGCTGTGGCTACAGTAAAGATCACAAAATGGGTAGATTTTTCTTGGCTTGCCCATGGAATCCCAGTGGAATCTCAAAAGATGGAAGAGCAGGATAGGCAGTCACAGATTGACAGAACTGAAATTGTCACATCGCTGGCTTTAAAAATAAGGACTAAGAGTCAACTAACACAGAGAGCCACTGGGAATAGGAAGGCTGTGGAAATGACTGTCCCCTGCAATATAGGGATAAAATTTCTTCTTGTTGACACCTTGTAGCCCAGGAAAACCTATTTTGGATTCTGATTTTTAAAAGAGTAAATTAGAGCTGTTTTTAGCCATTATATTGTGGTAATTTGTTATAGCAGCAACAGAAAACAAATATCATTCCCATCTCCCACTTTATTTTTATTTACATTTATTTGACTTATTTTCCTTCCTTTGGTGTTTGGAAGTTTCATTTCAGGGCACAAATGGGAATTAACTCCATTTTTATCGGTGTTAATGAACATGATGTTTGTTCTAGATTTTATCTCATAGGTTTATGCTTTCTGATTATATTTTCTTTTGTCTCCTTTTATTGCTAATTAGTTATTCTTTGTTTGTTTGTTATCATCCACCATGATTTAGAAGGTAGATACCCACATTTTAATTTTACTAATCAAAGTATACCTAAGTCAGCAACAAAAGGTACACTGTTTATTCTGTGCTTATGGAAGATGGGGATGTATTTAGTTACTTTGGAAATTGAGATTTTTAAACTTCCCCACCCTTTATTTACTTAGTCTGAGTTATGAATAAATACTTGTCTCTGAGTTGTAGGATTATTTTGTTTCGTTTTGTTTTTCTGCACATAATTTACTCAACATTCTGAAATATACATCTGGCAAATCTGCCTCTCTTAGCTATCAGTCTAATGACTCACCATTTTTTCTCTCTATTTTTTGTTTGCACAGTTTATTCATGATCTTAACATATCTAGATTCATAATATAAATTCTTTGGTGCAATAAATCACAAATATTCTCAAATACATTTTTGTATATTTCTAAAATATTTCTTTTGTATACTTTTTCAGTTAATCTTTTTCAAAGGAAATAATCTAATTAATTCTTCATATTTTTTAAATGGTAGTACCTTTAATGTTCTAGCAATAAAAGGCATTTTATATACATGTCTTGAGCCATCTCATTCTTAGAGGAGAATGATTAATTGTTAATTATTAATTCCTGTAATGTTAAATTAAATAATTTTATGAAGGATTTTTCAAGCTGGACAAATTGCCTTTATCATCCCAGCAAGCCTAATATTTTATTCTAAATTATAGTTACTTTAACAATAATATTTAGCATTGAGAAACAGTATTTAGCAGTATTCATTAAGTTGGTACGGTATACCAAACACCATCGTCGGTAAATTTTACACATTATTTCCAATCACTCCAACGTCTGTGAAAATGTTCATTTTCCAATTATAAAACACCACAGTGCAAAGTAACTATTTTTAAAGCATACTCTCTGGCTGGGAGTGTACCTTGGTAGTAGAGCACTTGCCTAGCATGTGTGAGTCTTTGGGTTTGTTTTCCAGCATTACAAATATAATAATAATAATAATAATAATAATAATAATAACAACTAATACATAAAAGTAAATTTAACCCTTAATTGGTCTGAACAACGCATATCATCTCATTTTACTCTCTCATTGCATCTCAGATTCACCTTTCCCATCTATAAAGCATTTATTTTTGTGTGTATTCCTGTCCTCTTAGATATGTACTGGTTTTGTTCATGTGTATTGTTTTGTATGCCTGTGTTCATAAATTTCATAAATAATATTGAATCATACTTTTCATTCTGTTTCTTACTTTTGAGGGATTAAAGAGTTAAAGCTCTTAGAAGGAAAGTGATTTTCCCTGTGTCACATAGTCTGCGTATTCATAACTGAGATCCAAACTACAATGTGTTTTAACTCTGAAAGCTTTTGCAACCTGCACTGCGCCTTACTATTTCCATTCATTCACAGTGGACAGGCCATACTGGTTCCATGGCACAAGGAAAACCTGTTTTATGGGAATTTTACTTCATTTGATTTATTGTGCACATTGGGGATAAAATTCAACCTTTTGTTATATTACAGCAAAGGATCTGTATCATTCATCAACTTCCTATTTATACATAAACATGTGTTCATGGTAATTCAATATAACTTTGAAAATAATAGTAATAGCTTCTCTTTTATTATCATATCAGTTTCTATAAAAGATAGTTAGTGCAAGTTTCTATAACTAGGAAGTTCTATCTTCTGGAGGGAAAGCCAGGCAAAACGTAAGTCTTAATGATAAGTTATAGAACAGTCTGTCTGTTCACTTTAGGAAACAGCAAGCTAGTGGACTGTTTATTGTTGAGAAACAAAACAAAACAAAACCTTTTTTCCATGCTGTTTTCCCTTTCGGTTAAAAAAAAAAAAATCATAATTTGTTACTTTTCTTTCTTAAGAAGTAAATAGATAGCCTCCAAAGTTAAACTTGGAACACTTTATGGGCCAAACACTCTCTAAAACTCGGTGACTATTCCAAAAAAAGAAGAAAGAAGGAAAAGTTGCAATCCAGAGAAGGAAAACATCCCAGGGACCTACTGAAGGTGCTGTCACCCCAACCCCCTCCTCCTCATTCTTCATCAGATGCAGTTGCTTGGTTTCCTTCATGCAGTTTTCCAAGGCGCCAGGTAGTTATTTTAATCAGAAGGTGCAGATGCTGACAAGCTGTAGGCTGTGTGACTCTTTCCTGCTGGGAAAAGGAAGATCTTGGAGTTAAGGGGCTCTATGGCAGTGAGGTTAAGAATGCTTCAAATCCACATTCTAGCTCCAGATAATGAAGTATGAGACAGTATCAGAAAAGGAGGCTTATGAAGGACAAGGGTCCATGTCAATCACTGGCCAGCTTTAGATTGAATGTAGAGAAAGTAAATGTGTATTCTCAGACCTAGGGTGTTTGGTTCTCTGAGATTTTGAGCATCTAGATCTAAGTGAGAGGAGGTATTCAGCTATATTCAGTCATGCTTCCTATGTGCTCTAAGAGGGTGACTATAATGCATAGGCATGTTATGAGAAAAATTGAGTGATGGCTTCACATGTATAAAAATCAAAATATGTCCAATTATCAAGCTGAATGTCAAAAGCAGGCACTGCTTTTATTTACATCTAATTTCCACTTACACATTGTTTTTCATTTATTGTTCCAGCACTTTATCAACAGTTGACACAAAAACTAAAGTGTTTTCTAAAAAGGAGAAATTTCTCCATCTTAATATTCTTCTTTGAGTATGGATACAAAAATATATATTTAATGTATTAGTTCAGTGCTTCTCTTGCAAAATTCCTTTGCATGCAGGTAAGAGAATTTACTAAAATAACATTCCCTTTGGCATGACTAATCACATCAACATGAAATAACCTTGAGTCTTTATTCAATTTTCCAGGGCAGGTAAATTCTATTAGCATCTGTCAGAGTTCACTGGCTATTACATGTAGATAGGTCAAGAAATGTTTGATGCAATGATCCATGTCACCTATATTTGACATACATCAAATAACATATCCCTGGTGCTATAATGCAGAGTCAAGACTGGCAATGTTGGATGGAAATGCACTCTGAAAACACCAAAACTGGGCTGGGGGTGTGGCTTAGTGGTAGAGTGCTCACCTAGCACGAACAAGGTACTTGGTCTGATCCTTAGCACCACATTAAAAAAAAATAATTAAATAAAATAAAGTTATTGTGGGGAAAAAATGAGAACACAGAGTGTATGGGGGAGAAAAGCAAGTTACATCTATTGAATATTTTTCTGAACAAAGAAACATGTGAAGTGATTCAGATATGCCTTCTAGGCAAATTTCCCCAAAATGTCCATGACAGAGATATAATTATTCCCACCTACTGCTGACAACTGGGACTCAGAAAGCCAAGTAAATAAATGTTAAAACCCATAATGACAGAAACTGTGCTGTAACACAGTTGTCAGACAAATAGTTTATGTTCGTTTTTGTTACTAAAAAACAGCAGATGAGGAAATAAAGAGTCAGAAAATAGATAAACAAAAAGGAATTAATAATACTCATATAATGTGAATGTTTAAAATAATAAAAGCAAGATTTCTTTGTCCCCCCACCAAAAAAAAATATTTGGAGACATTTAATGGTCAGTTGGAGACAGTCATGAGGTCAGGCCAAACAATTAACCACATGTAGACCCACCAGAACTAAGAGAGCACTGAAAAGATACCTTAGGCTTTGTACCTGATAGAAAAGTTCTTGTGATTCCCACTCTAGATGAGTTAAAATAATCAGACTTAATAAATAAAATCTGACTACAGGAACTCAAGTAAAATCTAAAAGCAATCAATCATGGATGTGTCCAAGATTTACCTCTCAAGCAGTCAAGTAAACATACGTGAGCTATTGAAGATAGGGATCAAACTGGAGTGAGAAAATAGGGGTGGAGAGAGGGAAGGGGAGAGGAAAGAAAGGCAAAGAACAAGCCAACCTTGAATGTGACAGAGGACAGCACAAAATCAGAACACACTGGGCAGGATCTGATTAAAAAGAGCTAACCAGAATGGGTGACTTAGGGATGGCTCAGGTGCAGGAAAGATCCCGAAATGATTCAAATTAAGTTAAAGAAAATGTCAATTACTGAGATAAAAAATGCAGGACAATGATTACAGCATAACAGCGTTCACCAAGTTTTTGAGAACTCAGGCTTTAGAAAAGAAGCATTCCCATACAACTTTCCAGGGCATTTAAGAAATTGCCAATCCTATTTAAAAAAAAAAAAAAAAACTCTTTGAGATTTCAATCTGGTTACATTATTAGACATGCATTTTGAACAAGAAGAATATAATGAATGTACAATGAACTGAAGCACTTTGTGTAGGATTCCAGAATTACTTTTACAATGAAAGAGTCATTAAAGAAAATGAGTCAGTATGCAGAGTTTTATCAGGGAATAAGGGAATATAAATTCAATAGCAAAAACACCATCATTAACTAGGTACTAAAGAAAGCAAAGTCAAACACAAAATTATTTTGAAGAGTGGGTTGAGGCATAATAATTTATATTCTATTTAGCAGAGACTAAATGATCATCAATTAGTTTTTGATCTGAAGATAAATAATAAAAAACTGTGTCTATAAGCTACTGTTTCATAAGGAAGGCTGGAAATTCATACTTTTGGCTAGGCGTGGCGGCATACACCTGTAATCCCAGCAACAGAGAAGACTGAGGCAGGAGAATCACAAGATAGAGGCCAGCCTCAGCAAATCAGACCCTATATCAAAATAAAAAAAAATATATAAAGGACTAGGGATATAGCTCAATGGTAAAGTGCAATCTCCAGTAACAACAACAACAACGAAGTCATACTTTTAAAGTAGAATTTGCTATTTTGTTGCCAAATGTTCTATGAAAGTGTCTGTGTCAATTAATATCATAATAAGAAAAAAAAAACAACATGTTGGCCTGCGCATGCCATAACTCCACCCTCCAGCCAGTTCTGCATTTGTGGATTCAACCAACTGTAGATAGGAAGTATTCATAAATTAATTGCATCGATGTTAATCATGTTCAGACTCTTTTCTCAGTCGTTATTTCCTGAACAATGCTATATAAGAACTCTTTACATAGAATTACATTGTAACTGGTATTATAAAAATCTAGAAATGATTTACTGTACACAGGAGGTTGTGCTTTGCAAATATGATGCCATTTTATATCAGGGATTTGAACAAACTATGGATTCTGATATTTACAGGGGGTTCTCGTTATGGTTTGGATATTAGGTGTCCCCAGAAAGCACATGTGGATAACAATGAAGAAGGTTTACTAGTGAGCCAGACACGGTGGCGCATGCCTATAATCCCAGTAGCTACTGAGGCAGGAGGACTGTGAGTTCAAAACCACCCTCAGCAATTTAGCAAGGAACTTAGAACTCACCAACACCCTGTTTGTAAGTAAAAATAAAAAAGGGCTAGGATTGTGGCTCAGTGGTTAAGCATCCCTTCAATCCCCAGTACCAAAAATAAATAAATAAAAGTTTAGAGGCAAAATGATTGGGTTATGAGAACCTTGTCCTAATAGTGACTTAATCCCCTGGTAGGAATTAACTGAGTGTAAAATGAAGGCAGGTGGGGTGTGGCTTGTGGGATGGGTCATGTGGGCATGCTTTTGGGGTATAGATTTTTGGTGAGGAGAGGTCTCTCTCTGCTTCCTGATGCCATGACCCCAACTGCTTTCCTCTGCCAAATTTCTTCCATGATGTTCTGCCTCAGCTCAGCCCCCAAGGAATGGAGCCAATGTCTACAGACTGAGACCTCAGATACTGTGAGCCTCCAAATAAACTTTCCTCCTCTAATTGTTCTTGTCTGATCTTTTGGTTGCAGAAGCAAAAAAGCTGACTAAAACAGTTATGTAACCAATCCTCCATGACTGCTGAAGGATGAATACATTTGAAAAATAGCTTGGAATTTACTTTTTAAATTATTTGTAAAATAGAGGTGATCACTCTATTTGTTCTTGTAACATTCTAGGCTTATAATGCACGAAAAAAAATAAACAACTTTTTTCTCGATAGCAGCAGTAAGTGAATTGGAGCAAGAAAAAGTGGGAGGCAAAAATTAGAAATAAAGTATAGTTTTTTAAAAAAAAGAATCTTTTATATTAGATATACTTCTAATAAAATATTAAAAACTATGTTTCACTGGAAAATACTGGAAAGTGTTAGGAAGTTTGCATTCTTCAATATTTTCTAATATTATATTCATATTTTTGCTTTTAGGAATGTGGTTTATATCTTTTATATTTTAGTAGAAAGTTGTCCATTTCTTATAGATTTACACTTTTATAGTATTTCATAAAATATGCTCTTAAAATTTTACTAGGTCTTCTGTATTCCTGGCTACATATCCTTTGTCATTTTTAAAACTCATATTTGCAATTTTTATTTTATTTTCATATATTTTCAAATTTATCAAGGATTATATAATTTATAGGCCTTTACCAAAGATGTTGATTTATTTCTTTTTTTTTGTCTATAACTTCTTTGATAAGTATTAATGCCTCTCACCTATTTTCACGCTTATTCTCTTGCTATTTTTTCCATTTTTAAATAGAATTCACACAATTTATCTTTAATCGAAGTGGCAGTAAGGGCTAAACCCATGGACATCAAAAGCCTTTATCAGGAACTGGATACAGCAGAAAACCTCACTCAGAAAGAGCAGCCTCACAAGCCAGGTGTTGTGGCACAAGATTGTAATCTCAGCAGCTCTGGAGGCTGAGGCAGGAGGATCGAAAGTTCAAAGCCAGCCTCAGCAAAAGTGAGGCACTAAGCAGTGAGACTCTGATTCTAAATAAAATACAAAATAGTGTGTGGGGGGGTGTGCCTCAGTGGTCAAGTGCCCCTGAGTTCAATCTACAGTACCAAAAAAAAAAAAAAGGAAGGAAGGAAGAAAAGAAAGAAAGAAAGAAAGAAAGAGAAGCCTCACAAATGTTAGCAAATCATCTGGAAAGTGTAAACTCTCAGGAATATTTATGACAAAAGAAAACATCAGTAGAAAGTGCTAAGGCATTGATACGAATTTCTCAGAAGGAGCCTCCATCATAGATTCAAAGTCTTCTTGAAATTCACTTTTGAGCCCAGAGCATTTTCTAACGAATTTGTATGCCTTTGAATGATGCTAAACTTTATGAAATTTTTTCTAGTATATAAAGCTTCACTGAATACATGGTCTTCTCTAACAGTCAAAAACAGAATGATGTATAAAAGACATTGTGATAGCTAATAGTAAGTGTCCACTTAGCTAAAAGATAGCAGAATACATCTTATTTCCTGGTGTGTCTGGGTTTTCAGAAGATATTAGCATTTGAATCAGGATACTAAGTAAAGAAAACTATGCTCATCAGTGTGAGGGCACCATCAAACCTTAGATGGACTTGGACAAAAAGCCAGAGGAGGGGCCAATTTGCCTCTGTTTGAGCTTAGACTCCACCCTCTCCTGCCCTTAGATGTAGGTGTTCCTTCCCGTGGGCCTCCAGGTTTGAAGTAGAGCTACACCACCAGCTCTCCTAGGCTTCCAGCTTGTGGACTATGGGTTATGAGACTGCTTAGCCTCGGTCATGACATAAGTCAACCCCTCACAGGAGAGCTCTCTCTATATGTCAAGATACTTTCCACTGCCTCTGCATCTGCTGGGAGAAATCTTGTTTTCCTTTCTTTCTTGTCTTAAATTGCATGATATTAAATTTCAAAAAAGACTTTGTTCAAGACCAGTTGATCAAAGAGGATGATTATACCAGAACATCCTTCCTGAGTTCCAGAACATTCTTTGTGTTCTATATGCTTGTACATACACCCAAATCCTGACAGCAGACAAGCACAACGTAACCCATACAAAGGTTATTTCTTTTCACTACTTCAATATAATTCAACTAGAAAATTCATTAGAATCCTAAAGAGTAAAGAGAATAACAAATTTTAGCATTATTTTCCTTATCAGCATAAAGTTATAGTCATAAGATCATAATGCTATATGATCACTTTATTAATATACATAAAATAAATGTCAATGTAAAAGTTTAAAAGCATGCCTCACAGAAACTGAAACACCAGCCTAAATGTCATGACAACAAAGAAACTCATACATATTACATAACATAGTTTGGTACTTACATATAAATACTTTAAAATTATTTTACCCTTAGTTTTATTTAGGTGATTATAAACATTATGGTTTCAGTTTAGACAATGAGAAGCATAACCAGAGATATGCAAATAATAAATAAATGGGACAGTATTTTATAATTTGCTACCACATAAAATCTGCTTGTGCCAAGTATGCCTAACCTTATTTTATTGGGACACATTTTAACAAATTAAAATTAAACACAACTGGCATTGCACATTCAAATAAAAAATGAAGTTTTAAGAAATTTTATATATGAAAAAAATTCTTTTCTATGAAATTCTATCATTAGTTGCATATCTATTGAAATATTTATCTGAATAGAATGAAACTTCCATTTCCATCACAAAACTGAATTTTTTGAATCTGCCATAATTTGTTATTTTGGTTTTTTCTTCTATTACCCATGACAGTAAATCTTGCACATTTTAATATGTAATAAATAAAATATTAGGACAATTCTAAGCTCATAGCTATAAAGTAATAAAGTGGATCCCTCTAGAGGACACTTCTATAATCATTATAATCATTTTTTTTGAAAAACTAATTTTTCTACATTCAACTATCTAGTATGAATATAAAATTTCAAAATGGAAAACACGGAATTGTAGATTTTATGGTATTATTTCTTTGCTGATTTTAAAGACTTCTAATATATAAAACTACTCCAGAACATGTCATATACCATGCTAAAATCATGGTAGCAAAACAAGAAATAAAATTACAATAGTTATCATAATGAATTCAATAAGAGTAATGATAACTTCAATTCATATTTACCCTGTCGACCTCATTATTTTAAGAAGGGAAATACCAATGCCTGAGTACAGCAATTAGCACAGAGTTCTTTAGCTGCAGAGTTGTTATTCATAGGCAGTCCCCTGCCCTGCTCCTACTATGAGTCAAATGCTTCAACATAGAAGGAGCAGATCAACACTTTACATTGCACATGTCAGGATAATAGTAATCTCTAAACTCCAATAATGATCAAATGGTCCCCAAATGTATGAATAGAGACATAATATGATGTATTTCTCATCCTGGGAATTTGTATATGTAGGAAGAAAAGTTGCACTGATGGGAACAGCTCACCCCTCTCTTTCTCCCAGGCCAAATCCTGTTATTGTCAAGACATTCTAGTGGCTTCTACTCTGCCTATGCAAACTTCATGTGGGGTTTGATAGGCATGGCTTATTTGATTCCACTACAATAATGGCATGAAGGGACCACTGTTCCAAGAGGAAATCAACACCTATCAGTTCAGACTTGATATAAACAAGAGATGTATAAATAAAATATGGATGGGATTAGCCAGTAACTATCTGGGATCGAGGTGCTCAATAAAGTCAACACTTTTAAATATGAGGATTTAATGATGGCTTATGCTCGTATTTCTTTCTCAAAAATTAGGAGCTGTGATACCTCAAAAAGGCAATAAAAGTTCTAGACTTCTGTACCATGACCAAATTTGGGAAAAAAATTGTTTCAGGCCCATTTTTAAAGATTTCTATGAAAGTCATCAATACCCTAAAGGCATAGTTCATTAGTATGAAATTAAGCAAAGTTCCAGAACAAATTACTGTAATCAGAGAAATCAATCTTCTTAGCATAGTAAATCATCCTATCCATAAATAAAATTTGTTTCTTCCATTTGCTTCCCCAATTCTTACAATTTTATCACTTGAAAGTTATCAAATCAGAGCTTTGAAAGCAATAAAGGAAACCAAGTCATCACTTCAATTTAAAGTATAAAATTTCATACTATAAACTACACAGAATCACAAAGGCTAAAGACTATGCAGAAAGCCACATAGATATGAAGACAGGGTGAAGACACGGGACTCATGATCTTTGGTCCCCTTTGTTCTTCTCATGACATACCATTTATTTGTCTCTAAAAATCCTGAAAATAACTTGATTTCAGACTTTCCCAAACAAGAAAATATTCCACAAGGACTTATCATCAGTTATCTGAGTTTTTAATAAAGTTATTTATTTGTTGAGTTTGTTTTCAGTTGAAGTTCTTGGAAATTAATAAGGAACATGAATAATGAAACCAAAGCACAGAGACATTCCCAACATTTATCTTTGGGAAAAGTAGAAATTTTACCTACAATAGAAAGGGGTGATCTGACAGAGAAAGAGGGTGTCTTGTGTGAAAGGTCAGTCAAAGCTCCTATTTCCATACACCTTCCACTAGCAGAAAGAGGCTGAGAGACCTGCCCAGTCACAGTTGTGAGAAATAGGAAGTCCAGAGGTCTATTTTCAGAATACAGTATTTAGCTTTAAATATAAAACTGAGATGTAAGAAAGGCAGCCAGAGAGGAAATTGAGCAGAGTGGAAAGTTACACAATAGCACCATGGGCTATAGATGGGGCAGATCCTAAGTCCATGTACCGGAACATCCCTTGACAAACAGGAGTAAGAAAAGGGGTGGAACTAATCAATAGAGATAGAGATCTCTGTGTTAAGAAATAGAAACTTAGGTAAAGAAGTAAGAACTGTGTACTTATCAGAAATCATTCACCCTCAAAATCCTTCCTACTACAAGGTAACAAAGGGAGGTGGGAACAACTAAAGGTGTATTTTTTTAATAACCCAATAGCTGACAGTAAGACCTTGGTGACATTCATGAAGACGGTACAGCCCATAGTACCCAGCAATGAGGAACCGGGAGCAGGACCTTGTGCTCTAAGGAATAAAACGCTGATTGTACCCAATCTGTACGTGCCTGCTCTCCCCTAGACACCCAGTCTTGCAGGACACCTAATTTTGCAAGAGCATCATTAAAGTAAAACCCAGTTTTGTGCTATAATTCATGTCTCTTAGCTCATTCTTTTGGTTTGGACAGGTGAGCATGTTTCTCACACTGTCTAAATCAGTTTTTCTCCTATCCAACTTTGACCCTTCTCCCAGCTCCCTGATATTTTCAGTTCCTCTAAGGCAGGAGAGAAAAATGGCTCAACAAGTATCCCTCCACATCTGTTGTGGTTGGTGTGAATATTGTAGTCTGAATCCTTAAAAATTAGGATGTTCCAAATCATATGATGCAAAACATTCTCTCTTGATTAATACCTGTGCTGGAATACTGAAAAGTTTATGGTAGCATCAGGCACAGTTATGCATGTCTTTAATCCCAGTGGCTCCAGAGTTTGAGGCAGGAGGATGGCAAGTTCAAAACCATCCTCAGCAATTTAGCAAAGCCTCAAGTAACTTAGCAAGACCCTGTCTCAAAAGAAAACAAAAAAAAGGCTGGAGATGTTGCTCAGTGGTTAAGCACACCAGGGTTCAATTGCTAGTTCAAAACAAACAAAAGAAAAAAGTTAATGGTTACAAAAAACCTAGAAGAAAGGTTTTCAACCCAAAGAGTTGATAAGTGTTTAAGGAAATAGGAAATGAGGTATATTTATCCTGATTTGAACATTGTGCAATGTATATACTTATTGAAACATCACACAGTATCCTTCAAATATGTGCATTTTTTAATAATTTTAATTTGTTATATATGACAGCAGAATGAATTACAATTCATATTACACATATAGAGCACAATTTTTCATATCTCTGGTTGTACACAAAATAGAGTCATACCATTTTTCTCTTCATACATATACTTAGGGTAATGATGTCTATCATTCCACCATGTTTCCTACCCTCATTCCCTTCCCTTCCCTCCCCTCCCCTTTTCACTATCTAGAATTCATCTAATCCTCCCATGCCACACCCTACCACATTATGAATCAGCATCCTTAAATCAGAGAAAACATTCGACATTTGTTTTTTTTGGCTTTGGCTAAGTGCACTTAGAATTATATTCTCTAACAACATCCATTTACCTGTAAATGCCATGATTTTATTCTCTTTTACTGCTGAATAGTATTTCATTGTGTATATACCACATTTTCTTTATCCATTTTTCTACTGAAGGGCATCAAATTTGGTTACACAGTTTAGCTATTGTGAATTGTGCTGCTACAAACATTGATGTGGCTGCATCACTGTACTATGCTGTTTTTAAGTCCTTTGGGTATAGACCGAAGAATGGAAGAACTGGGTCAAATGGTGGTTCCATTCCTAGTTTTCCAAGGAATTTCCATATTGCTTTCTAGATTGGCTGCACCAATTTGCAGTCCCACCAGCAATGTATGAGTGTGCCTTTTCCCCCACATCCTTGCCAACACTTACTGTTGTTTCTTATTTTATCATTGATTCCTAATTTCCTTCCATTAAGATCTGATAGAATGTAGGGTAGTATCTCTACTTTCATATATTTGCTAAGAGTTGCTTTGTGGCATATTACCTGGTCTATTTTAGAGAAGAATTCATGTGTTGATGAGAAGAAAGTGTATTTGCTCATTGAAGGATGAAATATTCTGCATACATTAGTAAAGTCTAAGTTATTGATTGTATTTTTGAGTTCTATAGTTTCTTTGTTCAGCTTTTGTTTGGAAGATCTATCCAGTGGTGAAAGAGGTGTGCTAAAGTCACTCAGAATTATTGTGTTGTGATCTATTTGACTCCTGAACTTGAGAAGAGTTTATTTGATGAATGTAGATGATCCATTTGGGGGGCATATAAATTTATTATTGTTATGCTTTGTTGATGTATGGTTCCTTTAAGCAGTATGAAATACCCTTCTTTATTCCTTTTAATTAACTTTGGCTTGAAGTCTACTTTATTTGATATGAGGATAAAGTCCCCTGCTTGCTTCTGCAGTCCATGTGAGTGGTATAATTTTTTCTAATCTTTCACCTTCAGTCTTGTGTGGATATCTTTTCCTATGAGATGAGTCTCTTGAAGGCAGCATAACGTTGGGTCTTTCTTTTTAATTCAACCTGACAGTCTATGTCTTTTGGTTGGTGAGTTTACACCATTAACATTCAGAGTAATTATTGAGGCATGATTTGTATTCCCAGCAATTTTTATTTATTTTTGGTATTTAACTTGACTTGGTTTCTCCTTTGATCAGGTTTTCCTTTAGTGTAGTACCTCCCTGTGCTGATTTTCATTGTTATTTTTAAATTCCTCTTTGTGGAATATTGCCAAGGATGTTCTGTTGTGCAGGCTTTCTAGTTGTAAATTCTTTTAAATTTTGTTTATCATGGAAGGTTCATTTCATCATCAAATCTAGAGCTTAATTTGGCATCCATTTTCTTTCAGAGCTTGGTATATGCTGTTTCAGGATCTCCTGGCTTTGAGGATCTGGGTTGAAAATCTGCTGAAATATGAATTCGTCTCTCCTTATAGATGATCTGATTCCTCTCTCTTGCAGTCTTTAAGATTCTATCCTTATTCTCTATGCTCATCATTTTCATTATAATGTGTCTTGGTGTATATCTGTTGCATTTTTTACATTTGGTATCCTGTAAGCCTTCTGTATTTAATTTTCCAATTGATTCTTCATGTTTGGAAATTTTTCTGATATCATCTCATTAATGAGATTGTACATTTCTTTTGTTTAAATCTCTGTGCCTTCCTCTATCCCAATAACTCTTAGATTTGGTCTTTTGATGCTATCCCGTAATTCTTCGATGTTCTGCCTATGGTTTATTACCATCCTCACTCTGTGGGCAACTTTATTTTCCAGATTGTATAATTTGTCTTCATTGTCTGACGTTCTATCTTTCAAGTGATCTAGTCTGTTGGTGATACTTTCAACTGAGTATTTTTATTTGGTGTATTGTTTACTTCATTTCAAGGATTTCTGACTGGTTTAATTTTTCATAATCTCTAACTCTTTCCTGAAGTAATCTTTTGCTATCTGTATTTGCTCCCTTATTTCTTTGTTGGTGTGATCAATGGATGCCTGTATTTGTTCATTTAGGTCATACATTAATTCACAGATCATTTTAATCATGAACCTTCTGAACTCCTTCTCTGACATTTCATCAACTGCACTGTCCGTGGGTTCTGTTACTGTAGTGTCCTGGTTTGTTTGGGGGCACTTTCTTTCCTCCCTTGTTTTTTCTTGTCATCTATGTGATTTCCTTTCTTGTAATGTGAACCTGAGGGTATTACAGTTTCTACCCTATAATCTTGTAGTATCCATGTACCTTGGTGTTGGGTTTCCAGACCCTGCCTATGTCCCAGGATCGATTACTTCAACTACAGGTGGTGGCAGCAATAGCAGGAGGTAACTGGAGATAGCTGTGGGGGTGTCCCAAGATGGATACAATGTCTTTCAGAGATGGGGCTGAAAGGGTAAGGCCTTACACTGGCTTTGGGATGCCTGCTCCAAGATGCAGCTGCTTCTGGGTCTTGTCTGTTGTCCCCAGATAGAGGTTACTGTGTGGGGAAGGCTGTAGCAATGGCAGCAGTGTCCCAAGATGGAAGTGGGTTTGTCCTGGGTTCCCAGATGATGTTGTGGGGGTTCGGGCCCAGATCTATATCGGGCCTGGGTTCCTATGCAGGTTGGTGAGGCAGATTTGGGCAGGACCTAAGCTCCAGCAGTTGTCTGGAGGTGAGCAGAGGCAATCCTGGGACTGGTCTGAATTCCAGTGGGGGTCTGCTGGTGGTGGGATGGACCCGGACCTACTTGGACCCTGGCTCCTGAGCAGGTCATCAAGGTAAATCTCAATATTTATAATTTTTATGTGTCAGTTTAAAAAAGAAAATGTCTAAGATGGAAGTGACAAGCTGACAATCGACTCAACTTTTCTTTATATTGCTATTGTAATATCCTGAAAAGAACTTACAGTAAACAAAGACTGATGATATATCAGTCCAATATAATGCATGTACCTTATTTGCATCCTGATCTGAGCACACTTTGAAAAATATTATGCAGCAACTGAGGAATTCTGAACACTGAGTGTGTTACAACAGTAAAGAATTACTGTTCATATTTATATATATTAATGGTGTCTTTTTTGTGTGTTTAAAAGTACCCTTTCCTTTAGACAATAGTGAAATCATTATGAATTAAATGACAAGAAATTTGGGATTTGTTTAAAATAATCCAAAGGTGAGGAAGATGGAGAGGAAATAGGGCCAGATGAAACAGGGCTTGTTGAGACTTGCGGAAGCAGTAAGTTGGGGAACTCTTTATACTATTGTCTGTTTTATTTTTTTTTTCTTTGCACAAATTTTAAAAATATATATAAAATTGTTGGGAAAAAAATTTTTCGAGAGTAAAGAAAATCGCCTCTGCTGAGTTATTTTCCATCACCTGGGAGATATAGCTTCCAGATGAACTTACTAATTAAATTAAGATGCTAATGAAACAGAATGGAGAAAAACATCTAAGTCTAGACATCCAGCATAGAGGACAGGATAGAGTTGGGTATAAAAAGAGAGAGAGAAGGAGGAGCAGGACAAAACTGGGAAAGGTCAAAAGGACCACATCTTGGCATTGCATACAAGCTGGAGTTCTTCCCTGTGTTATGTAGCATCGCCCTCCTCCTCCTTTATTACAAAATGACAAGTCAAATCTGTCACATTTTCTCCAAACGTTTTTTACAGCTGGCACATGGAGAAAATAAAGTGTGATGGCTTCTAAACACCTAATGAGTTCTATAAATATGACCAAATTTACTTGAAAAGTCAATAAAATATTTTTCACAAAATAAACCACACTTGACCTGTCTATATTGTAATCCCAGCACTTAGCACAATATCTGATCCATAATAAGTTCTCAATAAATACTTATTGGACTTATGGAAATACTGATGATAATGTGGCAATATGGCAAGAGAACTATGAATTTATTTTCAACAGTAAGACTCTAGCAGAATAAAATAGAGCATGTGATGAGACAAAAGATGAGTCCATCATAAAACCCAATTTGAAGAACCAGCAATAGAAGTACTTGAAATTTCAAATAAATTGAATTGAAGCAATATTAATTGGTTCTTGTCATTGATTCCCATGTAATAATTTATATTAATGTATTATAATGTAGAACCTCTGAAAAACTTAGTTCTGCTTCCAAAACATATTCATATTTAAAGGTGGTGTTTAACCACTTGGTATTTGGTATTATTTTGACAGTATTATGAAAATGAACACTACCTCACTATAAGTATGTCATCTTTATTGTATTTAAATAAACCTATCATGTTTTTCCATCAACTCTGTCCCATTCAAGGAATTCTCCCTACCTCTGCTAGTGGTCTGTGAAATCTTTATTTCCTCTTTGTTAGGCAATAGTAGGTGACACCACATCTCATTACCGAGAGAGAGAATTTTTTAATATTTATTTTTCAGTTTTCAGCGGATACAACATCTTTATTTTACTTTTTTTATGTGGTGCTGAGGATCAAACCAGGCACCCCACTGCATGCCAGGCGAGCGCGTTACCGCTTAAGCCACATCCCTAGCCCCAAAATATTTATTTCTTAATATGGAATTATTTCCGTACTGTGGATGGAACCACGCAGGGGTGCGTTAGCACTGATATACACCCTCAGCCCTTTTTAATTTTTATTTTGAGATGGGATCTCACTAAGCTGCTTAGGGCTTCACTAAGTTGCTGAGGCTGGCCTTGAACTTGTAATCCCCCTGCCTCAGCTTCCCTAGCAGCTGGGATTACAGGTGTGTGCCACCATACTTGGCTACTATACCGTTTTATAGTGTTCATAATCATCCCCATTTCTTATTTTATTTAATCACAAAATTTATGATCACTTGATGTATCTTCAGTAAAATGTTTCTTCCTAGTATTAAGGTGGATATCTTCAAATAAGAAGTTATGATGTAGGCATAGGAACAAGTTATCTAATGTGGCTTGGCAGAGCTCACAGACCCTAGAGGTAGGCTCTCCGTGGTAAAATATTTTAAAAGGGTTTTTCTCTAATCCAAAACCTAAGCATTTTAAATTAGGATTGCAGACGTACAGTGTGTGTGTCCTTGTGGAACAATGCAATGATGGCGGCTTCCTGTAAAGCTTCAAATAACCAAAGGCAAGTATTCCATTGCAGCCTGCCTCTATGGATGGCTCCTCCAGGTGGGATATATGCACTTGCTATGATGATTTCCTCCAGCAATGTGGCCTTTCTCTGCTCCCAGTGCTCCACACTATACCCCAATGATTCTAAGAGGTACTTGCTTCAGGGAGAAATGTTTTTTGGTCATGAGGACACCTGATGGGAATAGTCCTCTGAGCTACAAATCATGCAGAGCAATGCTTCTCTTAAATACTTAAACTAACCTTCAAACACAAGCACATATAGAAGATAACAGAGGTACACACACACACCTACATACAAGCACAAATTTTAAAAATATTTTCTTATTACTGAAAACCTATCTCTGATTTAATATTAACAGAATAAACTCTAGCATTGGGTTATTAGTAACTTTAGTTTAAATATATTAGTTCACAAAAATATTCTAAAATTTTTCACTAAAATCTAAATTGTGCAAAGTGTCTGGTCATTCTTTTAGTTGATTTATTTGTAATACAAAGCAGAAAGGAGCTCATACTTTTGAGAGCATAAATTCTCACCACAGAAATGGGCTTTCCCCTCTTTGAAAAAGTCTGAAGGGTACATTAAAAGTGTTAAATCAGACATCCAAATTTTAACATTTTTGGCATTTATAACATGAATGCAAAAATTCTATAGTGCAGGAAGCCATCATGACCCATGCATGGACGGAGCAATGTTAAGCCATTAGGCAGGAAAACCTGGTATCAGGAACTCTCAGTAGGAATCCACTGGTTCAAGAATGCCTGATTCATGTGGACACCCTGCCTAACTCACATGCAGAGATGGGAGTGAGCCTCTGAAGCCAGACAGCCTCTGGAAGATGGGTGGGGCTTGCCAAATGCCAATCAACCTGTTTGCTGCAAGACCCCTGCCAAATCAAGAAGCAAGTACCAAAACAAGACTTCTTCCTGGCTGAAACCTTATCCCTGCCTTTGATGTAATGCCTCTTAAAGAATGGGGGCCTTTTTCAGTTGTTCAATTCTAGTTCCCATTAGGACTGGAAGACCCATCTGGCACTCCACATTATAAATCTAAATTTTGGCTCTGTCTTTATTTCTTACAGATAATTCAGACTTTTTATTTTCCCAGGCAGCTCACACCTTCTGGGCAGTATCCCGCAGTACTATAGAATACATTCTGAGGCTCAATATGCCTAGATCTATTCCTGATTCAACTACCAGGTAGTTTTAAGACAACCATTGCTTCTGTTGATTTCATCATTTTTTAAATAAAACTTCTCGAATTATTCTAATGTTTAACCAATGAAGCAGTCTTATATCTAAGCTGTTCCATACATCATTCACATTTGGAGTGGGGGTGGCTTATAGTAACCAAACATACAAAACTTAGTTCAATTCTGTATTAATTTTTCGCTTATTTTGCAATTTTCTAATTATAAATAAATTTTTAAATTATAAATAAATTTTCTAATTTATTTGATTATAGTATTTGTCCAATTTATTTAATTATAGCATATTTCTTGCCTTACATTTCACACAGCATAAATGTTAATAAATACAGATAAATTATGATGTTTCTGTGAACTTTATGGTGCTAGAGGAAATTGATATTTTAAAATGTTTTTTTTTAAATTTACATAAAAGTTACTTTAAAATAATTCTGAGGGGAGGGGAGAGGGGATAGTAGGGGATAGGAAAGGCAGCAGAATACAACAGTCACTAATATGGCATTATGTAAAAATTGTGAATGTGTAACCGATGTGATTCTGCAATTTGTATTTGGGGTAAAAATGGGAGTTCATAACTCACTTGAATCAAATGTATGAAAGATGATATGTCATGAGCTTTGTAATGTTTTGAACAACCAATAAAAAAATAATAATAATTCTGGCACCTGGTAAAGTATTCAGAAACTGTAACTCCTAGTTGCCCTGAACTGTTTAGGATGAGTACTCCTGTAATAGGCATATAAAATGTCTGCCTGCTTTATTTTGAACCTATTCCTATTGTATAGCTATCAATACTATTTCAATGAGGTAAATTTAAGAACATAGAAATCCCTTTGTCTATTTTAAGGAGAAATAAACATAAAACATGGAACCATGTGCTTCAAAATCATTGTAAGGATAAGTCAGGGTTGCAGTTTTTCAGTAGCCTAACAGATGAAAGCAAAAATGAAAAAAAAGAAAAGAAAAGAAAGAAAGAGGAGGAAGAGGACAAGAAGAGGAGGAGAAGGAAGAAGACTAGACTACTCAGATTAATGTTAACCAGCAGGCTATCCTCCAAATCACTCCACAATTGTTCAACTTTCCCACAATTAAACAAGTAAGAAGCATGTTATCCTTTAGATCTGAAACATCCTCCAAAAGCCCTGTGTTGAATGTTGATCCCTAATGCAACAGTGGGGCCCCTAGGAAGTGATGGATCAAAAGTGTTCTGACCTCATGAATGGATTAATCCACTTATAGATTCATAGATTAGTGGGTTTAGAGAGAGGAGCTTTGCCTTCTGGCCACCACTAGGTAAGTAACTTACCAAGTACTCACTACCATGATGTTTTGCCATCACCAAAGTCCCAGAATCAATGGAGCCAAGTGATTGTGGGCAGAAACCTCAGAAATCATGAGCCAAAATAAATCTCTCCTCCTTTGAAGTTTATTTCCTCAGGTATTTTGTCATAGCAAGATAAAACTGACTGTATTGGACAATTGGCATAAAGAGTGGAGTCACTAGTGTGACTATACATGATGATGTGTTCAGAAACCTTTGGAATTGATTTGTGTGGAGAGTTTATCAAAGTTTGTGGGAGTTGGCTAGAAAAACCCTAGCATGCTATAAGTGAAGTTTCATGGGTCTCCCTGGGTGGAGGGGCTCAGAAGAACACAATGCTGATAGGACAGTGAACAGTGAAGACCATTGTGATGAGATTTCTAAAGGAAATAGTGCATTGGAGACTTGAGTGGAGACTAGTGGGATTACATTCTGACAGACAACTTTACATTTTGGTCCAATCACTGAGGCTTTGTGTGAGGCTGAGTTTAAAGATGACAGACTAATTAATCAGGTGGAGAAAATTTCAAGGTACCACAGCATTCAGGCTGTGGCATGGACACAAATTAACAGTGAGACTCAAGAGCAAAAATTCAAGGAGAAAGATTCAAAAAATATCTTGCAATTTGTTGAAAGAAGGTGTGTCGCTAAAAGTAATAACACCATTGAAAAGAAGCCAAGTGCTTTCCAGTGGTTCAATAGGCAAATGTATTAAGAGCATCTCAAGGATCAACAATAGCTCACCCACTGCAGATGCAAGAGTGTGAAAATATAAACTCATTTGAAAGTTGTTGTTTTGGGAGGATAACCCTGGAACACCCTGAACACACAGGGTATGCAGAGAATTGTTTCCCAGGGATTTGTTTCTCCATGTTCAGCCATCTAGATGTATGGAGGCTGCTACAATCTGATACAAGAGGTACCAAAGACTGGTCCAGCTGGCTGTAGATATTGGCATCATCCACATGTTCCTGGTTTTGCAGGTGGGCAGAATGCAAGAGTTGTGGGATCACAGAGGCTTCCACAAGAATATCAAAGGAAAGCATGAGACGCTAGGCAGCATGTGACACAACTGAAGTCCCTGTAAACAGCCTTTGAGAAGGCAAAGTGTGAAGTTGTGAGAATAAAGCCAAAATTGTAACAGATACCCTTGGACGTTATATATGCCAATAATGTGGAATGTCTGAGGAGGGAGAAGCCACAACCAGAGAGTAGAGCCAGCCCAAGAGAGAGGCCACATGAGCGGCAACTGGCAGGGACACAGGACAGGGCTTCCCACATCCTTTGGAATTCACATCTTGCCACAGTGTGATGTGGCTGTTGGACATGGAGCTGCAGAAGTTAGCATTTGCCTTGCTGGGTTCTTGTCTTGCTTTGCTGATTCCTCCATGCCATTTTACCATTTCTCCCATCTGGAAAGGGAATGCTCACCCTGTCCCATGGTATCTCAGAAGTATGTAAGTTGCTTTTGTTTTGTTTTTGAACTTATCCTTACAGAGGATCATATCTAAAATTTTGCCTTGAGTTTCAGAGGGGTCTTTGGACTTAGAATTCTGAGCAATAAGATAACTACTGCCAAGACTCTAGGAACTCTTCAAGATGGACTAAAAGCATGTTGATGTGAACTTGAGCTTTTGGGTATAAGGAGCAGAGTATTTTGATTTGGATCTAAAGTGTCCTACAAAAGCTTATATGTCAAAGGTTTGGTCCCCAATGTGGCCATGTTCAGATGTGGAGTTTGGGGAGTTGATTAAAGCATGAATAAATTAATGAATTCATGAATTCATAAGTTAATGGGTTTGGGGGAATGGGTTCTGTTATAAAAGTGGTTTCTCTGTCTTTGTTTCCTGCCCACAGAGGGCTGAAAAGATTTGCTCCACCACGAATCAACGGAGTCAAATGACCATGGACCGAAACCACTGGACACACAATCCAAAATAAATATTTCCTCATTTTAATTTAATTTTCCAAGGAATTTTTCACAACCACAGAAAGTTGACAAACATAGCACTGGCTGACACTGCCAAAGTTTGACTCCAGGGAGTCCCCTGCTTTGGCTGACATCTGATAATCAGGAAGATGTCTCTAGAAACAACAGATTCCAAAGCTATTGATTACTAGGGATACTCCACAAAAGAGCAGAGCTACCTCTGTGCCTAGTTAACTCAGAAACTGAGACTTGCCTGGAGCATCTGCCTGCCACAGAACCTAAATAAAATCTAGTTGCAAAGGAATCCAGAAAGTGTAGCTTTTAAGCTTTCTCATTCTTAAAGTCTGCAGGGAAACAACTTAAAAATGGGACACAATTTGGTAGGAAAGGAAATGATGAAACTTCTTTTGAGGATTTATTAGTTCTGGATGTCTCTTATATAACCAGCTGAAAGTGTACAGTGGGAAGTTTGGATTAATATATTGAAACTCAGGATAGAGCTCGGGGCTGCAGGAATATATTTGGGTGTTAATACAGAGATGTTATGTAAGACTTTGGGCTGGGAAAAAGAAGACATAAAAGAGGCCAGAATACCGAACTGAAAAACACTCTGAAATGTAGGGGTCAAGAAGAAGAGTATAAGTCACAAAAGGAGTTGTAGAAAAAGCAAGCAACTAACAAGACAAAATTTCCATGAGGAACTTTGCTATATCTGAAGATACTTGAAGAAACTACTTTAAGGAAGAAGGATTGACTTTTGTTAAATTTGGCAAGTTCCTGGTATATACTTATTCACATTTCTCTCCAAAATACCCCTAAGTAGGAATGGAGGAATCCAAAAGCAATGAACTCACCAGAATAAAATCAAAAGAAGGAAGACAGAAAAGGGAGAGAGGGACAAGATCTAAGGAAGTAAAAGGCAACTAGACAATCAGGTGGCCTAGTTTAACAGCTGAAAATCATGTGCCAAACAAATCTGAAGCTAAGAAGAGATTAACATATTGGCACTGCACAGCCTCAGAAATCTCAGGGTCCTCAGGTAATAAGTCATTTGCTAGGCTCAGGTTAGGGACAGGCTGAAATTGATAATTCATGAGACAGGCTCTGGCTTTGAGGACATCAAACTTGAGTTACCATAATGAAACTATAGGAACTAAATGAAGTGTTTAAGTAGCTAAATAGTTAAAACAATTCAATATATATTGTTCATGTACCTCTCAATGACCAAAAATCTGGAAAAAAAATGTTTCTATTGCCCAGGAAGAAAGAGTAGTGGATAATTTTCTTGAATATTAGACAAGTCCAAGAGAGACACAGACCACTTGCTGATTCTCTTGAGGAACACCTCGTATCTGTTATGGATTAGATACGAGGTGTTCCTCAAGAGATCACATGTGAGACAACACAAGGGTTTTTAGAGGTGAAATGATTGTGTCATGAGAGCCTCAACCTAGTCATTGGATTCATCCATTGACAGGGGTTAACTGAGTGGTAACTGGAAGTAGGTAAGGTGTGGCTAGAGAAGATAGGTCAATGAGGCTGTGCCTTTGGGGTTTTTGTTTTATCCCTGGTGAACAGAGATCTCTGTGCTTTCTGATCACCCTCTCCTGAGATGTTTTCCCCTCTATACCCTTCGACCATGATGTTCTTCCTCATTTCTGGACCAAAGCAATGGAGGAGCCATTTACAAACTGAGACCTCTGAAACTGAGTGTCAAATAAAACTTTCCTCTAAATTTGTCCTTGTCATGTCTTTTGGTCACAGCAGAAAAAAAAATGACTAAAACATCACTAATTCCTTGCCTATTCTATCAGCTGACAGTGTCTTTAAAGACTACGAGGACTGCAATTCATCTCTGAAAATAAAAAAAAAAACTGTAATTAGCATGATATTTCACAAAATAATATTACATCCTTGAAAACAACAATGGGATTTACTTAATGAAATTCTGAGTACAAAATAAAAGTCACTATGAATTTAAATAAAATTGTTTAAGAAATACTCAATAGAATTGAGGGAGAATACCATCTAAGTAATCTTCTACAGAGGACAATAAAATAGACATAAAAGCATAAATTATAATAGAAAAGATGTTTTGGAATGGAGGCCCAATAGTCAATTAATAAAAGAGAGTGGATATAATATTTGAGAAGTGAATACAGAACAATGAAAGAAATATTTATAAGCTGGCATTGTAATTCTCCAGATAGAATAGTTATTGAAATCCCACCATGATGAATGACAAAAGACTGAATTGTGATGATGAAAGTCCAGGACTAAGATAATGGAACAATTCTTCCTGACATAAAGAGAAAGAGCACATCTCATCCATCACATCCAAAGATGTTAAACCAGAATGTCACTGAATATATTGACAGCCACATTGGAACATGTATAATGGCACAATGCCTTCAAAATTGCAAGGAAAACTGTCTCCAAAGGAGATGTTCACAATCAACAAAAAAGTTAATAAAGTCTGAATTTAAAATAAAGACACTCAAGATTGTTGAATATCAAAAAATGATTACGTTCTATACCCATTTTCTCAGAAAGCTATTTTATGTATTATGAAATAAACAGTAAAATAAGAAAGAGACAGGATCCAGAATCTGGTGGTACAGGGGGCTCACAATACGATAGTGGAGGTATTTTCGGTGAATAATTTTGAAGTTGACTTGCAAACCTCTAGCAGAGGTGGAAGGACAAAGACCCAGGGCTGCCAATGAATGTGCTCAAGTAAAAAAGGCAACTAACCACTAATAAGACGGGCTTTTGAATAACTAAAATAGAGGAGCTTTTATCATTCTTGCATGTGTATTGGCATGCATTAATGATAATTATGAAGACTGGCAAACCCATTATACCATTACATAATTGTTAATATTTTAAAAAGATATACAAAGAAAAACAAATGAAATCATGATATGCATCAGGACTTGGTGAAGGCGTTCCTGCCCCCGCTTTCTGACAGGGTCACAGCGTGCGGGGTGTTGTGGCAGGGCTGACACATCTGGAAACCAAAACCATGGGGTGCCATGGCTGCTCTGATCCTGGGGCTACTAATGTGGTTAACAGGAAGCATGTCAATACAAACTAAAAACATATGTTGTTACAATGTACGGGAAATTTCCCAGAATGAGACTAAGAATATGACAAAAAAATGTCCTGAGATTTGTTTTTAATATTACCAAGAATATAAGTAAACACAAATGCATAGTCTAGGATTTCTGGACAAAGCTTAGATTACAAGAACTCTTTGTTGCACAGTTGACATTTTCTACTAGGTCTCCTGATCCAAAAGCACAACCTGTGCGTAAGCCTAAATACAGGAAAAGAATTGTTGTGCCAACAGCGTAAGGCCTACCATTTATAGCTTCTTTAATTAAAGGAAGACTAAGGTACCCTCTTAGGTACAGGGACATTAATAAGAATACACTCCCCTCACCAACAGACCCTCCCTTGCCATTTATGGGATATATGATGAAAATGGAGGACATGTAGTTAATGTAAATGGAAAATGGACTGATGTGCAGAATCTGCCCTTTACTCAGAGGTTACAAAGATTAAAAAGTTGGTGTACCTTGACCAAGGAACAAAGAAACTCTTAAGTAGTTTAAAAGGTTAATCGTAGCTTAGTAAAAGATCAAAAGGAAAATCAAAAATAAAAGTGTGGTCTATGTTCCATGTAAGAGTAGAATGCATGCTAAAAGGTCGTGTGGAACTCACAAGGAAAATATGTAAGTCAGGAAAATCAGGCCATCAGGCCACCTGTTAACCATCTGAAAAAGTGTATTTAAGAATAAAAGTCTCCACAGGAAGCAGCAGATCTTTCTGAAGACTGCTTGAAGTTGCAACCACCCCCTTGTTTTGTCTTGCTTCTTTCCGCCAACGCCACTCTACCTTCAGGACTCGCTGGATCTTGCTGGGGCAGGATCCCAGCAAAGACTTAACTGTGTATATTTAAATAAAATTCTAAGTAATACTTTTTTATAGTGTTTGTTAAAAGTTTGAATTAATGTGTTTCAAGATGGTAGATGGCGTGTTGTAAGAATGGAAGGAACACCTTCTGGTATGGAGTCAATGGGTAGTATGTTAAGTGGAAAAAAACTTAGAGTACGAGGTTTATAGGGATAAGTATTAAAAGAAACAATTAAAATATTTTAAGTGTTTTTTTTTCTGAAAATGGAACAGGGTATGCAAATGTTGGATTAGGAATAATCAAAAATTTTTCACATTGTGTGTGTATGCACATTCAATTCAATTGAGGTAACATTTGATGAAACGTGAACACTTACTCTTAGATTTGCTGTATAGAAACATTTGTCACTGAAAAAAGGGGTTTCACTGAGTCATTGCATTGTGAAAATCAAACACCTATTAGACTAAGCAATAAAGAAATTAGGTCATAAGAAAGCAAAGAAAGGGCAGTATAAAAATTATTTGAAGGGTTTTATTATAACCAGTTTACTGAAATATGGGGTGAAAGCAGAAGGGAGATAAATGTTCACAGAATATATTTCTAAAATTTAGAAGGCAGAAAAAAACGTGAATATTCTCCTATTAGAATATTCAGAATTTTTAAAAAATTATATACCATGTTGGCTGCCTACTTCTTGTGTTAGTCAGCTTTTCATCCATGTGACCAAAATTCCCCAAAAGAACCACTTAGAGGAGGAAAGGTTATTTTGGAGTAAAGGTGTCAGAGGTCTTATTTATGCTCAGCTGGCCCTATGGCTGTGGGCCTGAGGCAGCACATCATGGTGGGAGATCATGATGCAGGAAAGCGGCTCAGCTCATAGTGGTCCAAAAGCAGAGAGAGAAAGAGCAAGGTGCCAGGGAAAAAATATAAACCCCACAGGCACACCCACAGTGACCTACTTCCTCCAGCCACCTTCTGCATGCCTACAGTCATCACCCAGGGCAGCAATTCCTTCCAAATTATTCATCCATCAAGAGGATGAGTCCTTTGATTTGGTTATGGCTCTCATCATCTAATCACAACCATTCAGGGACACCTTATATCCAAACCACAACACTTCTTCATCCTTGGGTGCTGTAAATGGCTAACCACATGGCTGAAATTTTATCATATTTACAACATTTAATTTCTCCTTCAGCACAAAAACACCACCAGGAAGTTTTTCATTGACTACCAAATGTACTTTGAGTATAGCTAAAGGGGTAGTTGATTTTAGGTAGCAGTGGCCTTTGGGCTGCCCCTACATAAATGGTATTTCTTTCGTGCTAATGTCAGCACATCTTTCCCAGGCTTTATTATGGTTCATGAAGTAATTATTTCCTAAGTCAAACCATAACTCCTTCTATAGCATGAGGTTTTCTAGGTAAAGGAAACAAAGCTTCATAGACCACTTCCCTCTTGTGTATCTCAAATATATGCCAGGAGCTTATGCATTCCCTGTGTGGCAAGAACTTGTCCAATTACAAGATTATCTGAGGCAATAATTACTTTTTGACAATGCATTTGGTTTCCATCAATACTCACTAATAAAATAAAACCTGCCAATTTCTTTTTTTGCTCTCTTTTTGAGACAAAATAATTTAGCATTTGCATTTAAAAAAATCATTTTGTGCAATCGTGTATCTCTTGTGCAAGGACTAGAATTTTGGGCCTTCCTCTATAATCAGCAACTAGCTTCATCAGTTATATGGTAGAAAGTAATAATTTTATTTATTCTAAAAAAGAAAAAAACCTAAATTTTTAGGTTGACTAGTGATATGACTGTGCTTTGTTTGAAAATTATGTGATGGCTTCGGTGGTTTCCTGGTGCTATTTGACAAATTTTCAATACCCACAGTGTTCCAAGGAATAGAGTGAATGGATCACTGGGTCGATAAAATCTAATTTCAATATATACAATTCTTCCTGTTGGCTCCTTTTATGACAGCTTGTATAAAGGCACCATTCCAGATTTACTTGCTGTGCCATGCAATTTATTCTGCACTTACACTATAAAAGATTATATTTATAATATTGTTTGAGTTGTAGCATTTGTTACTATGTCTCTCTTTATATTTATGATGTAGTGGACCGCGTTTGAACCATTCATCTATTTCAGTTATATAGGGACATAACATACCATTTCAATAAAAAGCAAAAATACAAGTGTTAAATGTACAGAAGAATTGGCCCAAAATGAATTGAAATGTGTCAAGTAAAAGGAGCCACATCTTTGGGGCTAAAGCAAAGTCCCAGAATCCTGCAGCAGGTACATGTTCTAAGCCTATGATGATGTTTGACTTGCATTGCAAGATGCACTTGGGGAGAATAAAGATTCTTCCACTTCACATTTGTTAGCTGCCCAGAAATTATAACTATGAGAAGCATATTGCAAAAGGCTGAGCCTCCACCAAGCAGTGTTAGATGGAGATTAGCATGTGGGACAATGCACTGGAGATTTTGGGATTAATACCCATAAAAGAAAGGAGAGTCAGCAGAGGCTGGACTGAGCAGAGGGAGAAATGTTCTCCATGAAAGCCTCAGTGGATGCCCACCAATCCTAAAGGGCATTCAGAAACTTGAAGACCTTGCATACAGTGAACTCCCCCATGTCCTCAAGAGCATGCCTGAGCATAGAACTAAGAGACCTTGTCAGATTTTTGTCTGACTTCCACCTACACCAGGAAGGGTCCTTAGAGATGCCCCAAGTTCCCATCTGGAGTTTTTGCATAAGAAGATGCTGCTGACAATCATAAAAATGTATATTGTATTCAATGGAATATTATTCAGCCTTAAAGAAGAATGAAATTATGGCATTTATGGATAAGTAGAAGGAATTGGAGAATATCATGCTAAGAGAAGTAGGCCAATCCCAAAGAACCAAAGGCCAAATGTTTTCTCTGATAAGTGGATGCTGATCCATATGGGGGGAGGGGCAAGGGAAGAATGGAGGAACTTTGGATTGAGCAGAGGGGAGGGAGAGGAGGAGCAGGGGAGTGTGTGGAAATCACATAGTGGAATGAGATGGACATTATTACCCCCTATATATGGGTATGATTGCACAAATGGTGTGACTCTATCTACACCATGTCCAACCAGAGAAATGAAAAGTGTGCTCCATTTGTGTAAAAAATAAAATTAAATTTATTAAATTAAAAAATAAAATGTATATTATCCCTATCCTACATTGCCAAACCATTCTCTCTCTTCCCTTTTCATTTCCAAGAGTTTCCCACTTCCTTTTAGGTTAACTTGTTTGAACTTCCTCATAAGCCCATTTTTGTTCTCTGTTTCCCTCAGTTACCATTATTTTAGTTGGAAGCGCGCTCAGGCAATCTCTCTCCTTTACTCAATTGGCAAAATAAAGTCTGTCTCACCACCTTTAAAAGCTGCCTGGATTTTTGATACCCCCAGAGTAATTCTGAATGGGGGCAAGAAAGCCAGGGTTCTATACCATCCCATTCATTGGCCAGTCTTATGCACTGCCCCTGGGGTCAGGTGCAATCTTAGCAGGTAGGTTTCTTCAGCCTCAGCAATCCCAACTCTTCTAGCAGCTAAGGACATAAGTCCCGGGGGATCCTGACAACCTCTAGCAATTGTGGTATCAGTACCTCAATTTATGCCACTACCACTTTTTGTGCTCTTCATTTATTAGCTCCGTTCTTTTAATAGTTCCAAAAATAAGCAGTTATTTCTCCTTCAGAATAAATAAATCATTTTCATAGTGATTTCATACTGATGTTGTTTACATAAGCTATGAAGGATCTGTAATTTCAAGTGACCTAGAAATCCTCTTGAAAACAGCCATCTGAACTCATTGACTTCTCAAAATTCTTTCTAAACCTTGAGCCTATAAAAAACAAAAAAAAATGGAGAAAGAAAAACCCACATATTTTTTTTTCTCTCTGGATGTTTTACATTTGTAAATTTAAATAGATTCTAAGCCATATGTTTTACAGCCTCTGCAAAAATGTTTGGAATTTTGTTCACAAAGCATTGTGTAAAATCTATTGTGTTTACATCGACCTCACTAGCAGCTGTAGTCTTGGCTTCAGGTAATGCAATTAATGCCTGTACCTCTTTGCATCCACAAACAGCATCTAACTTTTAAGTAATCCACAATGCAAATAAAAATGCAAGTGATAGGTGCACAGAGAAATAAAAATTTCAGTTTGCCGCAAAAGCCGTTCATTAGCGTTTAAGTCAAAATCCATAAACAGTAACACACTTCCCATAAGGACCAGATACAAAAAAAAAAAAAAAAAAAAAAAAAAACCCAGCAGCCAATGTAGCTTTACAAGCATGGGTTGGGATTCAAAAAATGTAATTACAAGTCCCAATTTTACTGGCACCTAGACTGTGACCTTGAGAAAGCAATTCTAATGCCTGAATCCAATTCCAGATCTGTCCTGCTTAGAAGCTTTTGTAAGGATAAAATTGGAAATGTATGTAAACATGCTTTGAAAAGGACAAAATGAGTAGTATACTGCAGGAGGGACAGCACAGGCAGTAATAAATTCTGTCTGATTTTCAGAATGCTTACTGTGGTTCAATATGATTTGCATATTATGTCACTTAATCCTTACAAAAACCTTGTGAGCAGGGTACCCTGACCCCCTCTTGACAAATGAGGAAAGTGAACTTGAGAGGAACTCTGCAACGTGTCCAGGATCATTTCCATCTGCCACCAAAGCCCAGTGATGAGCCTGAAGTCACAGGGCCTGAGGATACCAGTCGGCAAAATAAAGGAATGAGTGATGTAGCCAGGTCACTAAGGTTATGGGAGGACTGGGGAAAGGATGTGTCTTGACTGTCTCCTCTGCCACTGAAGGAGAGGAGATGGAAAGATTAAGTCAAAGTTTTTATCTTTGTGGGTGACGAAGGTGACAGGAACCCAGGAGAATAGTGCTCAAGCAGTCTCTGTTTTCTGTCTTTAATAAGAAACTAGCTCTTCTACTTAAAGGAAGGTCATGACAAGCTCAGGAGTTCTGGAAAGAAGCTAAGGTTTAAAGTGAGAGACGAAACGGAACAGAATCACACTGAGAATTTTCTGTGCCTTGATTGACACAAGCCGGGATGGGGGTTCTGGTGGAAGACAGGATTAAAGGCAAGCAATGTCCCCTGGCTATCTTCCTGTTGACAATAGTTCATCCTTCTTACAATATATTTATTTTTACTGATCTGTGCTATTTAATGAGTGTTATGGTTTGTGGTATTCGATACAATGAGTGTATGTTTGAATATGTCATGTCCCCCAAAAGCTCACATATGAGACAATGCAACAATGTTCAGAGGTGAAATGAGTAGATTATGAGAGCTGAGACCAAATCAGTGGATTAATTCACTTGAATTAACTGGATGGTAACTTTAGGTAGGTAGAGTGTAGCTGGAGGAAGTAGGCTACTGGAGGTGGGCCTTTGGGGTTTGTATTTTGTCCTTGGTGAGAAAAGCTATCTATCTGCTTCTTAGCTGTCATATCTTAAACTATTTCCTCCACCATGTCTTTCCACCATGATTTTCTGCCTCAGTTTGGGCCCAGACCAATGGAATTGGCTGACCATGGACAGAATCTTTAAAACCATGAGCCCAAATACGCATTTCTTTTTCTTAGTTGTTATTGTCAGGTCTTTTGGTCAAGGGGATGAAAAAGCCAACTTCAACAATGAGTTCCAATATTTTTTGTCTTTCCTGTCTTAACATATTTGGACACAAAAATCATTCATTCCATTGCTCTGAGACTTGGCTCATTTGAGCAACATTCAAGTGGTCTCTGTGGTCTGACCAGCAGCGATAGGGTACTGCCGTGGGCCCCTGGATGTTTCTAAAGCAGGATGGGGCTCCCCCGCCATTGTGCAGATGTGTTCATGGTAACCATGAGATTGTAACACCAAGCTTTCAGAAATACCATGGGCAAACAGCTGTGACGTTGTATCATTGCTACAACACTTGGTTCCACTTGCTCTGTCAGTGACAGATAAGTCAGAATTAAAAAAAAAATAGACAAAAGAAGCTTGGTCTTGAATACTGCTTCAAATATAGCTCTGATCCTAGGCAAGGATTTGTCAGTTTTTTTTTTTTTAACTATAAATTTCTTTTTTCTAAACAATACGCCACAGGCTCCACCCCTCACATGTGGCTTGGCTCAAACTGCAATCCTTCTGGGCTTGACTTCTGCTTAGAACCTCTTATTACTCCACTTGCTGCAGAAGAACTTGGTGGTCTTCACGTTAGAGATAAAGTTAGGTTGATATCATTTTTGCATTTCCTGGGAGAGGAGCTGTGTTAGAAAGCAGATAACTTTCTTTTTCTTGCATGTTTTCAGTGCATACATTTGAAAGGTGGAAAGAAAATTCCAGAAAATGCATACAAACATATAAAAAATAGAATCTCCTGACCTTTGATGGCATCTGTTTTTTCTCCAGTGGTGCTTTACCTTTTCAGTCTTCATAATGCTGTCACCACTTGACACTATATATTTATCTGTCTTTATTCTCTGTGTCTCTCTCTTTTGTCTCCTACCCTATTTTTCTCCCTTTCTAACTCCTTATTCCTCCCCATTTTTGTCTCATAAGACACCAGTTGGGATGAGCTTTGTTTTTCTCATATCTATATCTCCTACAATTAAAATTGTTTCAGCCTCAGAGGGTCATTCAATACATATTGTCTGAATGAATTAATAGAATGAATACATGACCAAGGGGTCATAAAAATGATCAACAACCAGGTGAAAGTTGAATTAAGCATTGCAGAGAAAAATCTGACACAGCTTAGTGATAAAACAAGCTAAATTGAGACATCATGGTCATCTTTTCTAACTTGAGAAGTGAAAGGACTTGGGGACTGCAAGGCTGAGGCATGTCACACCACCTGTAATGCCAGAAGTGAACAGCAGGGGGTGATACAGCCATGTGTCCTTAAATCACAACTTTTTCAGACTTCCACAAACTAAACATAATTTGCTGCTCCAAACATAGGAAAAATCCTGTGCACTACGGGGTTGTGGGGGGGGTGGGGGGAGCAAAAACAAAAAACTTAGCTTCAATTGTAGTTGTCATCAGTGTCTTTCCTCAGGAAAGCATGCACAAGGCTGAAAATGTGCTGCTTTTACCCCTAAAATGCCTGTTATCTCCCTTAAAGAACAGATTTAGGCCACATTAAACCATGAAAGTTAATGTTCATATTCATATAATTACACATTTATAGTGAAAAGTACGAGAATGCCCAGTATGCACAGGCAACACAGTATTTAAGGTTTATTTTATTGTGTTGCAAGGTGTGGAGAGGCCATATACAGTCTCACAGGACTCCAAAGAGTTCTCAGGCTGCTTGAAAATCACTGGCTTTAACCACAGTTCAGTGCAGGAATGACTACACAACTTTTTCAATACCTTGATCCTGTTTCTGCTACAAAACTTGTAGTGACAAGTCACCAAGATATGAGGCATATCTCTTATATTCATATTTAATGTCAATATTGTGCTTCATCACAATAGACTTAATTAGGAGAGATCATTAGTTCACTTTGTTCAGAGAAGAAGACAATTTAGATACTTGTCTCAGAGCCTGTGTAGATACACAATGATTTGAAAGGGCGGGGACGGTTGGAGATCATGTTATTGGCATGTTATCAGCTAGGATTAAGTTAAGTGTGTTGCTTATTAGCTTTGGCACACTGTTTAGCCAGTGGTTCTGTAACTTTGGTGGCATTCAGCAACAGCTGCAGAACTCAGTTAGAAATAGAAACTTCCTCTATGTAGTTCTAATATGCCACAGTTTGAGAACTATTGACTTAAACCCTAAACAAACTTTCCTCATCTATAAAATAAAGATGTTAATAAAATCTGCTGCTATCATGGTGGTAAATGAATTAATGTTTTTGAAGCCAATGCCTGAGGTCACAAACACTCAATAGATGTTAGCCATAATGAGTTCTCAAATATCCTGTGTGTTGTTTTGTAAAATCTACCTGAGCCAGAGTCATGGAAATTTACCCTACTGTACCTTGCTTAGGTTGAGGTAACATTCCCTTCCATAAAGACTGAATTTTCTGTGTTTATGTAAGAATAAACAGTTGACTTGACAACCGAGTTTTTTTTTTTTTTAATCCTGCTTTCATTGAAACTGTCATAACAATAAAGTCTGCATAGTAGAATGTGTCTAGGGAGACTACTTTAGAGTGACTTAACTATAAACAAGGAAAACAAGTTTATACATGTTACAGCTCATAATGCAGAGAATCTCGGGTTGCACGCTTATTAAAATCAATGTTTGCGTGCCTATTGAATACTACATTAAAATGTTTTCTTCCTTAGCTCCATCTTGCTAAACAAACATAATTGTTGCTGAATTAAGATATTTATAAGATGGAGAGTCAAATGGAAAACATTTTAAATCACAGGAGATGGAAGTTTCATTTACTGTCAGCCCTCCTTAGCTAATTTTGGAACTTGACCCATCTAAAATCTATCATTTTAGTTAGAGGGAAATTGTAAGGTTCAAAGAGAAATGTCAGAAAGCCATTATGCAAAACAATAGAAGAAAACCACAGTTACTTTAAAGTAGTAAGTAAATGTCTTTGCTGGCCCAGTTCCTCTAGATCTCCTTGTAATTTACCTAAAACTTATGGAAGAATTTGTTGCATCATTCTCCAAGTTTGGATTTGATGACTTAGCAATAAAATAAATCTTATATGTCCACAAATACATCTTCTCCCATTAATAGCACTGAAGTTTAAATTAAATTTTTAAACCTAGACATTTTGAGCATAAACTTTACTGACCTCAACTAGCTGGGCTCAAATTTTCTTAATGATTATAACCAGTAATACTCGAGAATTTTTTTTTTGCCAAGAATGTCATTAGACATAGGGAGATGTACAATTCACTCTCATGTGTAGAACCTCATGACTTTAGCTACAGCTAAGTGATGTCAACTTGGTAGATAGTTTGCACATATAGAGAGAAACACAAAAAATTACTTTGTACAAAATAACACATTTGGATCTGCAATACAATTTATCCTTCTTTTACCTAGAAACAAGGGTAGGATCAAAAAGTCTTATAACTACACTTCATTCTATACAATCCTCTCTATTTGGCTAGCAAGCCTGATGGTACTTTTTATGATATTTCTTTTTTTAATATATTTATATTTGTATTACCATGAGACAAATCTGTATCATCTCTTTCCTAAAATATTTTAAAGCATTGCTAATTTACATGTTTATTCTTCTCCAAGATTTCAGATTAATTTCCTCAAACAACAATGCATCCATACTTTCAAACTCAGAATACCTTTAGTACCTTTAAGATAATCACTAAACCATGGGGTTCTATAAAATTTGATCCCCTTGAAGCTCCCCAGCTTTTTCCCATCCTTTGACTCACTATTTTGCTTTATTCAAAATGTGATGCACATCTTTAGATCATTTTTATAAATATTACTTGATGACTATCTTGAAAACGAAACATAGCTTATCAGGTACTACACCAGTAACATTTTATTTTGCTAACAAAATGTTGAAGCTGACTGAGCTAGACTATGTAACTTAAGAAAGCCCATACAGATACAAAGGGACCCTGCATCCCCAACTCCTGGGATCTTCTCAATCAATTTCCATTCTCTTGATCATATGTAGTTCCGTATTTACCATCTCATGGAGGTTTGGTTCCAGACCCGATTTCTCTCTGAATAATTTTTGAGCCTACTAAAAAGATGCCTAAAATTGTTAGTGGGCCACATATCACACTTATGACCTGATACAATGTTTAATAACTTTTTGGATTCCCAAAATTCAGCAAAATGCCCAAAGTAAAGGCTTGTCACTGAAGAGCATAAGGATGGCAGTAGAGTTCCTTAAGGACTATTGTCATTGATGGAAAAAACGATACTCAGCAAGCAAAAACCACATTGTGAACTATTAAGCAAATTGCAAAAATCCGCAGAATGGTCAGCATAAGCAACAGACATTTATTTTCTTACAGTCTTGAAAGATGGAATGCCAAGATCAAGGTGCTGTCAGGTTTGGTTTCTATTTCTAGTGAGGCTTCCCTTCCTGGCTTTTTAGATGGCCACTTTTCATTGTGTCCCACAAGGATATTTCTAAGTGAGTGGAAGGAGCACAGAAAGAGAAAGTGAAAAACAGAGAGTGTGTGTGTTGTGGGGCGGGGGGGGGGCCTCTGGTATTCATTCCTCTTCTTATCATGACACCCTTCCTATGGATCTCATTTAATTGCAATTGTCTCCCCAAAGAACTTATTTCCAGATCTAGTCACATTGGGGATTAGAGCTTCAGCATATCAATTTGTGGGAGAGGCACACGTGTCCGTAGGAATAGCTGACATTAGAACAATGGTTTTATTGCTAAGTATTTTTGTAATACCTTTATATATTAATTCTTCCAATCGTCACAATAGCCCTTCTGCTTTTATCATACCAATTTTACAGAAAAGACAATTAAATCACTTGCTTACATTTTCTTTACAAGATTCAAATTTAGGCAAATTTCTTCTTTGTTTGTTCATTTAGTCCCTATGCTATACAAAACCACGAATCAAAGCAGAGGTCTAAAACAGCCCACTTGAACAGCATTATATTGCTAAACCCATCAGCAGCATTGCAAGCCCACCTACCTAAATAACAAATAGAACCACAATGTATTTTTGATGGATAAAGCACTGGGTTCCATTCAAAACCCAGGCCGGTGAACATGGGACTAGATATATTGATCAACTTCCTTTACACTGTAACTTTTCAACACAGAAATTTTGCTCAGAATTATCTACTGAATCTTGGAATTCCTCATGAGGAGACTATATTAGTTCATTTTCTATTCCCAAACCCTAATAGAGGACCTAAAACAGAAGGTGCTTAATAAATGTTAAAGGAGAAATCAAGGATTTATAGTCTTTACTTAGGCACACAAATTGGAACATACATTGTTGATATTATTTAAGAATAAAATATTCACTTCCAAGTCATCAAATGTGCTGATTTGATTATTTTTTTTTCCTTATTTCATTTTAAGAGTCAGAAAATCTTTAGAATACTTGAAGATAAATCTTAACTGTGTAAAAAAACACAGGATAAGCTGGCCTGGGGATATTTTGAAATAATATAGCATTGATTTATATTTTATTATTGCAAAGTCAACATATTTTCATCATAAAACTACAGAACAGCATTTGTTCTTTATAAACAAGACAAATTAACAAATACTTGACTTTCTTCCTGACTCAGTAAAACAATAGTAAAAGATTTTTTAAGCAAACAATTCCACAAGAATGTGAAGAGAGGAGAAAATAGCAATAAAGTTTTTATAAGCAAAAGAGCAAATGGAGAAATGGTAAACATTCAGGCAAAACCAATGCAGTAGGAGAAGGAGAAGAGAGAAAGGATGGTAGGAGGAAGAGAGAAGGAGAAAAGGAACTGAAGAAATGCACATCAAGATATTGAGAGGATCATTCAGAGAAAAACTCTTGAAAATTAAATATTGATCACAGAAATTTGAACAGCTAAAATGAATTTTGGAAATAAGTTTGAGAAGGTTTTCTTCAAAAATAACAAAATGTACAATAGGCATATTACAGGAAAGACAAGAAAATTACATGACAGCCCAGCCAGTCTGATATTTGAATAAGTTCCAGGAAGAAATAGATTATTAACAATTGAGGAAAGTAAGTTGTCATGGGAACTAACAAAAACCCAGAGACATGAGTTTTCATAGTAGAAAAAAATTAAATGTCCTCCTAATGGACGACATGAGACAACTGCGAGTGCTTATTAGCAATTTCAGAGCATTCTCAATAGGATGTTCCTAGCAGCTCCCAAAGGGTTAGAGGAAAAAATCAGGAAGGAAATAAACAAAAAGATCAGAAGTCCAAATGCAATGTATTTCTCACAGACAACAGAAAAGCTAGAAATAAGGAATTATGACTTCAACCTGAAGGAGAATAATTTCCAATACAGAATCCTGTATCTAATCCAAACATCAGTAGAGTGTAAGGGGAGCATAAGGGTATGAACGGCACCATATTTTCTCAGGATGCCTCTGAAGCATATGTTTGATCTGAAAGAAGATTAACCAAGAAAAGGGACAGACAAGCCAGGTGCAGTTGCACATGCCTATAATCCCAGCGACTCGGGAGGCTGAGGCAGGAGGATCTACGAATTGTCTTCAGCAAGACCTTAAGCAACTTAGTGAGACCTTGTCTCAAAATAAAAAAATAAAAATAAGAAAGGGTCTGGGATGTGGATCATTGGTTAAGCACCCCTTAGTTTCGTCCCTGGTACAAAAAGAAAAAAGATAGGAAGAAAGAAAGAAAAAGAAAAAGGACAGACATAATTATGCTTTGGATCCCAAATGTCCCTGGAAATCATGTTAAAAGCATGATCCCCAACGCATCAAGGTTCAGAGGTAGGGCTTATAAGTAATGATTAGGGCTCTGGCCAAGAAATGGATTAATCCATTGATGGCTGAATAGAATATTAGGTAGTAATTGAAGGCAGGTGGGTCCTGGCTAGAACAGGTGGGTCAGTAGGGGTATGGTCTTGGACTATACCTTGTCCCTGGCTTCTATCTTTTCTCTTTCTCATGCTCCCCACCCGCTTTCTCTCTCTCTGCTTCCTGACTTCCACATGTTGAGCAGATGTCCTCTGCCATAGCCCTCGCCCATAGTGCTCTGCCTTACTTTAGACACTGAACAATGCAGTTGGCACACTCTGGACACTTCTGAAACTGTGAGTTAAAATAAACTGTTCCTCCTCTAAGTTATTCTTGTCAGGCATTTGGTCACAGTAATGAAAAGCTGACTAACACAGGTTATTAAACACGACATCAAGCACCATAAAGGTGTCAAAGCTGTTTCCATGGAAATGTTGAAGGATAATCCCACAGTGCTTTAAGGCAATAGGTCCAAATGAAAGATATCAGAAATTACTGCAAGATACCTTCAAAATGTTAAAATGTGTATAATGTCTGTGTGCCCAGAGAGCAAAATGAGATAACTGATGAAGAATTTAGTTCAGTGAGAAACACCTGGCAAATTCAGCCAACAAAAAAATAAGGTTATCAGTAATTTCAGGCAAACAAAAAATTGTGAAAAAAAATCTCAGAGAATTTTAAATAACTTGAATGACCATAGCAGTCATATTATTAAAAAATCACACTGCCATATTTATACAAACAAAAGTATTACAAACAACAACTGATTTCTGGGTCTTTTCTGAAGAGATGAAGACATAGAGTTCATTTTGATTCCTTTGCTACCTATCTTAAGGCTGTCCTTTTTAAACAACTGATGCTTAATCTAGTTGGGAAATGAAGGGAAAGGAGGGGTTAAGAAAAGGAAAGACAGTGGAATGAGACTGATGTAACTTTCCTATGTACACATATTAACACACCACAGTGAATCTCACCATCGTGTACATACACAAGAAAATGATTTTAAAAAATAGTAACTATGGGTAAATGGCAGCAAGATCAATAGATCAATAGAGGTAAAGGAGCATGAGGAGGGAAATGGAAGAGGAAGGAGTGGTAGTGGGATCTGAATTAGAATAGAATAAGATATATTCCATGCTTGTCTGTCTAATTATGTCAAAATGGCTTCTACGGTTGTGTATAACTAAAAAGATACAATTTTTTAAAAAAAAGATAAGAGTCCAGAATAATGCCTTAGCTGCAAATCCAAGAGGTAGGACCAGAGGGAAATGATACATTGTGAAGGTGAACATCACAGACCTTGGTACACGAGGAAAGTGAGATGACTCTGAAGAGCAGGAAATTGCAAGGAAGGCTATTATTATTTTTTTTAAAAGAGACTTTATAGAGCACTTTAACCGGAGAACTCTGAGCATGTACAATTTTTATAAAAGCAAAAAATAAAAATGACCAAATGCAACACAGCACAGAATAATTTTTAAAACTGTTCATTACCCTGCCACTGCCACCAAGAGAAATATCAGTGTTATTTGATGTAAGTCCTATACATGTGTATGCATGTCTATGTACAGACTTGAATATATATATATATATATATATATATATATATATATATATATATACCTGAGNTAAATATTAAGGTAAAATTTTATGTAATATATATATATATATATATATATATATATATATATATATATATATACCTGAGTACACACACACACACACAAACACATATACACACCATCAATATCACCTACATTTTATTTTTATTTACTTTATAATTTGACCATTTCCTCAGACTCTAAATGTTATTTTATAACATTATTTTTAATGACAACCTAATATTCTCAGTTTTGTAGTATATGTATAAATAAAAAGTTAGGTCAAATATGTCATATCATAAAAATTCTTGTGATTTAAAATATTTGTGCTACCTATTTAATGATTCGTTTGGATATGAGGTGTACCCCATCCATCTTAGTTTGTGGACTATCTGGGTAATAACTATAGGCAGGTAGGATATGGTTGGAGGAGATGGGTCATGGGGATGTACCCTAGAAGGTTCCATCATCCCCTTCCTGCCTTCATGTGCAAAGAGCCTCCTCTGCTACACCCTTCCACCATGATGTTCTGTCTCATGTTGGGCCCAGAGCAGTGGAGTCGGACATCTGTAGACTGAACCTTTGAAGCTATGAACCCAAGTAAAATTTTCCTCCTCAAATAGTTATTATCAAGCATTTTTGTTACAGTGACAAAAAAAAACTAAAAGAGTCTAATCAAATCACTGTGATAAATTATGTTATTTAGAAATTATACCGTGATATGGATAGAAATAAAGATAATTATGAGATAAAAATGTTTAATCATTCAATAAGCTTTAAATTAAAAAGTTGCATTTTTTTAGCTAACATATCCAACATGCTGTACATTTAAATTTGGCTTATTAAATACACAAACTTCTAGTGAACTATTTGTATTACGTATACAATTTATTTTTTTTTTACAAAAGTAGATTTGGGGGAATGACCACTACATTGCTTCATTTTTATAAAAAATAAATAATGTTTCATATTCCATTCTATGACCCAAGGAAAAGATCAGAGAAGTCTTTATACCTCATGATGCAAGAAAAAAGTTATTACCCATAACAAATCATTCACAGACATAGAAGACAACAGGCAATGTGTGCTAAACTGTTAGAGAAAACAAATACGCACATTTCCCATTTTGACATCCGTACTGTATTTATGCAATTTTTAAATAGACCATAGATGTTTCCAGGGTCCCATTGCAGATGTGTTAATCCCAGGAATTGTTTTCTGTTGGAAGAGTGACCAATTTGGTGATGTCACTTAGAGGCTCATGGCCTCACCTACTACTGACACTTCACAACCCTCTAACTGTGGTACAGATTTGTCATGGTTCAAGAAAAAGGAGGCAAATGTAGTCATCTGCTGAGAGACATCAGGAGAAATTAAATTTAGTTGTTGAAGTCAAAGGCAAGTTCACAGATATAAAAATTATTTCTGATAACTTCAACCTGGATAAGATTCTGTTGCCCACATGATAAACAGGCTGGAGAAAAGACATAGATTTTACACCTTTTAAATACCACCTGTCTACTAAGAAAAAATTTTAAGAGGAATGTGACTTGGAGCAAGGAGGGAAGATTGGGAAGGATAGTGGTGACAAAGGTGGGATTCATAGGGGATATATTACAAGCCACTGCTCCATCAGATTTTACCCCAAACAAAACAAAGCATTCACATTTTATGCTTGAAATTCATTTGAGGCTAGTATTTAAAATTCCCCCTGTCATATATTTCCCAAAATTAACTTCAAATTCTGTTTCAAATATAAGTTTTACTTTAATCAGTAAAGTATCATTGATTCTTATAGATTCTAAGAGTTGTTTCTCTTTGGTTTTATTCATGTAACTATTTACAGTGGAACAATTAAGTTTTTTGCTGTTGTTGTGTTTTTCTTTTCTACAGAGTTTAATTCTAACGAGCCAAGTAACTTCTGCACTGTACATAATTCAACTTGAATGCATCATAATAGTCTTTGATATGAAGTACTATGATTTATTTAGTTCCACATTGCTAAATTTACTCAGTAAATATCAAATTTATAGACAATTATCTTTAATGAAATCTTCTTTCCAAACATTTCCTGGAATGGTCTAAAATATATTTTGTGTTTAAGAAATCTTTCTATGCAGCTTTACCGCTTTCTTTTCAGGCCATGCCACCATCAATCAAGCTAAAACAGAGACTTTGAGGCAGATGTCAAGGGCATTTGCTCTGTGTCTTAAGTGATCATCAACAATCCTGATTAATGATAGGATTTCCACAAAATCTTTATCACCAGGACTTCTGCTCTCTGGATAAGATCTTCCTTTTTATCAATTTCAGGTGTAAGTGCCAATAAAGATTTCCGATCTAGAGGACCTTTCAAGGAGAAGGTAGATAAAAATCTCAATATTATGTCATAAATCCACTCTTATCAATGAAATAATTCCCTGGTTGTGTGGGACAGACCACTGCTAGGCACAAAGAGTTATTTTTGTTTGATGTTGTTTAATTTTCATTTCATTGTTTTAATGAGGCATAGAATAAAGCTATGTTAAGACATTTACAATATATACAATTTGTCAATATATGAAGCGATTTTTTTTACTGTAAATTAGTTCAGTCCTTCGGTGAGATTTTTAAAAACATTATTGTCTAATAACATGAGGGTACACTACACCTTGGGGTTGTAATGATGAAACTACTTTGGGTATAAATATCCCACTAAGACAAATGCTTCCAGAAATATTTCCAAAAAAAGATATTATTTTAAAGATATTATTCTCAGAGGCTGATGAACTTGGCCAGAGATCTGTGCAGAATTAAAGCTATCAGATCTACCTAACAAGAAAGAAAGAAAGTTTAGCATATGTAAGAGAAACAACTTTCCTTTTTAAATGAGGAAAAGTCACTGGTTTGAGTAGAAAAATTCATCTTCTTACCAGTGTGTTGTAGTTTTGAAATGGACTTTCTTTGGTGTTAATGGCAGGTGTTTATTTGAACTGTCTCTCACAATGATTGAAATATTTTTTGAAAAACTATTACCATAAAATAATGTCAGCGGGTATTTTAATCTATCTGAATCAGAGAATAGGCTAAATTATTTCAATACTTTGAATAATATTAATGAAATTTCTCTTGTGCATCTACAGTAGTCTAGGAAATGGCTGTATTCAGAAAAGGAGATTGTTAATCTGAAAAGTTTTTTTTTTCCTTCCGTATCTTTGCTTCAATATTTTTCTGTCCCACTAAAACCGAATTAAAGTTTGTGTGTATGTGCGGTGTGTGTGCATGTTGACAGTAATGATTAAGGACAGTTGAAGAATATGTTAAATACTTGAAATTGACATGTGAGCCGGGCTCAGTGGTACACACCTATAATTCCAGCAACTTGGGAGGCTCAGGCGGAAGGATTGAAAGTTCAAAGCCAACCTCAGCAATTTAGTGAAGCCCTAAGCAACGTAGGGAAACTGTGTCTCAAAATTAAAAATAAAAAAAAAAAATTAAGAAGGCTGTAATATGGCTCAGTGGTTAAGTGTCCCTGGGTCCAATCCTGATACCAAACAACAAACAAACAAACAGAAAACCTGATATATGAAGAAGAATGAGTGATGTTCCCCTTGATATATATATTAGACCCTTCACATTTATCCTTTGGGGTGGGGTGGCAGGGAATGTTCATATTCTACCTTACTCGGTAAAATTTGAAGTTCATATAGTTTGAAAACAAAATAATGTCAAGAATTATTTAAGAGAAAGTTTATAGATTCTTTTTCTAGAAATATAATGTGCTTTGTGGAATTAATGTTCTCAAATATCAAATAAGAACTACAAAGTAAAACTCAATTTTCAAGGCAAGTTTACATTTCCATGATAAAATATAATTCATATTTGAAGCTTTATATAAGCACTGGATTTTCTCTTTCCACCCATAACAAGTAAAGTTAACTTAAAGAAACAGAAAACAACTATTGCATTACATTGTAAGTTAAAGTAAATATAAAAGGTTATTTTATAGTGCTTATTTATAATTTAACATTGTTGATGCTTATGACTTAGAAAACATAGTTAAAATTGGGATTGTTTTTCCCATAATTTTTGCTGCCTTCCTATAAACTAAAGCATCTTGAATGGAACACCTGGGGACTTCAGTCACATGATCTGAGGATGGGGTAAAGCCACAGGGCTTCAGAGAACTTTGTCTTGCCTCAGACACTGAGCTCAATAAAGCCTGCTCAGTCAAGCAGTGCAAATCTGGAATAAAATGCTCTAAATAAGAAGCAGCATCTGAGCCTATGATAAGAGTGTTCACACACAGGTAAAAAAAATCCCCATTGAGGAAGGTCCCAAAAGCTGATGTCAAGGGATCAAGGAGCCATGAGCCCATAAGGTGTCCAGGTAGCAGAGCATGTGTGTCGTCATTGAGCAATCCGAGGTATTCTCTTGTGCAAATTTATTGTGGCCACAGTGATATTTTTAGCAATCGTCTTCATATATACCAACTAACACATAATATGTGAATTTACTTAATTGTGTTTCAACATATGCCAGCCTATATGAACTGGGGTGCATGTGGGGCAGAGAGTGAGGAGACAATGGCAGGTCCATATTGTGGACTGGCAATCAGCGTTCATCCCTTTATTAAATATGGGCTTCTGTACTAGAAGAGCAGGCACTGGGAATAGAATGACTGACAACCTCCCTGCCTTCAAGGATTACAACCTAGGGAAAGTAGCTGCCAAGTACTTTATACGTAATGACAGACAGATATGTGAGACTAAACGGGGGAACTTCTTTAGATTTGATGGTGGGAAACTATGACCTTGAAATGGTAATATTCAAAATGGGTGCCAATGTATCATAGGAGGGCAGACATGCAAAGAATAAGGGCAGAATATTCCAGATACTACCTGGAGTGTAGTTAGTGATCAGGAGAGTATCAATAAGGGAAAATTGTAGAGACAGGCAGGGTTGGATGAAGTGGGGTGTAACAGGCCATCATGGATGGCTTTTTCTTGAATGTCACAGATGTGTAAAATGAAATGTTACATTTGAATACCTACAATTTTGTAGACTCAGCTTGGAACATGAGGTAACTGTTTTTCTGCTCTGAAGGATGAGAAAAGGTCATCAGCTGATAGAGGGCAGAGGAAATGAGTATGTGCAAAGTTGGAGGTATGAGATAATTATCTCTCGTGTCAGTCATTAAACCTACTGGAAAAGTTAATAGTACCGTAGGACAGAGTGGGTACCAGCTTCAGGTGTAAAGTCAGATAACTGCAAAGAGGGAACTAACAGGTGTGAGGTGAATGTCAGGCACCAGGCTCAGGAAAGCCCTCATCCTTCAGAGAAGAGAAGTGATAAATGAACAAATTACCAGGAAGGAAGTTTCTAATGGTGCCAGGGTTCATCCTTCACACATTAATTATCAGACCTAAATATGGCAAGGCAAACACTGTGACTGCAAAGGTCAGGAGGCTCAGGTTTGTGACAAACTCAACACCCGCCCTGACTCCAGCATGCTGCAGCACTGATTTTAGAGGTGCCATTTATATACGGTCGCTGGTGGGAAGGACTAGCATAGAGGAGAACAAAGGACCGAGACAAGACTTTAGAGATTTTCCAATTCAACAGAAAAAGAGGGGAAAAAAAATCTTGAAACATTTCAAGGAATTGAAGAGGTCTCCAAAGAAGCAGAAAATTAATCCAGTCTGCAATTCATTGGAAATAGAGGGGATATTATCCACTGAGTTGATTTTGTGGCTTCTTTTGTTCCCTTCTAAATCTCTTTTCATCATCAACTAATCATTAACTGCACCACTATGTACACACAATGCATTAGCAATATAAATACAAATATAAATCTGATAAGTATACGTTAGAGATGGAATATAATTGGTATCAATTTATATCCGTACAGTTGCATCAGATCAGCCAAGGCTAGGATGCCCGGCCATTGCTTTCCATGATGTAAGATCAAGCTTGAATGAGAATTTGTGAGGTGGCTGGGTGGTTGGTCCCAGAGGAGGGGAAAAGGAACATAATATTTTAAAGCTTAGCAGGTACAATAGAATAAACAAGAATAAACAGAAACTCCCCATTATTACCATGACATTAGGATAGAGTTCCCATTTTAGAGATGAGAAAAATGGATGTTATAAGAGGCTGAAAGACCTACTCAAGGTAACTATGGAACAACGGTCTCCCAGGTGCCATTTCAGTTTCAGTTTAACACAATATCTCTGGTAAATGCAGTATTTCTAGGGAATGTGCGATTCAGGTACACATGAACTCTAAGTGCCTGATGTCCACCTTACCACAGGAATGTCCTAGTTTCATCTTCCCTGAGTTCAGTGATTCTTACAACAGTCCCTTGAAGGATCCTGGACACTATGCCTGCACAACTGTTTCAAGAGATATTCTCTCCTGTGAAGCATGAGCTTCTACACAGAATTTTTTAAAGCAGGGCAACTCCTACACGTGCTCCACATGGGTCCCATCTCCTTGAACAGGAGCTCTCATATTGGAGAGAAGCCGGCTCCCAGACAGCTGCCTGAACTGCTCCAGAGACCACTAATGGACTCCTTCTGACAGAGAAAACATTCCCAGAACTGTCCTGGTGGGAAACTATCATCATGTCGTGAGCAGACTCCTGCCACATTGGCCCAGAGTAGTCCTGTGGGTCTGAATGTTTGAGATGCGAGGATCCCTGATGAGAACTATAGTCTCATGTTCTATAAATGTCCGATTTAAGAGAGCTCCACTGTGCCCTGAAGGTCAGATGTTCTCCATCTCTTCTTGGTTCAAGATGAATTCTCAAACTCTCCAGAGACTCTAGCAAAGATCCCATCATTGTCTCTTATTGAGATATGTCACTCTGCCACATCCCCACCATTGGCTTGCATTATGTTCTCTGTGGTCCTTTCACGGCACATGGAACATTCAAGTTGGTCCGTTCCCAGAAATGGCCCTTGGTAGTGTATAGTATTCCAGAACAAACATGTAACCCAGAATCTGAAACACACTGGGATCACAGAGTGTGAGGAACAATAAAAATCAACCATACAAGGCTAACTTCTCTATGTTGAAGAGAAGGGCAGAAATTTCCCTCTTTTGTTAGGGAATTTACTTTTAAAAACATGCATTTGCAAGTATTTTGTCTGTTCAAAATGTTTGTAAATCTTTTAAGAAGTTGTGTAAACTTGTGGCTACTTTCGTGACCTGGGAATGCCTTACTCAAGGATCTGAGAGCACTCTTTTTGCAGTGCCATCAAGGGAGGAAGGGCCTCTTTCTCTTAGTGTCCATGAGAGGATGGGACTGAACTGTAATTGGTGCGTTGCTCCCAGTTGAAAAACTATTTTCTGTCTTCCTGTCATCTGTATGTGAGAAGTTTATATTTTTTTTTGTCTTTGTAAGAATCCAATTAACTAATACCTATGGTCACCCCAATTACCTGGTAAATCCATGATGAACTTTGTGTTTAAAAAATGGTGTTGTGAAGCCTCCTTACTTAAGATTAAATTACTGTTCATCTTGAAAATATGTATGTGATCCATTTGACTACAGAAAAAGGTGAGATTTCTTTCTGTAATTAGCAGATTGCCTACAGTCATTTCACATTCTGGTTTAATGCTTGTTAAATAATCAAACTATTTTCTTCCTCTGGTACCTGTGTGGAGAGATTTTTCTGGAACAGAAGCAGATTTTGTTTTGGATAATATTTCCTCAGCAAGTAATGCGTGATATTTCATTTACCAAATTATTTGACTATCTTTTATTAATTATTTTATAATCATTTACAAAATTAATTGGCTCATCTTTATGTGTTTTATTTTCTACTTTATTACCCATAGACCTGAAAATTACTGTCTTTCTACCAAACTTAGAAACTCATAGCAATGTTATTTCAGAAGATCCATCAAGAGATGAAAAAGTGGAAGGCAACCACTGAAAAAAATATGCTTTTTGATTTAATTATGACTTTAAAATTGAATATTTATTAAATGATCTAGATTTTGTAGTATAATCCAAATATATAAATAAAGATAATTTTGCCTGAGAAATAAGTAGAAAAAAAACCTATTTAGGGCATTTGAAGAATTTCCATACAGAAGAGATAAGAGGATTTTCTCAGGATTGTTGCAAAGGCAGAATCAAAACCTATGTGTTTCCCTCTTAGGGGAGGGGAAAGCTGGATTTAGAGAACAGTAGCTTAACATGTGAAACCCCCTTCTGTGGAGCTTAGCATCTTGCTGTGGTCATGAGTGTCTTCACCTTGAATTCATTCAAATGTGGATTGGACCAGTGTCCCCCTGGAATCCTAAATACCAAAGCCCAGTACTGGAAGGAGATGGAAGCCCATGCTTCCAAGATCTTTGTAACTCTACCATTTATTATTTTGTAAAAGAAGTAGATTTTTTATAAAAAGAGAAGAGCTATATACAAAAACTAAGTCTCTTACCGGAAGCCTTCTATGTGCCAGGAACATTGCTTAGCATTTTACACACACCATTTGGTTTTCCCATGCTTGGGAAGGATGCCTTACAGATGCTGTTTGACAGGTGAGTAAACTGATGCTCACACAGCCAATCAACTGCACGTGGCTGTGGGGTGCTTGTGCTTACTCTGCTAAGTTGCCTCTCCTGAGCAAAAGGGCACAGATTCAAGAGATGAGATGGATAAAATCAAAAGGATTCATTGTGTTACTTTTTATGAGTAAAATAACTTACACTTAATGGAAAATCACAGAAGCATGTGGAACGTATTAACTGCTTTCAATATCAACATATCCCCAAATGCCTTTTAACATTTCCAGAGTTGATAAAATGAATAAACAACTCAGGACTGTCTACAATGGCCTGTTAAGAGAAATGATTTCTCTTTTCTTTCAAAGTTTTGCTTCTTAAAAATTTTAAAATGTATTTTGTTCTATCTGGTTTAGGATGGGTTTCTTATCATTTTGAGGTAGTAACATTCCAGGATTTTCTGTTAAACTTCCCTTATGTAACTTTATTTATGTATTTATTTAGGTACTGAAGATTGAACACAGTGGTGCTTTACCGCTGAGCAACATCCTCTGCCCTTTTTAACTATTTTTATTTTGAGACAGGGTCTTGCTAAGTTGCTGAGGCTGTTCTCAAACTTGCAATAGGTCCTCCTGCCTCAGCCTCCCAAGTTGCTATAACAGAGGTGCACCTCGGCACCCAGCCCCTTAAATATCTTTTAAGAATTTGTCCTCAACCTCCTGGCTCCCCTCTCTAACGTTCCTCTTGCTCTCTCTTGCTTCAAGCAACAAAGTGGGAATTAACCTTATCAGAGCCTACTTGGCTCCCTCCAAGTTCATTCTATTGAGTTCATCCTGTCCCCTATTAGCTTATTATTTATGTCTCATCAATTCTTCTCCCCATTCCAGCTGTTAATATTCTCCACTTCAATGTCAGTCCCAACTACCTTCCTACCACTCTCCTTTTACGGTAGTCATGTCTCCTTCTCTGAGACCTTTGTCATCTACTACATGCAGAAAATCTTGGAAGAGATTCTCTCTTCTGTCTTCTTTTTTTCTGCCCACCGACTACCTCTGTGTGCTCTCTCTCCCCAGCCAAAGGAATACTAATGAAGTCTGAGGGTAGGAAAAAATTCACTCTGCTCATCTAGATCTCAATCTTTCTCTTTTTACATATGGAATTTCAAAGTGAAATTTAAAAACTTAAATTTGAATATGATGTTATTATTACATCCTTGTTTTGATCTCCCAACTCCAATCAAGGAGTGATACAGCACATGCACACTTACAGGAAAGTTCTAATGAGAGATAAAAGAAAATTAGGAGCTCAAGAAAAGGGGATAGCAACACACCATTTAGCCAATTAAAATTAGAGTATTTTAATTGGTTAATTAAATTTAATTTTAATTTAATTTTATAAAAACAATCAAAGCCTCTTTTTTGAAATATTATTGATATTCTATCATTTAAGAATTTTAGAGAGATATTTCTCTTTTCTCATCAGCTCAAATTTAATTCAAGTCAATCAAAAAGTATAAGACTTTCTGTGTGAACACTCTGTGTTTTACACTTTCTGATGGATTTGAATTAGGTAAGGCAGGCAGGTACACACTTGGTGACTGTGACTGGCCTCAGATCCTGAGGTACCCTTGGGTGGAATGGTATCTCAAGCATCCCAATATCCCTGGTTTTCCTCAGACCCCAGACATAGAGGAGACATACTTGGTTGCATTCAAAGAAACAAGCATAGCCATTTGGTTTATTTTGTATAATAAAATCTGAGCTGAAGACTCATGTGTCGCCATGGGATAGAACATTTAAAATTTAATCCCCGTACTCCATCTTGTTATTATAACGCTGCTTCTCCCTGGACACTCCCTTGAAAGTTTCAAAGCCTGGATACCAATTAACTAATACCTATGGTCACCCCAATTACCTGGTAAATTCATGATGAACTTTGTGTTACCAATGAGGACTCCTGTGTACTTACAGGCCATGGCTAGGGCCTCAGCCCTGGATTCTTTCTGGAATTCCACATAATCCTATGCTCTGCCAATTCAGTACCTTTTACCCTTTGATTTCTATATCCCTTTCTTTTCTCAGTTTTTATTTTTAAAATGTGGTATTATTTTCTAACATACTAAGTAATTCAGTTATTTATTATATGTCCTGTTTACATCTGTTTCTACCTCTGTAAAGTAAATCTCATGGAGATTTTTGTTCAATGTGCCTAGTTTGTTATATGAAAATTAAATCATTTCAGGGTCCAGAGTGAACGACATTTCCCTCTCATCCAACATTAAAATATGTATAGGTTAATGGAAAAAAAATAAACAAATAAATAAATCCTTCTGAAGAATTCCAAATCTCTTACAAACTTAGTTTTTGAACAGTTATCAGAAAAAAAAAGCTAGTACATTAACAAATGGTTAAATGTTCTCTCTTCAGATAAATCTGCAGTGTCTGTTTAAATTATCCTTCATTACTACCAAAAGTGTTTCTCATCTTTCAGTATATTAAATTTTCTTTTCATAAGCACTAAAAATAAGAAAAGGTCTTTTACATGTTTACACTCAGTCCTAAAATACTGTGTTTTGCCTAACTTCATGGAAAAGACTATTTTAACTGCTTTATTGCAATATAATTCACATTTCATAAAATTCACCCATTTAAACTACACAATTCAGTGGTTTTCATTATTATATTCAGAGTTGAATAATCACTACCATAATCTAATTTTGGAACATTTTCATAATTCCCCAAAGAAATCTCATCTCATTAGTTGTCTTCTTATCCTCATACCTGTCCTAGACAACCACTAATGAATGTGCTCACTGTCTCCATAGATTTGCCTCTTCTGAAATTTTCATATAAATGGAAGTAGACAACATCATGTTCTTTTATGACTGGCTTCTGTCAATTAGCAAAACGTTTCAATGTTTATCCATCATGTACCATGTATCTGTAGCTTTTTATTACTTAATTATATTCTATTGTATGGATATATCCATTTATCAGCCAACAGACATTTGGATTGTCTCCAATTTGGGGTTATTCTGAACTATGCTGCTATGCACATTCACATACAATCTTTGGTATGGACATGTTTCTCCTCTTGGATGCAGGTAGACTTGTTGGGTTCTATAGTACCCACAGGCGTCACCTTTTAAGGAAGTGTCAAACTTGTTTTCCAAATTGAGTGTAAGATTCACACTTCATGGAAAGTTTTTTTGCCAAAGGACAGCATTAGAACTTAACTGCTATCAGTACATTAGTCAACTAATAAATAAAGCCACATAAATTGAACAGGATTAAAGGTGCTCTTGGACATTAGATTTAGTGAATATTTGAAGCATTTCACCTTGAAAACGTTTTAGTGTTTATCAAGAGAACATGAGTCTTGGGTATTGGATAACTTTGAGTAAAAATTCATCCCTTCTATTTGGGGGACCATCCTCATAGACTGAAAGCCTAGAATCATAAGGACTGTAGACAGAGCAAGAAGGAGGAGGATACCAATAGGAATACAGAATGCATAGTTCAATCACCTTTCATTACCAAGGTGAGTGCATTCCGCAACCTAGAATGGGTGATAGGCACATCAGTCTGACAAGTGTGACCTCCAATCTTAAACTCCAATCTAAATCCCTTAGTGAAATAAAACAGCATGCACTTTTACAAAAATCAAGATGCACATATCTTATATGCAGCTGTTTTCTTCATGTGTGGAAGTTATTGTACTGTGCACAAGGATCAATAATCAGGATCCCTACTCTTAAACCCTAGGGATCCTTGAGTATTGATCCTTGTTCACAATACAATAATTATTCAAACTGAAACAAAATATAACTGCCTTTTAAAGAAGGAATGAAAGCAAATGCTAGCATTATACATATGAGTTAAGATAAGCAAGTTTGGCATAGATAAGACGAATTGCATAAATTAGAATTGCAATATCAAATTATGAAAAAATTGCAGCAACTTATTTATTGATGCTAGTATGTGGCATCTCAAAATTTTTAAATTTTTACTTTTGGTTTAAAATTAACAGAATAAAAAAGATCAGAGGGATTAGTAGGATGAGCCCCATGCACACTTTACCTGCAAGGTAAAGGTTGACATTCTGTCACTTGCGTATTTCTCTACACATGTGAACATGCACGCACACCTCTTCCTGAACTGTGTGTATGGAAGTGTCAAATTTCATGACTTTGCTTATCTCAATACATGCCACAACCAGATAGCAAGGACATTTTTCTGCACAACCATAATATAATTATCACATTTAGGGATGTCAAAATTCAGACATATAAAATAAAGGTTATTCATGAAACTGCAATAACAAAATAAAAAATATTGTTCATCTCAGAAACTTTCTCAGGGTTTATCTCTCCAGGTTGGTAGCCCCAAAGGAAGAGAAGTAGCATCAAGTAGGGACATAAGAGATATTCTGCTATGTCTATAGTATTTTGTTCCTTAAGAAAAAAATCTTTAAAATACAGCAAAATACTAACCTGATAAATCTAAATTGTGTACACATATGTATTTATTTTTTTCTCAAACTTCATAGTATATGTTGAAATATTTCTTTTGTTTAAAAAAAAATGATGCCGGTCAGGTACTGTGGAACACACCTATAATTCCAGCAAGGGAGGCTGAGGCAGGAGGATGGAGAGTTCAAAGCCAGCCTCAGCAACAGTGAGGCACTAAGCAGCTCAGTGAGACTCTGTCTCTAAATAAAATACAAAATAGAGCTGAGGATGTGGCTCGGTGGACGAGTGCCTCTGATTTCAATCCCCTACCCCTGCAAAACAAAGATACTATATAACTGTAACGTACATTGCCCTAGAGGAAAGAATATCCAGAGATGGTAATACAAAACTTAAAAATTTTAAATATCAGAATTTCACGTAATTCAACCTATTGTATTGCATCTACTTAATATAATAGTATATATAATATTATATCTCTAATACTGTCTCTTTATAACCATCACCAGGGAAGCTTATTGAGATATACAGGAGTATCTGTTGGCTTGATTTTTAAAAATCTACATGCATAGATTGAACATTGGAAGTTCAGACCATAACACAAAGGCAAATGCAGAGCTGCCTATCTGCCGAGCCTGCTGGAGGAAATTCACAGGGGAAATCCTACAAAGACAGGAACAGAAGTAAGTTTGTGGGTTTGCAGGTGCCTCTCACTGTCCTCCACACAGTGGCAGCTCATAGCAATCTGACATCTCTGAGTAACTGACTCCAGAAGAGAGACACTGATCCTGGACCTTGGGGCTTTGTAACTTTATAAGAAGGGAGACTGCAACATGCTCTGCATGTGTGAGCAGGGTCTGTGCTACAGCAGCAGAAGGCCTGGCAGTACCTGGGTTCCAGCCCTAGCCCAGGGATTGTGGTCAGGAGAGCCTTGCTTGAGGGAGAGCAGATTCCAGGATTCATGGCGGATCTGTCTCATTTCTGGGTACATGTGGAGGTAGCTAGTTTCCATGGAGTTTGATAAGAGGCTAAGTTCTTTTCTGGGGTGCAGACTTGTGTTTAATAAATTAATACTTTCCTCACAAGCACCAAAGGAGAGGTGTGCCTGCTCTGGATGATAAAAATTAAAGAAATCAATAGGAAGGAAAAACCTAGGGAGACAATGTTAAACAGAACGTAGACCTATTGCAGAACAGGTTTTAAGCACGTGACAGCGTAAGAAGACATGAGTAAAATGTGAGAAGCTTGGAGGGTAAATTGGGAGATACACATCAGAGCCCTTGGATTTTCAATCCTCAAGGGCTCTTAGGCTAGCCACTAACGTTCTGGTTCCCCTAATTTTATCTAAAATTGTATGCTGAAGTTTTATCTGAAAATAGAACGGTTTTGTTGAAAAATTCTTTTGACTCACATCTATCTCTTGGCAAGGTTCTAAGCATTAGGTTGTGGGAAGAAGAAGAGAGTCTCTGATGTCAATCTTTCTATTTTTTTTCATCTTTCTAATATGGGGTCAAGAATCCCCACCTTAGCAATAGTTTCAAACACCTTATTAAATCATTCACCCTGTTAGTCTTGGTCTGCACCATGCCTTTGGTAAAATACACCCTCAATATTGTAGGTGTAGTATATCCCACAATACTATAGGGGAACATAAGAATTCCATAATGTTTAACATTTTGATGATCAGCAAGGAAAAGGGGTATCCTTTAAAGGGTTTTGTTCTCATCTTCATTTTTATTATTTTTATATCTTCCTCCACAGTCTTCCTGAGTAAGAAGTTAGTGATAGGAAATTAATAAATGGTTTCTGGTTTTGCTTTTCAAACTGTTTTTTTAAAGAGTTATTTACTAGATTTTCTATCATTAATCAAAATTCTATATTTATGAAACGGTAACATTAAAGAATGGGAAAGTACTGACAGTGAATCAACCACATCCGAATTGTATTTTCAAGGATCAAAGGCTTTGTAGAACTCCCTCAATATCTTGTCCTGGTGTTAAAGTGGTAGAGGAGGAGCCCCTGAATATGACAGATAGGACTTCTCTTGAATTCGCATTTTCAATAATTTCATTTCTTACCCAACTTATTACCCAATTTTGTCATTCCACGAATCCTTCATGGTTTAACTAGAAAGGGAGAAGTGAAAAATGTAAAAGAGACCAAAATTTGACAAGATTTTCAACATTTCCCATATAATCTTATTGTATCTTCTTAGCAAAACTGGTAGCAGATAGGAAAAACAGAACTCAAGGGAGTCAAGAGATTTGCTTAGGAACTCACTACTGAAAAATTATAAAGTTGGAACTGGAATTCTGACCTTTAGATTCTGAAATGTTGACAGGGTGACTTGAGTTTGTAATAGGATTTTCTTCCAAGATAGTGATGTCTCTCCACTCCCTGACAGCGTGTCTTGGGAACTAAGCTGAAAGGCCCCATGTGGGAGTGCCCTCCTGTCCTACAAATGCAGAAGAGCTGTCCTCAGGCTCCCCAGGTCTCTAGGCTGTTGTCCCATCCCTCCTTTTAATACATCATTAACAAATCTCAAACCTCAGACTGTTTCTATAAGAAATCTAGTTCCCTTCATGGGTAAGCCTTGAATTACAATTATCAAAATATCTAACATAAACAACTTCACGGGGAAAAGTTTATTTTGGTTCAGGATTTCAGAGGCTTCAGGCCATGGTCATCTAGTCCAAGGCAGAAACATCCTGATGGGGGCATGCCAGAAGAAAGCAATTAGCATACGGCAGCAGAAAAGCAGAGGAGGTGGGCGCAGGCAGGAGATGTAGTCCCCAAGGCCATGTCTCCAAGGATCTGCTGCCTCCAAATAACTTCCAACTCCTCCAGTTTCCACCACCTCCCTCTAATCAATTCAGCTGTGAGTCCCTCAGTTAATCTAGGGATGTGGACAGAGTCTTCAGGATGCAGCCACCTCCCAAGAGCCCCACCCCTGAACACCACTGCACCAGAGACCAAGGCTTCATTCAATACCTGGAGCTTTGGGGACATTCCAGACCTAACAGTGCCTTCTCAGATATTGCTAAGGACCCCTGAGCAGTCTTAGTGGAAACTAAGGTAATTACAGACACATAAGAAAAACATTGACAAATGTTAGATATTGTCATCATTATCCCTCTCAGGCCACCCTTCTCCATGACCTCTGTACTTCCCATACTATTTCAGGAATCTGAGCCTCTCACAGGTCACTGTGGTCTAAATGTGTCAAATGATTCCCTTTTTTGTTTGTTTGTTTCTCAATACTGTCCTAACATTAAGCATTTAATAGATGTGAGTCAGCCTTTCATGTAGTATCCGGGGACCATAGCCAAGTAGAGGAAGAGTCAACCTGAATATTTTTTTCAAAAGTCAATTGGCATTCCCTCCTTGACCAGATCATCTATCTGCTTGGCCATCTCCTGTTTTGGGTCTAGTGCTGAGTCGTTAGTATTTCTCATTTGTCCCAAGCAGCACCCTCCCCATCTGCTGCCCACTTCTGTTGAACCCAAGTTGCAAGCCACAGTTTCTGTCCCAACTAGAAGCCAAAAATAATTCATATCATAATCACCTCTTCATTCAATGAATATACTCCTTTACAGTATTAGGCAAAGCAGTCAACTCTTGACTATGACAAACTCTTCCTAAATAGAATCTTTCACACAACCAAGAAAAGTATCAGTGTTTTCCAAAAGCAGAAAGCTCTGAATCTCAAAAGCAAATTCCCCTGCTTATTGTGCAGTGGAAACATAATAGGAGATTGTTTTCTACCACATTCTTCTCCTCTTTCTTCATCTTCTTCTTCATAATATCAAAAATCACAAATCCACTTCCCAGACAGAATTTTCCCTTAAACCTTCACTTCTACCCCATCCCAAAGTCACTAAAAACTTGACACTTTATACAACAAAATGAATAACCAAATCTGTGCACAGAGTCAGTATAGCAGCAAATAGGTAATATTACTAACTTTTCCAGATCCCCAGATCCAAAGCTGTGTTTTCAGTGTTCCCCAACTGCCACCATCTTTTAAGGAAGGCTTATGAAAAGAAGGCAAGGGTTGCAATCTATGGATGGATTTCCCTTCAACATACCCTGCTAAGGAGCATTTGTAAATGAGATTCCTGTACTAGTCTGATTATTTATACATAAGGAAAAGCGTGATCCTAACATCTTGCTGGTTTGGTTGCCTATTTGTTTTTCTGATACAATCTTTTTTCCTAAAATGACTTTTTATGCTTATAAATTAAAACCATTCATCAAACCTGATAACTTCCTACATCTACTTTTTAAAAACCTCAGCATCACTGGATAGTTAGAGAAATTGAAAAAAAAAATAAAATAAAACCTGCATTTCACCAAAGGGAATGAAGAAAATTAAGAAAAATAGTGTACACCTTGAAGATATTGGATTTGGACAGTTAACTTTGAATTCAATACCTTATTCAATAAACTAGAATGAAAGCCTTTTAGGTAAACTTTGAGACAATCTTAGACATCCATTTGTTGAGCATATGAGGAAGCTAAGGCTTCTTTTCCAGGAAAGTGGCAGAGTCCAGTTTGAAACATAGTTCTCTGCCTTTGGCCATCAATGACACCAGGAATTCATCTCCTTCACCTATTTACCAAAGCAATTTATGTCCTTCATTTACAATATTTTTGTTATATAACAATGTCCTAAGAAGGAACTACTACACACACACACACACACACATTTCTTTAAAATGCAAGCACACTTCTGTTTGCATAGTCAAACACTGTTTTATAACATTGTGAACCTCATCTGTCTCTTCTTCCATGAAGTCTTCTTTTCTCTCTATATAGGAAAATGTTCTTGCTCCCAAGAAGAAAGAACAACTGGCCCAATCCTGTCTCCTCAGTCATATCTGTTTGTGGCCAGGGGCAGGATCTCCTAAAACAAGACATCAAACAAACTTGCCTTCTGTCTCATCTCAAACCTATCATGAATTTAAAATTCTTCCTTCTCCATCTTAACAGTACAATACTGTATGTGAAAATCTCTCTGTATGGTATTCACTCTGATGGCAGTCACATTTGCATACACCCCACACCATCCACCTCACTTTTCATTAAATGTGCATTAACCTACAACTACCCTGGACTATAAAAGTATAAGAGGATATGATAACATAGCATTAAGGTGACAGTAAATCAGCAGAAACGGAACAGATTTTTTAGTTCAGTTGCTTTGCAGGCTATAAATGTGAACCATTCTTCCATGAAGTTATACATATTTTCAGTGAGCATAACTGACCTCTCCTGGAGTCGGTTTTTAAATCAGAGGAATAAAAGCACATTTAGACGGGATGATAACATATTTTCATAATGAAAATTAAGGCTACAAAATTCGCTTATTACAGTTTCTAATTTGCAACTATATTATTTCCCACTGTAATGCACTTGAATGTATGCATGAGAATGTTAATGAAGCCATTTATTGATACAAGCCTTCCTCTAAGGATACTCAGATTGTTTACTTTTCTCAAATATTGCAGAATTGTTGTTGATTTAAAATATAAAAAAAAGAGAAACAGTGTAATTGTCTTAATTGAATATCTAGCTGTAATAGAGTTTCTACTCCAAAACTTTCTCATGAAGAAACACTGATACTTTATAAAGACCTAAGTATTTTTTCTTACCTGATTTAGGTAATTTGTATCCCTCCAGTAATTTTATTATATAACTTATAGAAATGCTATTTAATTTAGAAAGAAAGTCATCCACTAATACAAGCAGTTTTTATTCTACTATATTTCTTTGTATTTCTTATATTTGCACAACCTATTAACCTCTGTTGTTCTGGTAGAATTTTGACTGAGTCCATTCCAGACTCAGTTTCCCAGTAGGAAACCCCAAGTTGAAGATGGTGACTGAGAAATAGTTCTTTTGGTTTTCCAGAAACATCTCGAAGGTGGGTAGAAATACAGTGATGTTGTAGAAAGGTCAACAATGAAGGAAATACTTACAGGAAGAAGTGCCCAAAATCTTCCTGGCAAATTCCATGAACTATAGACATTAGCTCTAATAATAATAAAACACATTTTCAACAGCTGTCTAGAAGTTACAAAATGATCCTGTAGAAATTTTTGCAGTTCATTAAGACAACATTCCAATAACATACCAACTAGCAATGATCTATTTTGCAGATGGGAAACCTGGTCTCCTGTCTTCAGAGTATTTAATCCTTAGAACAGAGTGTGAAATTCCCAACACCAAGATAATGTGAGGCTTCCCACTCTTGACTCTCAATACTGTTCTCTAGAAGTCAATACTATACACAAAGAAGGTTCCTACACACATGTATATTTTTGATTGATGGTTGTAGACTAAGATTTTACTATTAAATAACTTTATTCTAGTTTTTTTAAAACCCCTTACCACAAACATTTTTTTTTTGGTTGGTTTACCTATGTACTATGGACTTTCTTGCTCAATCTCTAATATCTGACTTGGAAAGAGAGTTCTGGAGTCTCTGATTGATTTCTCCCGCTTCTAATGGTTACTTTAAAATTCATCTCTCTGCAATATTTTCCTTCAGAAACTGGAATCTAAAAAGTGCATTTCAGAAAAGCAATATATGTAATATCCCAAGTTTACTGGGGAAAAATTGTACAATTGAATCCCATCAAATGTATGGTCCAAATCCAATACAGAACTGCCTGACTATAAGAAATTTTTGCACTTTTCTTGATTAAAAGAGAGTATAGAATAAAAAACCATCTAGGAAACAGTGATATAGTGAAATAGCACAGCAGTGACTTTCTCTGAAATATTTTTAATCTAACAATCAATAAATAGATTTCAATACCAGACAGAATGATAACTGTTCCTCACGTAATAACTGATTCAATCACAAGCAATGTGCTTACATATGTGTTCTTATTATTTTCATGTCAAAAATCAAGCCTTGACACAATGCCAATTTCTAAAGTGAAAATATTTTGCGAATTGAATTTAGTAATTTTTCTTGTAGAACACAGGATTGGCTGAAGGCTGAAAAACATGTAAGAAACAAGTATAAACCTCTACAAATATCTGACTTGTGCTGGCTCCCAAAATAACTGACTTAGAATTGCCTGGCTTCTGATAGGTAGTTTTCTCCTTTCTGCCAGTATCCTTATCTGTAAATATGAATACCTCCTCAATGATCTCCCCACTGCAATGGTTAAAAACATTAAAAAATAGTATGCTGAAATATTCATAATATGTTATTCTTTTTCCATTTCTCACTTCACTAAAGTTAAAATTATTGATGAATCAATTACTTTAATGTGATACTTGATTATGAAATGTTTTGAACTATTCACATCAGAATCCTTATCTTTAATATGTCATTGAATGACAAGACGTTGAATATCTCAGATTGAAAATTTGAAAGTTTGCTTAAAGAAATAATATAAAGCGTGGACTCATCACTCCTACAAAAGTATTTTCCTACCTCCCTAGAGAAATCCACCTTTCCATGTATCTGATTCACATTACTGACTTACCTGGAATGTTTTCATCCTCTAAATAAAACCCCATTCGTCCCTAAATCCCCAGCCTTTAGTCATCTCTCTCTTTCCATTCTCATCTTGTATGTTGTCTTTACCACCCTATTGAAAGCCCTTTTGCTCACAAATTATTTTATTGATGTTAGATTTATCTCCCCTTCCAGGTATGCTGAAAAGCAGTGGTTCATATTGCACACTGGTGTTGGGTTATATCGACACCACTCCTAACAAATGTTCACGCTAGCAATTTTATGAACTTGGACAAGTTACCAGCTTCTTATTTTCCTTATCTGTAAACTGTTCTGTTGTTATTCTGAGTACTGGAAAGTACATAAAACATTCAGCAGCATGTAACACTTAGAGAACTCTCAAAAATTGTTGTTTCTTTGGTTATTATTGATGCTGTTTACTTCCTCTTCTGTAATATCCGAAATGAAAACTTGTATGCACTCTTTGTCCTATATACATCTGTTTTTCAAATGATGATTTTGTAAATGTGGTGCTGAGGTCAATGCTAATTGATGTGTTTTTGGTTATTTGTGTTTACCTAAGAGTTTTACTCAACATAATTTTATTGTATATTGCTGAAACAGTTTACTGTATTACTGAATCTTAATAACATGGAGTTTCATCCTATTATTTTAAAAAATTGGGTGTTAAAAACACTAAAGAATCTTTATTAATAGTCATTTTAACCAATATTGACTCTCTGAAATAATTAAATGTATCTTCTCAGAAGAGAAGAAAGAACTAAAACACATATCAAGAATCTCAGAAAATAGAGTTCATGAAGGATTTTTTTGAACTTCCCCCTATTGAGATGCTCTCAGCTCACATTTTTCCCAATGGCTAACAAGAGAGAAGTTATCATAATATTGTGCTTAACCTAGAATATCAATATCCTTGAAATATCTCCTAAGATTAAAAAAACTTTTGAAATATTATCAAAATAATAAAACTATAATTATGATTGGGTTTAAGTTTTTATTCCATTTTGAGTTGATTTTTATAACTAGTGGATATTGGAATCTTTCTCTTTTTCCCCTCCTCTCTCTCTCTCTCTCTCTCTCTCTTAATATATGTATATGGAACTTTATTAATGAGGCAAATTTTACTGAAATTCTATTCCAGGCTCAATCTGGTAAATGGGGTACTGTGCTTTATTTTTTCTCCCTCTCCTTTATTCTTTTTTTAATTCTTACCAATTATAGATAACATTAGGATACATTGTGACACAATCACCAAAGCATAGAAGCATGGAAAATAATTTGTTCTAATTCAGTCCCCAGCTCTTCTCCCCTTCCACTCTCTCCTACCTTCCCCTGCTCCCCTTTCTCTATTCTACTGAATTATTTATAGTTTTTTTTTTTTTTGGTAAATTAGTTTCGTATGTATATACTTGATGTTGAGATTCACTGTAATATATTCATGTAAAGAAAGTTTGTCAGATTCATTCCACTGTTCTTCCCTTATTCCATCCCTCCTCCCTCCCCCTTAATTCCTATTGTCTACTCTATTGAACCTTCCTCTACTTTGATGGTATTCCATCACCATGTTTTTTTTTTGCTGTCCCTTTCTTTTTATTCTTCCCCTTATTAGTTTGATTTAGTATCTGAATATTAGAGAAAACATTTAACTTTTTATTTTTTTGGAATGGTTTATTTCATTTAGTATGAAGTCTTCAGTTCCACCCATTTAACTACAAATGCCATAATTTCATTCTTCTTTATGGTTATGTAATACTTCATTGTATATATGCCTGTAGGTGTGAGTGTGTGTGTATGTATATGTGTATATAACACATTCTTGTTATTTATTCACCTAGGTTGGTTAGATAGCTTTGCTATTGTGAATTATGCTATTATAAACATTGATGTGGTTTGTATATCTGTAGTAAGCTGATTTTAGATCTTTTGGCTAAATACTTAGGAGTGTGACAGCTGGGTCCTCTGGGAATTATCTTCCTAGTTTTCTGAGGAATCTCCATACTGTTTTCCAAAATGGTTGCACTAATTTGTAGTCCCATTAACAATGTATGAGTGTACCTTTCCGCCACATACTTGATCCATATTTCCCTGCTAATTAGTGAAGTTGAATTTTTTTCACGTTGGTTGCCAAAATTTATTATTATTTATATTCTTGATAATTGCCATTGGGATTGGGCTGAGATAAAATCCGAATGTGGTTTTGATTTGTATTTCCTAATTGCTAGAGTAGTCGAACACTTTTTTTTCATACATTTCTTGGCAATTTGTCTTTCTTCTTTTAGGAAGTGTCTGTTTATTTATTTTGCCCATTTATTGGTTAGTTTATTTGGTTTTTTGGTGCTAAGCATTTTGAATCCTTTTCATATTCTGGATATTGATACTCTATGAGAAGCAGGTACAAATCTCCTATTCTGTAGGCTCTTTCTTCACACACTTAATTGTTTTCTTCACTGTGCAGAAGGCTTTTAATTTGATACCATTCCACTTATTGATTTGCAAAACATTATTTCTCATGCTTTAGGAATCTTGTTAGGGAAACTGGTTTCTGTACCAACATGCTGGGGTGTTGGGCCCACAGTTTCTTCTAGCAGTTGCAGAGTTTTCTGGTCCAATTCCTAGGTCTTGATCTATGTTGAGTTGACTTTTGTGTAGGTGAGCAGTAAGAGTCAAATTTTATTATTTTACATATGGATTTCCAGTTTTCCTAGCCCCATTTGTTATAAAGGCTGTCTTTTCTTCCACATACATTTTTGGACCTCAGTCTAGTGTCAGATAACTATATTTATGTGATTCTCTCCCCTTTTTTTCCTTTCTTTGATCCTTTAATCACAAAATGAATTCAAAGACGCTGATTGAAATTCTGATTCACATTGGCTTCAATGAGAGCTATTATTTGGTGTTCTCATGTAATATACAGTATGGTCTACATATAAAATATTTATTTTTTGATTGATTAATTTATTCCTTAATCTGTAATTAATTACTTAATCTTTAGGCTTATAGTTTTGCCTTTTGGTAAATATTTGAGTTGATAATGTGTTTATATGATTTTTAAAAGGTTTTTGTATTTCTAAACATTAAAGTAATGTGTTAAAAAGAGAAAACCTTAAGATAACGAAGCTCAAGAATAAGAGAATGATTGAGAACTTTGATATAGCTGAATCATGTAATTATTTAAATATTTTAAGAACATTTAATAAACTATAAAATACAAAATTATAAAATATAAAATTGTAGGGAAAAAGGACATAAAGATGCATATGTATGATTTATATTTCTTTAACATATACCCATTTGATTATGAAGATATGTGTGTATTTATGCGGGTCTGGGATAAACCATGTAAAGGACACATGATGGTTAAACTTCCAGCCAAAATCTGATATTAAGTTCTATCCTTGAGTTTTAGAAAGTCCTAGGCCCACTTACATGTCATTTCTGAAATCCCCAAACTCTTCACAATTGATAACTGAATAATTGTGTTGGTCAAGGACTTTCCATCTCTTTCAGAGGAACATTTACAATCTTTGGAATGCCTTGAAGACGTCACACTACTTGCCCCCATTCCCAAATCCTCAGTACCGTCCTGATCTCTCATCACCTCCCTCTGCATTTGCTCCTTCTTATTAATAGGGGGTCTCCACACTCCAAGAGCTTGGGCTCTGGCTGTTTCCTTTGCTTGGAGCACTTGTTCCCTGAGCTCCTCACTGAAGCCCTCCAGTCTCTTTCCATTTTTGATTCAAATGTTAGCTTCTCAGGAGTCCTTACCCTACTGCTAAATACATTTCAATACTACCGGGTACTTCCCACCCCGTTTTTTCCTCTATTTTCCTCCATAACAGATACCATAGAAAATATGGGATGGAGATAAATGAAAATATGGTAAGATTGGACTCAGACATTCCAACCAGGAAGGGCAAAAGAAGGTGTACGGGAATGAAATTGATTATATTTTTATATGCATATGTGAAAATAAAATAAAGAATCCCACTAATACCTATGATTACAAAGAACCAACAAATTTTTTAAATGAAAAATAATAAAAGGCAAAACCATAAGAACAGTCAGGAATTTTTGATTGATGGAGTATAATGAGAAAAGGGAATAAGACAGAAATCATTTGCTGACTTCTGGCTTGGATGATTTGTAAATGATGCTACCATTTCCAGGCATGCATACAAGAAGCATCTGGATCTTGGAAGAGCAGTTTAAACAAAATTTCAGGAGAAAATATTGAATATTAAGTGTCACTGTAACATCCTGAGAAGAATTCCAAGTCATGTAGATTGATCTGGAACTACCTAGAATAAAGCCCACTCCACTTGATCTACATATTAGGGTAAAGAAAGTAACTGAAGTTCCGCAAGTGGGCGAGATGACCAAGAAGCCAGGTGTAGAGTGAGAAGGGAAGAGAAGCAAAGATGAGACTTCTGAAACATCTGAGGTGTAGCAGGCAACCAAAGGATCAGGAGCCAGAGAAGAAAAATGTTCGAGCAGAGGAGAAAAAATGAGCAGAATGGAGAAGTCAACAGTTTTAAATACGATATGAGATTAAACCTCTGGTGGACACTGGATTCAGTCATTAAAAAATTGTGCATGTTCTTGGTGAGTTCTAGTTTTAGCCGCTAAAACCATGAAGAAAAAAATATCTATTGGAAGAAAAAAAAAAACTTTCAAATAACTGAAATCAACAATCGTGGCTTTTCTTCTGAAAAATTTCCTCGAGGAACCACGATGTCTGACAGCTTCAGTTTGTTAGCAGGTTGCAGGTGAATTTCCCCTGGCCACTGCCCCTTGGCCTCACAGCATCTAACAGGGCAACTGAGGCTGACTAACGTTTGACTCTTCAGCAACTTTTTTTTTTTTTAAAGGCCTCTGTTTTCTCCAAAATTGATGAAATTAACAAGGCCCAGTTTTGAAACAAAGACTAGTTTAATCAGATAATAATTAAATTCTGGAAAGTTAAAGTCATGAAAGAGTGAAGACTTTCTAGGAAGTTAATATAATAAAGCCTAGCCCTTTGGTAGTTCCTTCCGGGCATGAATTTGCCAAGAAAGACTTTCAATTTAGGATGGAAGATAATAGAACATTAAAATAATATATCAATGGAAAAACCTGGATCATTTAAATTTGGATTAAAAGGTCATAATATCTCCTCAAATGATCGATTGCTTCTTTATATTCTAACCATAACAACAGAGAAATGTGTTAGGGGCTCTTAAAGTCACAGAAGACAAGATGAGAAATGAACCTATTATCTGTGAGAATCACAAACAACATCTTTCAAATAGTTGAAACTAATGAAGGAAGCCTTGATGAAGCAATATTACTTGTATTCATTATCTTAAATAAGCATGTATTTATTTTGCTATGTTAAATGATTTTACAGAAATGACACAGATTGCCAGCTACTATCAATATTTTGTTAAAGTGGTCATGCCTCATTTTAAATCAGTTAGATGTACTCTGGGTCTGGAAGAGCTGAGGTTTTATGAATTTGCTACAGTAAAGCTGTAATGTAGCAGAGTTTCCACTCTTCCAGAATCAAATCAAAGAAACTTCCGGTGACTCCCTAGAGAGGCTGTTCCACTGTGTCAACTGGGCTAAAAGGAAATCACATTTCCAAGAACTCCCTTTTCTTCTTGGTAGGGCTGACCATGAAAGAAGTCTGCATGAGTTTTAGAAGGTGAAATTGAAAGAACGGCTGTTTTTTTTTTTTTTTTTTTTTTTTAAAAGGCCAGAGTAGCATTAAGCTGTGCAGCAGATTCTTTTGGGGATATCTCATGCTGGGGTGATCACCTGTCCTAGTTGAACAGAAACTGTATCAGGTATTGAAAGTTCCTTGTTCCCTGAAACCCCTCAGTCCTAGGCAAATCAATACAGCCATTGACCCACTGCTGGTCACCTTGGTAAAAGGCAAAATCTGAGTGCTTCTCCCCCAGACCTGGATGGACTGAATTTGAACTGGACTTCTTCAGTTTCTCTGATGCCAAAGCATCCTTTTATAAACCTAGCTTTTCCAGCAGGTCATCCATATCAGTGAAATTAAGAAGTGTGGGTGAGACACGAGGTAAGTGTGGGTTCCAGGGAGAACTTACTATTTCACTTCATCATTGAAGGCTTCGGTTTACCTTTGTTCTCAACCTCAAGACCCTTTTGCTTCAATATTGACAGCCTGGCCACCAGCCTATCTGCCTACAGGTCAACAATAAATGCAGAACCGCTATCCTCCACTGCTTTCCCAGGTCCCACGCTGTGTCTTGTCAAGTCCAATAACAAATCCCTTACTCCCATCACTTCTCTGCTCAAGTGAAGAATGATGTACCTTTGCCATTACCTGGAGCACAAACCTGTGAATTATTTTAGCAGTAGTAATAACAGTCCCTTATATTACTATACTATTATGTATTTGTTAAGTATGTGTATTAATCTGTTTATCATAATTGGAAAGAAAGCAGAATTTTTATCACTATTTCCAATACTTACAAATATTAATATTTAAATATATTCAAAATTTACAAGCATATAAAGTAATTAATATTTTAAAATCTTTAAGTATATTCCAATATTTACCAATATATAAACATATTCCAAGAATAAAGCCTTGATCTTATTCTTTTCTTAAATGATTACTCCCCTCTAAAAGAAAATTAAAATAGTCATTTAGCCAGAAATTTTGAATATATGATCTATTCTACCATGTGCTAAAGGGTCAGTGTGTAGACTGTACACAGTTAACCAAGCTATGGATAGTAAAATTATGTTAAAGATTCCAGCTAGCTTAATAATTGATTTCATTATTCTAATTTATTTGAATTCCAATCTACGATGACTAGTGTGTTTAATCTTAATTACCTAAGAAAAAAAAATTGTCTTTATTGATTGAGAACATGAGTCAATATTCTTACTTCAGGACCTGTATGTAAGGATGCATATTTTTTAATATCTATATTTATTTTATTTATTCATTTGTTATGTGGTGCTGAGGAATGAACCCAGTACGAGGTAAGTGCTCTACCACTGAGCTATGACCCCAACCCCTAAGGATTCATATTTTAACTTGGAATGTTTTTCTGAAGCATTGACAGTACACCTCATCAGGACTTCTTTCATGCAATGATAATATTTTATCTATTATTTACAACCACTGTTTCTTTTTTGTTCTTCATCTACCCTATGATTTCTTAGAAGATGGTTCCTAGGTCAGGTCATCTTAACACACTGGAACCCAGGACCTCTTGCATGAATCCTGTATTTGTTATGACAACTGTCCTTTCCCTAGTGATGTTTGGTCTTAGTTGTCATGTCTGACATGTAAAGTCAGAACAAAGGAGAAACACAGCTACTTCAACAAACACAGGAAAATAATTTGATGAATAAGAGAAAGTTTCCTTAAGTTGAAGTTTCTTAGAAAAAGAAGTGGATCATTTCTATGTCATCTTATGCTTTAGTCAGCTTTTCATCACTGTGACAAAAAAACCCAACAAGAACAATTTAGAGAAGGAAAAGTTTATTTTGGTTCATGGTTTCAGAGCCTCAGTCCATGAAGAGCCATGTCCACAACTCTGGTCTCTAGGTGAAGCAAAACAACATGGTGGCAGGGTGTGAGAAACTGCTCAGCTGATGACATCCAGGAATCAAAAAGAGAAAAAGAGAACTCTGCCTGCCAGGGACAAAACATAATCCCAAAGCATGCCACCAGTGACCTACATCCTCCAGTCTTACCTACCTGCCCACAGTTACCACTCATTAATCCATTTAAATTATTAATCCACCAAATGGATTAAACCACTGATTAGGTTACAACTCTTATGGTCTAATCATTTCACCTCATGTTCCTGCATCATCTTTTGCGGGAGATGAGGTTTTTGGGGACACCACATATACAAACTTTAACACCTCCATATTGTAATAATAGGTATTAATGCAATGAGGAGAAAATAAATAATTAAATAATAAATAAAATGAAGAAATAAAGATCATCGTTTGTAGAGGATATGCTTTTGATTATCTACATAGAAAATCAAACATCAACCAAAACACTATTTGAAGTAAAAAGTAAATTTAACAATACTGATGTCAAATAAAGTCAATAGTCAAAATTGATTCCATTTGTACATTCTGATAACAAAGTTGACAATAAAATTTGAAAACCATTTATGAATACCATCAAAAAACACTAAATGCCCAATAGTATGTTTAACAAACTTTTTACAAACTTTTATGCTGAGAAACACAAAATATTATTGAGAGAAATTAAAGACTATCTTAAGTCAAATTGAAAAAGATAGTTTTCATAGATTCAACATTTTGAAGATGTTTGTTCTTCTCAAATCAGCCTATAAATTGTGTGAACCCACACATGTGTCTTTGCAGATATGTGTGGAAATTAATTGGCAATTAACCTGGAAAGAATTTGAACCCAAACAGAGAGTCCCTAAAATCTTCATTTTTAAGCCCTGCTAATCTACAAACTGTTACAATACAAGCAAAAGATGGAAGAATGAACACTTTAAGAATCCCAAGTTTTGAATGGTGGCTAATACCTTCATATGTAAATATTGGGTGATACATAAAATAAAATGCTGACAGGATAATTTAAAGACATTTAGAAGATATATATCTGTTCCAAATATGAAAAAAAATTGAGTTGCAAAAACAATATAGCACACCCATGTCATAAAGTTAAAGAACAAGAACTGGTAGTTGTTAGTATAAATCTCTGAATTTAATTTAATTTAGACTTTCCCTTCTCTTTTAGGAATTGTCAGGCACAGCACTAAGACCAATAATGTTTAGTATTTGGTGTGTCTCTTATAAATGTATTCACACTGGAAATTTCTCCAGCTAGAAAGTATTAAGAATAACCACAAACAGAACAGGACAGTAGTAAAAGAGCTCCTAGAGCTCATTAAAGTTAAAATATTTTATAAATAGTTTTAGTCTATCTCTTCAAATTACGTTTAATCATCAGAAATTGCAAGAACTATAAAGAAACAAATGAACCTTGTGTAAATCTGTATGGCCTTCTTATAACGACACCTCCTCCAAAATATAATTGAGCAAGTTTATCTCAAAATTTCAATACAGCTTTGTCTTTGATGATCATTTAATGCTAAGGATGTGTTTCCTTATTAAATAGTTACTCAAGCATGACTTTAATAATTCAGCTAGGAAAACGTAGAAACTGAAGTTAATTCTCATAGGTGTTTACATGTCCTTCCATGGTAATGTTAAGGATAGAATAATGAGCTAAAAGTGTATTTTAAATCATATTCCACCTTGCTGTTGAATTTCCCCTCTTAATAATAATCGTTAGAAGACAGTCACTGGTATATTTCATGCTGCATATACATTTTAATGCATGCAGGCAAGCTTTCTCTCCTCACTCTTAGCTAGTCTCAGGCCCCCTAGTGGACACACAAGGTACGTTTCCAGGGAAATTTGGCATCGGATCCTATTTAAATGAATATCATCTTTTCAAGGTTTGGACTTGGTGTAGGTATTAGAGACTAATGTATAGAAAATAAATGTGCTCCTTTTTTAGGAGATGAAATCATTGCTCCTTTGACTAAGAATGAGCTTTCATCTGTATTTTGGTTTACAGCAACTGATATTTAGCCTTTCTCAGGTTTGATAACTGCCATATCATCAGTAAGAGGCCATCAAGGAATGACAGAAGATCATAACCATTGTCAGCAACTTGACCATCCCCAGCATTCTGCCATACAGCAGAAAGAGAATGACAACAATTCCAGTGAAGTTCACCCCAGCCTTTTAGGCTGTGACCTGTGTTTCTGTTCACACCCATCTGCTCATAGCAATTGGTGAGGATAACAGCAGTACCAGTGTGCACCATTGTTGTGTTGGCTCCTGTGAGAATTTTTCCTATGCAAGAAAAGCCATAAAATAGGAAACACAATTATAACCTTTACCAAAAAAGAAACTATCCCACAGCTGTCTACAGGCAAGGAGGCCTTTCAGCTCTTTTAGCGGGTTCCCCCCAGAGGACCTCACCCTGACCTTGGAGGATATTTCTGCTTATAATTCCACTTGCACCTGTGTTCTCTCAGTAGGCACAACCAGCATTTTCAGTCTATTGTGCTTGTATTTGCAAATTTTTATATCTCTTGAAGCACTCTACTGTCCATGTTGTCCTAATTCTCTCTTAAGACCCAATTATTGTTATGCAAAAATATAAAGGGATATTGGCTTAGAGTGGTCTCCCCATAATAAGATTTTCTCCTAAGCCCTATTACAGCAAGTGTGTGAATTTGCAGAAAGCAAGCTTTTTTTTTTGCATATACCAGGTTATAGAAGAATACATTTTACTCAACTAATAGGAAATAAACGAATCACTTGAGTTTAGGTAATGAAGTGATGATTAAACAATATTTAATTGAATAAAAATTTTACTCTTTCAAAACAACTATGTATTAATATCATAATTTCCAGAGATAGTTTGTCATCAATTTGATTTATTTAATAAGTTGATGCCTGTCTCTACTTTCAAGAGTATATGAAAATCATTCCATATTTTAGTATCCTAGGAACATTGTATGACCCATACCACAAATTTACAAAAAATTGCTGTAGGGGTATAGATGTTGAGCCTGGACATCATTGCAGGACCTTACTCTTATGAGTAATAATTTATTTCTTAAAGTCTAATCTAGGTTTGTGGTTTTAATTATATTGGTCCATATTATACCTTATTGATTGGATCAAACTACAAGCACAACTGGTCCAGACGTTGAAGCTAGAGGAGACACCACCATCTTGGAATTTCCTGAGAAACTCTGCCAATGCTCAAATGTATATGAAATAAGGAATATGGTGGTCATGGGATGGGGAGTTAAGAGAGGCAAAAAGGTGAGGTGGGAAGCATTCCTTATCCTCTCTCACACCTAATATGCCCCAGAGAATGAAGGCAAATATATTGAACATTCTTTTTCCACCACTTTATTGCCTTATGGTTCTCTGGATATGAAGTGTTTAGAAAATTATAGGAAAAGAAGAACAATAATGACTCTGAAATGAATTCCCTAAATATTATTGGTAACAAACTGGGAAAAAAATTAAGGAACATCAATTGACTTTCAAATTTAGTATGCTACTCTCATTGGGTTTTTAAAAAGCTACCTTTGGAAGTAGTGGTCTTTCTTCCCCATCTAATACACTCATTCATGTTAGGATTAGAACATTCTTTTGCTCTCTGTGTGTCTTAGGCAGGATCTAGAATGTTCCCCAGTGGCCCATGTGTTAGAGGCTTCTCCAGAATGGTGCTTTAGTGATGTTGTAAAACCTTTAAGAAGTGGGGCCTACACGAATGTCCACAGGAGATTGGGGATATGCCCTTGAAGGAAATAGTGGGACCCTGGTCCCCTCCTCATTCTATTTCCCTTCCTAGCCATGCAGTGAGCAGGGTGACTCTACCATGCCCTGTTGTCATGATGTCATCTCCACCAGATGACTAAAGGCAATGAGTTTGTCTGATTTTGGACTGGGACCTATAGAACTGAATCAAAATAAAACTTGTTTTTGTATAAGTTGATAGCTTCAATAATTGTAACGTTAATAAAATGCAGGTTAATGTCCTGGAGTAGTATACTCCATGAATCTTTAGCTGTTTTATGCATAAAAGCTGCAGGACACTGGCTTCTGAATGAATTGTAAAATACAATTAAGGAATGTTCAAAAGCCTCTGACTGCTTAAAAACATGAGGAAAATGATCACTAGGAAGATGTCAGAGGGACCAAATTTCAAAAAAATGTAAAGGAGGCCAAAAATAGATTCTACACCTTTGCATTGGGGTGAGGACCCCAAATATATACCAAATGAGCCATACCTGTTAGAACTTTGTATGTCCTGTCTGGGCAGAAACCAGTCTGTGATGAGCTATCCTCTGCACCTTTCAGAATCCTGAGCCAGGAGGCATCTCTCCTCCATGTAGAGTCCATCCCCAGGATGCCACTTATGGCTAACAGAACAGACTGACCTTCATGTTTCTGAACATGTCTCTGAACATCTGTGTCCTGAACATGACCCTGTACACCACTGGCAGGTTAGCTATTATAGCAGCCTATAAATTAGTAAGCTGATTATATAATATAACTGGGGAAGCAAAGGAGATAGAAAAAACAAAATATCTTTTTATAGGAAAAAAAAGATTAGACTCACTACTCTCTTTCAAAGTTACAATAACCAAGATATGAAATTAACATAAGAATAGACATAGATCAATGTGACAGAATTAACAGAATAGGTCCACATATCGATGGGTCTATGTATACAGATGCCTCCCCCTTCCCCGGAACTGAACCTCAACATATACCTCATACTTTTTGCAAAAGTTTACTCAAATAGTTCATTGACTTAAGTATAAAACTGAAACTATAAAATTTCCAATTAAAATATTTATAAAAAAATTATTATAACCTTGAGTTATACAAATATTTCATAGTCCATATGATAGTCAATTTATGTCTCAACTTAGCCTATGGTGAACATGGTTGGTTGTTTGAACAAACACTAGTATAAAAGTTGCTATAAACACTTTTGTTTTGTTTTGTTACTGGTTATTAAACCCAGGAATGCTTTGGCCCTGAGCTTCATCCCCAGCCCTTTTGGCGTTTTTTGACTTTTTTTTTTTTTTTGAGAGATGGTCTTGCTAAGTTGCTTAAGGCCTCAGTAAGTTGCAGAGGCTGGCCTTAAACCAGTGATCCTCCTGAGTCAGCCTCTCAAGTCCCTGGGATAATAGGTGTGTATCACCATGCAGGGCTTGTTTTGTTTTGCTTTCTTTTGCTTCATATTATTAGCATTTACAATCAGTGGACTCGCCCTGTTATCCTCTTAGACTGAATTACCCTCCATAATATAGGTCAGCTTCAAAGAATCAATTGACGGCCAAGGTGGTGATTTTTGAAAGAAGAAGGAACTCTGCCTGCAGAATGAAACAAGTAAATCACACGTGAGTTCTCAGCCTTCAGACTTAAGAATTAACTTTATTGTAGGGTCAAAGAAGAAGAAAAAGAAGGAGGAGGAGGAGAGGAGGAGGAGGAGGAGGANGGAGGAGGAGGAGGAGGAGGAGGTGAGTTCTACCCTCTTGATTTTTACGTGGACATAACACCATTGTTAACCATAGGCACAACGTCCCTTGAGTGGCCATAGTCAACACCCCAGACTTGGGAGCATAAATAACAAAAGTTTGTTTTTTTTTTGCTTTGCAATTCAGGAAGCTAGGAAGCCGCAGGTCAAGTTGCTGATCAATTCACTTTCTACAGAGGGCTTTCCTCCTCTTCTCCTGGCTGTAGATTGCTCACTTACAGGTATGTCCTCACATAGAGTGACCTGATCTCCCTAAAAACCCTACTTCCAAACACACTGCGGGGTGGAACATCAGGATCTTAATTTTGGAAAACACAGTTCTGTGAACCACCTAGTACATGCTGATCCTAACTTGTCAACCACAGAGACTACATGTCACAGTTCAGAACTTTTCTTCTCCTTTTCTCTCATTTCTTCTTCTTACTCATCAGTGAAGTGGTGAAGCTGCTGGGCAAGTCATTTGAAGTTCCTGTTTAAGACATTACATCTCAACTGAGAACATAGAGCTGGATTATTTTTGAGTTCCTGGTAACGTATGAGTTTATGGTGCTGTACAAATCTGCCTTAGAAAGTCCTTGTGGGCTTTCAACCCTGCTGCTCTGCATGTCACCAAAGTCCCTCCATTTTAGAACCCAGCCCATCCTCCACTTACCTGAGTTAGTTGTCATATAGATTGGGTCTATTTTATGAATTCCATGAAGACAATGACCTCGCAGCCTCTAAGGTACATTGTTTTGTATGCATGTGTGTCACTCCTTCAATACGGGTTCACTGAATTCATTTTAGTTCTTTGAGTAAGCTTTCACACCTAACTAGAGACCAGAAATCAGTCAGACTCATTAGAAAAGTTACCATTTATACTAATGTATCATAATTTATAATAATGTATCATAATAATGTCAATCAGAGGTACCAGCAGTTATATCAAGTACTATTTTATATATCTTTTCATAAGAAATGAATCAGGGGAATGTGGAGAGATATAACCTTTTCAGGTTTTCAGTTGAGGGCAGAAAGAACAAACACATCAATAACGCCTTTCAAGTTAGTAGTAGAGCAAAAATGAAAACTCAAGTATAGTTTTCTTTGTTTTTTCCAATAAATGTTTTTTACTTTTCCTTTTTAAGGATTCAAGTATATATTTAGTGAAGTACTTACAACAGCTCTAGCATATACAATAGTTAAGAATCATTATATTTCAAAGGAATTTACTGAAACACTGAATATGTCACACGTTATAAAATATAAAATTAAACTCCATGTGTAGGAACATACATTCAAAACAGAAAAAATCAGACAAAAAAGTTTTGACAGTCTTCCTCTCCTTCAAAAATTATTCCTTAAAAATTACAAATTGGCTTCCAAAATAATACATGTAGTAGCAGAAATCATAGACTGAAGCAAATACAATAAAATAATAAATAATTATGTGCAAATAGTGTCAAAGAAATCATAATAAGTATATAGCATATTAAAAATTCAAAAATCAAACAGCAAAAACTGAAAAGTAAAAAATAATCATAACAGTATAGGACTTTCAGGGGTAAAGCAAGAGGAAGAACTGAGCGATAAGATTTTGACTAGTGACCTAAAACCTTATAGAAACTCAGCTGTGAAAATGATCAATGGGAAGATGCTAAAATCGAATCTTCATTTTCAACTGTTTATTCTAATATAGTGATTTGATTTCAGGATGAAGTTCAGGACAGGGATTGACCAATCGCTCTGTGTCATTGTCTACTTGGACATGGGCATGTGAATGTGTCCTCATTACTAAACTTTGGTGTATTTTTACATACTAGCTTATGAATTTAGTGATGAATCTTTAGATGCCTCTGAACTTGGAAATGTAGCATATGGTTTAGAATCCAAGAAATTCCACTTATTATTTAAAAGTTTTACAAAATTGATGGAAAAGCAATAATTGCCAATAGCTTCATAGGAGTTAAATACTGAATCGGTGTTGTATAAAAGTACTTTGGAAGAAATATGCCATATACATGCAGTGAATAAATATTAGCTAAATATGCACTGAAATTGAGCACCATACTTTATAAATGTTTAATACCTCTTTGTTGCTTGAATGAAGGCAATTATTAAATAAGGCATGCTACATTAGGTTAGGTTTCTTTTCTATCATAATTACATCCATTTGTCCATTTTATGTGCTTAAAAAGTACACAAGAAAGCCATGTAATAGTCTATTGCTGAAAAATATTGTTTTTATTCAAAAGTACTTCAGAATATGAGTCTAACATTTCTGGGGTTCAGCCATTAATTAATAATTATTGAAAACTTATAGATAGAGGCCTGTCAATGCCCTTTGTATTTTTTTTTATATTTTTAAATGACTGATTAGATAGGCCACTACCACAGTCACTACCTTCTTCAAAGTAGGTGGAGCAACATGGATTGTGATGGTGTTTATAGCTCTAGGAGTTCACAAGATAATCTAACATGTCTCTTTCTACACCCTTGACAGAGGGCCACAGAGGACAGGTCACCTGTGTCATTGCACAATTTCCTTAGCTACAAACCTCACTCACTATTACTAGGAAATTAACATTGCAAATATCCTTTTATGTAATCCTTAAGGAATTCTGCAAAGGATGCTCTTGTCAATGAAGACAGCTTCTTGTGTTTTATTTTCAATATTCTACTAATATTGTAGTCATTATCCAAAAGGTCAAAATATACATCATTTGGTTTACCAAAGTTAACATTATTCATTGACTCTCTCCCTATATGTGCTGCAATTCCTTGCCTAACTTCTGTGCTTCTTGTCTGTACTCTAAGTAAAGATTGCAAGCCCCAGAAGACTAAAGTATTATGATCAGTGTTTCCTTTATCAGAGAAATATTCATTTATTTACCCTTTCTTCCTTTACCTCTTCTTGCTTTTCCTGAACTTCAATATATATTTTCCCAATGACTGAATATCATGGTTTATTAATTTTTAGAATGTGGGTGCATGTCATAAATTCATTGAATTTGCTTTTACTCCACATTCATTGAGACTTCTTTATATTGAATTCATATATATTTCACATATTTTCTTTCATTGATTTATGCAACAATTCCCTTGTTTCTTGACTTTCAATGTTTTGATTGAAGTCACTGTCAACCTTATTGTTTGTCTTATGTTGGTGATTTTTTTTATTAGATAGTTGTATTTTTATTGTCTTTTTCATATTTGAATTTAAAAAAAAAACTTTTTTTGGAATATGGCTAGAAGTGAATTTTTTGTCTTATTTTCTATTCAGATGTCTTTTCAAATTGATGGTCTTTGTTCCATCTGCAAAAAAATAAACAAATAAAAAAATTGTTCAAGTAATGTCTCTATCTTCTCCTTTGTTCTCTACACTGCTATTCAAATGAAGTATCTATTATTCTTTCTCAATGCATTGGTATATCTATACATTATTGTTATATACCCTGTGTTTTATTTAGCTTTTCATTGCTATGACCAAAAGACTTTACAAGAACAATTTTAGAGGAGGAAAAGTTTATGTTGGGCTCACAGTTTCACAGGTCCTAGCCCACAGACAGCCAATTCCATTGCTCTATGTCTCAGATGAGGCAAAATATCATGGTGGAAATATGTGGAGGAGGAAAGCATCTCAGAACATGGTTCTAGAAAGTAGGGGGAGGGGAGAGAGAGAGAGAGAGCGAGCTGTATTCAATAGGACAAAAGATAAGATCCAAAGGCAAACCCTAGGTGATCTACATCTTCCAGCCACACCCTATCTGCAAATAGCTACCATCCAGTTAATCCATTCAACTGGATTGATGCACTGATTAGGTTAAGTCTGTTATGATCCAATTGTTCCCCCATGAGTTTGGAGGGAATGTGTTATATCTGAACTATAATACTCTGTCTTTTGTATTTCACAGATTTATTTTCTGTTCTTTGATGTTGTTTTAGTCAGTTTTCTTTTTCTGCTGTAACTAAAGGATCTGACCAGGACAAATATAGAAGAGGAAAGTTTATTTGAGAGCTCATAGTTTCAGAGGTCTTAGTCCATAGAAGGCTGGCTCTTCTTGGGGCTAGAGATGAAGATGAACATCATGGTGGAGTGTGTGACAGAGGGAAGCAGCTCATATCATGGTGATCAAGAAGCAGAAAAAGAATTCACTTTCCAGATACAAATATATACACCAAACCAAACCTCAATTCCCACCCCCTCCAGCCACACCATACCACATCAGTTACCACTCAGTTAATCCCTATCAGGGGATTACATCCCTGATTGGGTTAAGACTCTTAAAACCCAATCATTTCTCTTCTAAACCTTCTTGCATTGTCTCACAGGTGAGCATTTGGGGGACACCTCACATCCAAATCACAATAGATATCAATATTTTCTTCTCTTCTACCTTCCAATTTATTGTTTCTCTTTCAACTATGTTTCATCTGCTTTTTACTTTGGGTTTTAGTATTTCTTAAGATATTTTCAATCTTTTAGAGTTTCAATTTTTATTGAAAATCTTTTTTAAAAAAATATTCTTAAACATATTAAGCATGTTCATTTAAAGATTTTTATTAATAACTGAGTTAGCTGGAATTTAACAATGCTGCCATCTATAGCCTATGAATCTAACCGATTAATGGTTTCTCCTGGTTTTTGTCCTTTTCTTGTCATCAGTCAGAGTATTTTTGATTATCGGTTAATATTAAAATTGCATAAAATAATTTGATATTATTTTCCTCAGTAGGAGATTCACATTTGTTTTTTGCATATGACTAAATGTCATTCACTACTTCAGAATATTTTTTTCCAATGGACTTTTGCATGAAGAGTGTTTAAGAAAAGTTTAATCTGAAATGTAATATTGGCTATGCCCATTTAAGCCATCTTCAAGCCAGCTCTTTTGTTTTTTAATGTTGTTTGTTTGTAAAAATGAATGCAATAATGGTATCCTCTTCTAAGTGTTGATGTAAAGGACTTAATAGCAATCATTGGGAAAGTGTTGTCCCTGAAAAGAATTCAATTATAATTTTTATTTATGATGATGATGATGATATGCAATAAATAGAGTTAAATTGGTGCCAAGTTCTGAAATTTGAATATATCCTAATGAATACAAGACAAAGAAATGAAGTACAATTACTCACAATATTAGCTTTGCATTTTCCCATCAATTATTTCTGATAAAACACAGGAACTAGAGGAAGTTCCTGTGCAGTTGGTAATGTATTTTATTCATTATCATTTTGCTACATGTTTTCTTGCTCTTTGATGTATCTTTTTTCTTTTTTTTCCAAAATATCATTGTATCAAAGTGACTTTTTAATAATACCTTTTGTTCATATAGGCAATACTATAGTTATTACAGTGTTTTATAGTACAAAGATGCATATAGTTCAGTAGAGAAGAATAAATGATTTTATGAAAGTTGAAACACACATCATATGTTCAAATTCTATAACATATTAAAAACATACCTCTTTCATGGATGTTACTCAAGTTTTAAATAATTTTAAACATTTAAGTATCAGGTTTCTGTATAACATAACATAATTCAATTGAAATGATGACTATTTAAACATTTTCTTTGGTTTCTATGTCATTTATGTATTTGAAAGTGGTAACCATTATTAAGAAATTAAATTAAAAATCTTAAACTAACTTTAAAGGAAGTGTAGAGAAAGTGCACTTGGAAGAGATTAGTGAAGAAATGTATTGCTTTGGGGATAATTTGTTTTAAATTATAGCTAGAAAAATTCAACCTATGAATCCATAATGTGAGACAAACATTTTCTGAAAGTGAAAATGACTAGAATTGACAACTTTTGCAAACTTTAGTTCAAGAAAATTCATTATAGCTGAAGTAAATGACCTCAGTAAAAATCAGAATAAAAAATAATAAATAAAATTTTAAAACAACAATATGAAAAGAACAATCTATTGAATATGGTAAAATTAAGTTGAAAATATTTTTTTCTCTAAGATGGAATTTCTGGCTCAGATAAATCAAGTTACTTTTAAGAAAGCACATATTTAAAAGAAAGAAGAAATATCTCAAGTCAGAGCACAAAACAGCACAAAAATTCTCTTGTATGTAAGACACTGATGATCTCCCTATAAAAACCTACTAAATGCTGAATACTTCTCCTATACTGTTTCATTTAATCCACATAACAACTCTGTGGAGTTTGAGTACATTTTCATCAGTGTTAAATCAGGAAGCTGGGATTCCATTTTTGCAAAATTTATCCCAGGCCTTCGAAAGGACAGCATTTTTGTTGTGCTTCAGCAGAATGTCTTTTCACTCCGAGTACGTCTTCTTCTGAGTATTGTGCTCTATGTAATAGAATTTGCTCCTAATGTGTTTTCTTAAGCAACCATTTACTACCAATTACAAGAAATGTGACTTTATTAAACACTTATGGTCATATTATGTTTTATTTTTGTTTGTTTGTATCCCGAACAGAGTTTTCCAAGTGAGATAAAAAAAAAAAAAGGTCTGAGTCCCAAAGTGGGAAACCAATGATAAAATTCAAATCTAATGTCTTCCATGATAAAAACTTTTATTTACACACACACACACACACACACACACAGGACTTATGTTGGGCCAAATATAGCATTTGATGAATAATGCTGGCGTATTCCTGATTCATTACTTAGTAGTTCAGTAATGCAGAGATTGAGATTGGCTTTAAAATATTTCAGGAAAACAAATGAGACATGAAGGAGACAGGTGAAGTGAAACTTCCAGCTGTGCCGGTCCCTGCCAGTGTGGCACCTCAGTTGTGGGCATTATGCTGCTCTCTGCAATTGTATGTATGAAAGTTTTCATAATACACAGTTATTTCCAGATGCCATAATGAATCAAGTTCTCTTTGTTGTAATCAAAAGCAATACCATTTGCTATAGTTTCTTAAGGACTTGAATTTTAAAAAGAGAAACAAGAAACACAATCATTTTTACCAGGAATTTTTATCTAACTTACTATTTACGATGACCTTCCTTCCAAAACCAATAAGCTTTCACTTTAAAACGAAAAAAGAACAAGTGAGAGAAATGAAGAGGAATGAAAATAAAGTAAAATCCGAGAACACTAACACACCTCATCCACCCAACCGTCTGAGGATTTGCTCCTGAATGTCATTTAATTTTCATGCTGCTGAGCAAGATCATAAGAGGAATGACACTAAAAGGCCAGAGCACTAGGAGGACTGTCACTATTGTATTAAAGAGAAACAGGCTTCCGTCCTCAGGCTCCCTCTCAATTTTCAGAATTTAGTGTCACAGACTACCCAGCATACAAATGCATTTTAAATCCCATGATTTTTCCTGCATCTAAGCAAAAAATTCAAAGAGAGAGAGATAGTGACTTGCAATTGCAATATTTAGTGGTTTTAATTTAAAAAAAATAAAATGAACCGGAATCGGGAAAAATATCTAAACCAAATGCAATTAATTGCCTGAAGAGCATTACCCAGGCTCAATTTGATATTCCTCTGGAAATGTTCCCTACAGATGCTAAAATGACTCTCTTATAACCATTTTCCTCGGCTTTTGTAGCAAATCGCAGTGTTTCAAGTGCAGTTAGAAACGATAACCAGTGCTGACATAGTAAAAGAAATATAAACTGCTTAAAATTGACCGAAGAAATTGAAGATAACCAGGCACTCAATGCCCTTGATCATCCTTTCCTCTCACAGTGCATGTAAATAGAATGTAAAATAACCCCCATGCAAAGCTCCTTCTAAACCTAGTGTGGTCATTTTCCTGAAATAATTGCAAAGGACCCATGTGTCAACCACACATATTAAAGCCTTAGCATTAATTACCTGAGCTAGAGGACAAAATTAAATAATCATCAGAATCCTCCAAAAGTCCTTGGCTGCCAATTGTAGCACATCCTGCCCATGGAGGATAGGGAGGCTCAGGAAGGACCATCACTGGGTATAGCAGGCCTGACAACGGGGAGAGCAGGAGACTTCACCAGTGATGTGTATGGAGGAGACTGGAAGTCATTTTCCTCCTTGCATGCTTTCAATTTCCAGCTGAAAATTCTCCTTTTAGTTCATCATTAAGTCAATGACATGATTTACTTAAAAACAACACTTTATCACATAGAATGGGGCTTTGTTGCAAAACTCAAGATATTAAATGATAACACAAATTGCTTTCTGTAATAGAATTTTAGAGTGGAAAAGTTAGATTTTCCAAAGTAAATATGGTGATTGACAAAGAATTGTGCAGAATTATATATTCATTCAAATAAATCCAGTCTCAGATATATTAGGTGCATAAAAACAGGGGCAATCTTGTCATTGCTCTGTGACATCGGTCTGTGTCGTGGTGACCTAGTAAAGGGAACAAAGCCTTTAGAGTTTGAAATGAACTACCTTCCAAATGTCAGGTGTGCAGGCACCAGCTCAAAATGGTGCATCAGAAGCAATTGTTCAATTTTCAGAGATTTTCTGAGCCAATTATTGAACACATTAATTAATAAAAATTTAAGTCATAAAGCTATAATAAGATAAATTTTATTCCCAAGAAATATAATAAATCCTCAAAAGTTATAATTTTAAAATTATTCTGCTACATTTCACTATTATCTATCTATCTCCACTGTAGTATGTAGTGGAAATATCAAGCAATAGTGTGTTATAGTATAGTTCTTTCCACCTTTGTCTTCAATGACATCATATTGGTTGGTTGAAATGGGATGGTGGAATTTGTTACACAGCTGATATCAACAAATACTCCAAAGCAAAGCTGTTTCTCTTAGTCAATTATTAAATATTTATCAATGCACCATTGCATATTGAATTTGTAAGAATAAAGTAATCATCAGTACACACATACTTTTATAAGCTAAAAGTAGGAAAAATGTGTGCTCTATGATATTGCTGTTACAAATTCTTGTTTGTTTAGCACCTCAGCTAAGGACAAGAGGAATAATTTTATTTAATCACAGGTCTATACAGCAATCTAATTCTCTTACTCTGCATGTTGCAATGGTCCTGAACAATATATTATGGGCAGAAAAGTATCTATTATATCTGTAACTGTGCAGGAAAAAAAAAGTTTGCACTTTCCCAAATAGTAATTGTTTCCAAGTCCATTTACGTCAGTCAATCTCTCTCTATGGCTAACGTTTAGACTAAAGATGGAGCAAAGCTGACTGGCAAACAAAAAATAATAAATGTTTACAGAAGAAAAAGAGGGAGTGTTATCTCAGTCACTTTCAATATAAAATCAATCCCAGAAATTAGCAGATCCTACTTGCCCAGGTACCAGTTGCCAAAAAAGAAGTTGACTTTGAAACTTTATTGTTAGAAACCCAATTAAAAATCAAATTTCATGCAGAAACTCAGATATATGAAGTAACATGAAAATAGTACAAAACTGTACTAATAAAAAGTCAGAAATATTTAATATAGAGGAAAACACTACTAAAGTTCATTGGGATGATTTCATGATACAGGAGAAATTTTAAAAATTTTAAATGGGGCTTTTTGTAGCAAGAATAGAATACTAAATAAAGAGGAACAATCCACCTGGCAGTATCAATGAACACAATTGCTATAATTTCCCACCAAATAGCTAATTTGAAGCTGATAACAATCCCAGAGCTGGTTGTATGGTTACAATACGAATGCTTTCTACCCCCAAACAGGCTCTTCTTGGCTGAGATCTTGAGGAGCAGCCCTGGTTGAAAATTGTCAACATCTTGTCATGCTGAAACTGCAAGAACTTGCATCAGTAAATTAAATGTTCAAGTGGAGCTTGGTGAAGAAACAGGCAGAATAATAAAAAGATATCCATTTTTTGAAGGTCTCAGATAAAAATTTATGATAATATGAAGTATTTGGCAGAGGCTAGTGCTCAAATTCAGCCTCTGTGGATAGTTTTAGTATAGTTCAATGGCTCCCGCCCCAAGGACCCATGTGTCTCTGCATGAGGACTCTCTGTGGCTGCAGATAACTGCTTGTCCTGCTTGAAGAGCAGTTTAGACATGGCCTTATACACTAGGAGTAACCTGCAACCAGTAAGGCCAAGGGGTTAATGATAAATGTCTCAGCTCCTTGCCCTCATCAGGAAAATTAGATGGGTTGTTCTTTTAAAATAGCCTCTCAGAAGCTACCCAGCAAGGCTGAGCCCCAGCTGCCCCAAACATGGGTACATAGTTTGTTGTGTCTCTTATCTTCCCTACTTCACTTCCCTGCTCCTCCAACATAACATTGTCTCCCTCTGTTACTCCCTAAAGCCCCTGGCTCTCAAAACCTTATCTTAGGGTGTTCTTTTGTGAAAATTCAAACTATTATGGAGTCTTTAAAGATGTTCAACATGGGGGCGGGTGGTATGAGAAAAATAATGATGCTTGACTGCTTCCATTCCAGGTTAGTTTTCATATTATGTCAATACGAATTTAGGGGTATGAATGGAGATTCCAAGACAGCCAAATAGATGCGCCAAGCACTTTCCTTCTCCACAAAAAAAAAGATTAAAAACAGCATATGAATAATTACATTTTGAAGTGAGTAGCTGAGGGAGAGCAATGGAGCTCACTCACAAAGGGGTAGGAACCTCGTAAAACGTGGGAACCTGAGCTGGCAGCGCATAGAGGGGAACAGAGCTCATGGAAGGAAGCTATGCTCTCCACTCCCCTAATTGAGGGGCTCTCATTATGGGGTAAAGGGCAGAGTCCCAAAGGGACCTATCACCAAGGACACTGGCAGTCCTGGGCACAGTCATCCAAGCTTGGGTCCCAGTTATGGGAAGCGACTGGAATTTGAACTGATCTTTGCTTCAAAGAAAAACCTCACCATGTGTCCCCAAACCCCTAGAGCTCAAACTGCTACATCATGGCACAATCTTGAAAGCAGGTGATGGCTGGGCACACAATCACGAGCCACCACACAGCTTGTAGATTCAAACAGCGACTCTTTATTCCTGAACTCACACCGGCACTCTACAATCACGTTCTGGGGAAATCCACGTTCTCTGCCCAAATCCACCCCCACTGGGCTTCTGTCTCCCAAAAAATACTGTCTGAATCCCGTGAGAACTCAAGGGGAACTCAGGCAGCAGGATACGCCCTATTCCCAGCAGGAATAATCTTAAACCTTAAACCTGGAACCTAAACCGGGAACACCCTAAACCCGGATCCGCCTTGGTCCTTGAAAAAGGTCACCTACATGCGATGTCACTGCAAAATGTCCTACTTCCACGAGTCCTTCCACTAAGCAACATGGGGTACGCTGGCAAGGAAATTGTCATACCTACTTGGCTCATGGCTCCCAGTAGACAACACTATCCTAGGGAACAGAAGTCCCTATGTATCCTCCTCCCTAGGGCCACAAGCATTTCATCCCCTTCACACAAGACTGCAGCTTCACAGACCAAACTTGACCCTGTCGTTCATCCGTGAGCCCAAGACCCAGGCTCACACAGTGCCTTGCACCACCATGGCCAGGGTGTACAACACAGTTGGGGGAGGGTGCCATGCCCCAAATCTGAGTAACCAAGGCACTTGCCCACGGGACCTGTGGCCTGGTCCACTTGATCCCCACTGCCCCTGCTGCTGTCCTGGAGCTCACAACCAAAAGACCTGAGGATGCATGTTCTGTGGGACACACCTTTGGGCACTGCCAATGCTGAGACCCCTGTCAATGGGGAGCTCAGGCTCCTGCAGGAACTGGGGACGTGCTCCTCATGCTTTATGGCCCTAGCACTATAGCTGTCATTGTAGGGCTTCTCACCCCAATAGCAGAGCTTGCCTCCAACAGGGCCAGCGACATGTCCACTGTGCTCCACAACTGATCCCACCACCAGAGGGCCCCTGCCTGGATTCTGAACACATGGCCCACAGAGTCCACAGCGCCTTCACTGCCCCTGGTACTACCAGAGGCCTGGCCACAGCTGGTTATCAAAGCTCACTAACTATGGGTCCTGAAGTCACATGCCCCAGGCAGCTCACATCTGGTGCAATGTCACCCCACTACCTCCACAAAACGTGCAGTCCAAACCCCGGAGACACTTGCAGACAGCTCTGTGGTTGATCACAGCTGAGGAGTTCCCATCAAAAGCACACTTTGTGCCCATCCAGAACCCAAAGCAGCCAACAACCTGTGAATCATCTGCCAGAAAAAAAAAAAAAAAACTCCTTCTCCACAAAAGCTGTTCCATAAAATTAGGAGTCTGTTACACCAGATGGGCAGACATCAGCATAACGACATAAGAAGCATGGAAAAGCAAAGAAGCATGACATTCCCAAAGGAACCCAATATTTTTCTAGTCAAAAACCCAAAGTAATCTACAAAGTGCCTGGAAAAAAAATTCAAAATAATGGTTCTAAAGGAAACTCAGTGCAGTGCAAGGTAACATAGGGAGAAGATTCAATGAGGAAAATGTTTGAATGGCAGTTAATAAACAAATAGATATTATAAAAATGGAACTTGGGGAAAATTATGAATTAAATCAAAGAAAATACATGGGTAAGCTTCAACAATCTAGTCTAAGAAAGAAAGAATTGATGAACTTGAAGACAGGTCTTTTGAAATAAGCCAATGTTTAACGAAAAAAAAAAAGAAAAGAAGAAAAAAAAAGAAGTAGAATGAAGAAACCAAATAAGATTTATCATAATTTATTAAGTGAACAAATATTCATATTATGTATATTCCAGAAAAGAAAAGAAAAAGCCTAGAAAACCTATCCAACAAAATCATAGTTAACTCTCCAGATCCTGGGACAGAGTGGGCCAAACTCACTTTCATACCGAATCTCTAATCCTACAATATCAAATAACCCCTTTAAGAGTGCTTAGTCTTCATGACCTATTCTCCTCTCAAAAGTCCCATCTCTTAAAACTGTTGCAATGCAAATTAAGTTTATAATGCATGGACTTCAGGGGACACATTTAAGCCATATCACTTTTCAGTGATATTTGTTAGGATTCAATCTTACTGTAACACGGAATGTGGGGTGAGTGGATTCTTTGTCTCACATATTTGAAGAATGAAATCCATGACCCTGAGTGAAAGCAAAGTAATAGAATTTATTAGAGTAATACAAAGAAAGCAAGCAGAGCTCTTGCCCCCTAGGGGTCTCAAGAGAGTATTGCCAACCAGTGTCTGTGGTCCAGGTGTTTATATGCATCTACAAGGTTAAGGAAGTCAGCCCCTAACAAATTCCTGAATATCCACAAGCTCCTCAGGAGCCCTTTGGCCCAGCGAGTTATGGTGACTTCTTTTGGAGGGGGTCTGGGCACTAAGCAACAGATGTGTCACTATCAGTTTTTCTGCTTAAATAGGAATCAGCCTGACCTTGATGAGGCCTGGCTTTTTCTGTCTATAGTTTCTCAGCCCTGCTACAGAGACAGACCTAGAAGGGACTCAGGGTTCCTTTTCATCTATTTCAACTCTTTTCCCTGCCTCACTAGCAAATATGGGGACATTCCCAAGAACCAAGAATAGAACAGAAATTTACCTAGATTTTTGGAATTATAATCGCAGCAGATATTTATCAAATATACCAATGTTATCCATCTGAGATGGTCTAGCTCTCCATTCAAAACTCATTGTTCCTTAGGTTTTCCTTGGATCTCTACTCAATTATCTCCTGATGGGTGTTCCAGACCACCCCATTCTACCCTACCATGACAACTGCCTCCTGCCAACCAGACATAATGTACCTCTTTAGCAATTTGTAGGTGTCGGCGTCCAAACTTACTTCAGTCAAAAGCTACAAAATTTGTAAGTTCATCAAAACACAGTAGGCTTGGGGCTGGGGATGTGGCTCAAGCAGTAGCATGCTCGCCTGGCATGCGTGTGGCCCAGGTTCGATCCTCAGCACCACATACAAATAAAGATGTTGTGTCCACCGAAAACTAAAAAATAAATATTAAAAAAATTATCTTTCTCTCTCTCTCAAAAAAAAAAAATGCTCCAGAATGACTGGACTGCACACTGCAGCTGTTTCAATCAGAGCCGGTGGAGGTGACTAGGTCATAAGGGTTGGCAATAGAAGCGGCCATAGTCAGAATACCAATAAACATGTCATTACTCAGATTTGGTGCTCACTCTGTGAAATTAACCAATATCCAATTTCCCAGAAGCTAGAGCCACATAATGTACTCTCTGAAGCACGTTAATTTTTATATTTTTATTATTTCCCGTCCTGCTATAAAATCACCATCCCAGTACGTTTGAAAGCAAAAATATGTATGAAAATGATGTTAGGAATGCTACATAGGCGACTCACAGTACAATAAATCCCCCTCATTTCCATAAGAAAGCATTCTCTTTTTAATTAGATATTAAGAAAAGTTAAGAATAACAGTGTGGATTCTGTCCTCAGGGGGACGAATTGGGTACCTCACTGAGGGACACAAACCAAAGCTACATCCTAGACAACCCTACCCCCCAGGGCCCAGAGGACTGCAAGTGGAGGAATTTGGTATATCAAATAAAGTTCAATTTCTGAAATTGGTGCCAGGAATATTATGTTGGAAAAGAATAAATGCTAATAAATTTTAATGCCAAATCACTAATCAAAGCAATATGACAATACACTAAGGTTAATTGGAGATAATTTCTTAAAATTAATATCAAATTCCCTGGTGTCTTTGTTTTGGAGGGTAACTGAAAAGGACCTTCCTGTTAAAATTTGCAGTGCTATCAACCATGGGACCTAAATCTCCAACCCCTGTACTTTATTCTTTTAGGTCTTACAGACAATTTTTGTCAATTTCTTTAAATTGAAGTGCTTACAATAGGGAGAGCATCCTCTTATCGCTGAATACCTTAGACAGCAGCTGGCATCTATGAACTACTACACTGAGTAAATTTTTGCATAGCAGGGAGAACATCAAGAAATAAAGCAAGAGAAAAACACTCTTTTGCTAAGAACTGGTTCTTGCACTTGATTACCTATAAGCTATAATTTAGCCTATTACATAAATGATTACTACTTTCATAAAGGAGTTCTGACTGATGAACCCATTTAAATATGGGATGATTTTTACTCAATTGATGCTATTTTCAGAGGAAATTAGATTATCGGGGTAGCAGTAGGCCTTGGAAGCCATGTGGTCTAAATACCTCACTTTACTAGGAAATTGAATCTCAGGGTGGTTGACTTGTCAAAAACCAAGCAACCATTTGTTAGTAATACTCCAGCTAGAACTCTGGTTTTCTGAATCCCACTCTACTCTTTCTTAAAACATAGATATTATATCTTCAGGGAACAATATCACATCTTGCTATTAAAACAAACATAGATATATTATAAACGTTTTCATTTTATGCATGTATAATTTGCAATGAGCTCTTTTTGACCACAGTCATCCTTAGTATAGTGATTATAATAGCAATAGATAGAAGAGATAGGAAAGACTGTTAGTGGAAAACTTTGAGAAAAAAAATTCATTACAGAAATGTCACTTTTTGTCATTCTCATTTCTCTATATCCATTGACATCCAATGTATCACCATGTCTCAGTTCCTGTAAACTAAAACTTTACATTAATCATCTAAAGGTTGATTTTTACTCAATATTCATGATTAAAATAACATACATCAGTTGCTCATTGGTGGTATGGGGAGTAATTTATTCTTTCAATGCAAAAATATTCTTCAGATTAGTTAAATAGCATTACAGAGCAATAACTATGCAGAAACTAATAGCAACACTTCCCAGTCTGTGAACAGTGAAAGCAATTGACAAAGTAACCAAAATGTTACCATATGCTAGAGGGCTCTAAATTGATTTGAACTTTTCCAGGGGAAATTTTCCTCATTTATATTTAAAAGTGTAAAGCTGAGCATGTTTTTTGACTCAATAATTTATTTTCTCAGCAGTTATCAATAGAAGTGTCTACATATGTAAACAAAAGTTAATCTCGAAGATGTGAATATTTACATTTTAGAAACCCCTGTCTCAGTCTCATTCACCTGGTTGTTTACACAGTGTTTAGAACACTGCTTCCCTCTCTTTGCCTGGTTAACACCTATCTAATTTTCATCTCTATGTTAGTGTAGGTTGGCTTACTATGTGTAACAAGTAATTCTGAATTCTCAGTATCTTCATGTGAATACACTTCATTTGTCACTAGCATGCTCTAGGGAGATTGCAGTCCCTCAGATATCAGTTCTGATAAAGGTTGCACTTCTTGTAGTAACAGATTTTGGAACAATAACCTCTATGGTCATCACTGGAGATAAGGAGACTTTGCACATCATGCATTGGATTTTTGTACCCTGATTCCATATATAATCCACATCTCTTCCATTCACATTCTATCAGCCTAAGATAATCACATGTCTCCACTAACTTGCTCAGAAATACTGAGCAGAGATGCAGCATGTGGAATGACTGGAGAACCACCATATTTGCTCCAAGTTCTTAGAATAAATGATCGCTGGAAGTTTTTTTTTTTTTTTCCTAATACATCTTAAATTGGGCTGTGAGATACTGCACCTTCTAATAAACCTGTACTTCCTGACATTGGTATTTATGATTAAATGTTCCAGTAGTGCTGTTGTATTCTTTTTATCTCTTGTTTTCTTTTATCATTTGGGCAGGAAAGATAATGTTGTCATTTATGTACTTTTTAAATAGTTCAAGTACTGAGACATAATAAGCATTCAGTACATAATTGAATGAATAAATGAAACAATTTCAAGCAGAATTTTTCCAACAGTAAAATTAGACTTAATGAATAGAAATGTATAGAATATTATATACATATTAAAATGATGTTCTTGAAAAATATTTAATAACATAAATTATTTCCTATTTTTACAGGATAAAAATAAGTTTAAGCAAGCAGTCTATTTAATTTTTGGTAAATAAATACATTGCTAGAAAGTTAAGTATTAATGTAATAATGGTTATTTCTGGTTTTATATTTTCATTTTTTCTCCTTGGCATTGTTCCATTAAGATTTTTGAAAATACAACAAATGGTACAATATAATGTTCTCCCAAAATTACAAGTCTTACAAAATAATTAATTTATACATGTGGCACTTGAAAATTACAGAAAATGTCATTTTCACAGATCTACCGTATTTGGCTTATTTTCACAATTGATTAAAGCAAAAGTGATTTTAACAATTTTTGATAACAGCAGGTGATTTGAAATTATGGGTTATAGATATCAAATTAGAAATAATCACTTCAGTGGCTTAAGAGGAAATTTATCCATAGTTGAGCAAAAGGTAGTTATTCCTTTTGTCTTGGATTTCAAGAATTATTTGGTAAATTATTTAATCAATGGGAGTATCCACTTCCTCCATATGAGTAATCCCTGCCTCATAGTTTGGCATGTGGTTACATAAGATATGTCTTAGCATAGTACCTCGAACAATGGCAGACACTCAACAGCAGCTGTCTGTTATTATTATCAGTTTATCATTATTTAAAATTAAAAAAAAAATTCAAACCAATTTGTGAACTGAAAACCAATAGGCATGTTAAAGAAAGAATTTGTAGCAAAAGATATACATTTATAAAGAGAAAGCAAAGATTAAATCTTAATGATACTTAATTTTCATACATATTTACATAATAGATTTGTGTATCAGTATATTATATGCACATATGTATTTTACTGCATATATAAAATATAGTTTAGTACATAAATAAAAACAAACAATAAGTTAGAAATTGGAATGTGACAGAAAGGTAATTAGTAACCTCTTAATTATCACCAAACTTAATGGATTTGGGTTTGTGTTATTTGAAAAGTTGACATGATAAAATGATAAGAAATAATTACTATAATCAGAGAGTTCTGGAAAAAAATTCCATCACCACTAATTAATAGCAATTTGCTTTCTAGAAAATCAGTTATCTCTCTTCAATATTCAATAAAAGTTAAAGCAAAAGTTTTCTGAAGATGGAAGACAAAAAATAAAAATTGATAAAAAGAGAAGAGTTATTATTTTTAACATCTTTTTTCCTCTACTAGGAAGAGGAGGAAAGCAAAATTGTAACATGACAGTGATCTGGCATTCTGCAAGCAGGCAATATGGGCTGAAATAAAGATGAGATAAAAGGAGGGGGAAATGGAGTGGCTTCCTCAGACGTGGAAACCAGAACACAGAGGGAAGGCATCCCCACTGAACATGCAAGTGACCTGACCACGAGCTGTGCTTGTGATGGAGCATTTCAAGTCCCAGTCATCTGCTGGGAGCCTAACACTGCTCAGTGCCAAGCATCTGATAAACAGTTAATGAACTCAGCACTTGACCTGTTCAAAATAGCTTTCCACCGTGGTGGACTGGCTGAAATACAAATGTGGCTGTGTCAAGGGAGTTATTTAGGTCAGTCTTCCAAACAGGGCATCTCTACATCCAAACTGGAAAGATGAGACTGTGAATACCTTTCCTCCTGATTTTCTCTTTGCTGGTGAACTTTTTAGAGGAAAGTGCATTGCAAATACATACAACTTGTATACGTGCTAGAATGTGAATATAAATTTAATTGTCACTTTAAGAATACTTTTCTAATAAAAGTAGCAATGTGTGAACTTGTTTTGTGGTATAAAATATAATCTATCCTTGAGGATGTTTCCCATGTGCATTTGAAAAAAAAAATGTACTCTGCTATTGTTGGATAGAGTGCTCTATAGATGTCTATTAGATCTACAGATAGTCTCTGATTCAAATGATAATTATTTAAATTTTATGATGATATAAAAGTGATATGCATTGAGTGGAAACCATATTGTGAATTTTGCTCTTTTCCCAGGCTACCAATACAGAACAACCATTCTGTTTTTCACTTTCATTATAATATTAAATAAATCATATGATGTATTCAAAACCTCAAAATGTAGTAATTGAGAAAATGTATTGAAGATATTATGCCCATTAATAGGAAAATATTGATCACTTAGTGTTAATAATATGTGAGTTGTATGTCTTGTTTCCCTTTTTTAAGCTTTTTAAATTTGTTTTAATTAATTACACATGACAGTATAATGCATTTATGCACTTTGATATAACATACATAGATGGGATACAATTTCTTATTTTTCTGAGTGTACATATTGTATAATCACCTTGGTCATGCAGTCAAATATATACATGAAGTAATAATGTCTGTTTCATTCTACTATATTTCCTATTCCACATCACCTCCCCTCATCTCCCTTCACTTCTCTTTACCTAATCTAAGGTAACTCTATACTTCTCTAGTGCCCCCGTTTATTGTGAGCTAGCATCTGCATATTAGACAAAAAATTCAGCCTTTGGTTTTGAGGGATTGGCTTATTTCGCTTAGCATGATGTTCTCCAACTCCATCAAATGCCATAATTTCATTCTTCTTTAAAGCTGAGTTGCCGCAGTCTGGCTGGGCACAAAATACCCGGGAGGTCACGAGCCACTTGTAAGTTCAAAAAGGAACTACTTTATTGCCAGAACCCAATGGAAACTCTTCAGAACTCCACGGAAACTCTGCGAGAACCAACGGGAACTCAACGGGAACTTCGCAAGAACTCAAAAGTAGCGGGCACCCCAGGTAGCAGGAGCCGCCTTGTTGTCGGACAGCAGAGGTTTATATACACAACTGAATACACAGCTTGTTTCAATTTAGCATCATCCAGTTACAGCAATCAGTCATTATCTTAATAATTATACACAGCTTAACTTAATTATCATCATCTTAATGGCTCGCTGGCGTCACCTCTCAACCACTCCTTCTGGCAAAATGCCAGGTGCCATCTTGACTTGGTTGTGGCTCTCAACACTGAGTAATATCCCATTGAATATATATACCACATTTTCTTTATCCATTCATCTATTTAAGGACACCTTGGTTGGTTCCATTGTTTAGCTATTGTGAATTGAGCTTCTATAAACATTGATGTGGCTGCATTACTGTAGTTTGCTAATTTAAAGTCATTTGGGTATACACCAAGGAGTGGGATAGCTGGGTCAAATGGAGCTTCAATTCCAAGTTTTCTAAGTGGTTGTACCAATTTTCAGACTTATCAGTAATGTATGAATGTATCTTTTTCCCCACTTCCTTGCCAACATTTATTGATGCCTATATTCTTGATGATTTCCATTCTGACTGGAGGCAGAATATTAATGTAGTTTTGATTTGCATTTCTCTAATCGCTAGCTATGTTGAACAACTTTTCATATATTTGTTGATAAATTTCTATATCTTCTTCTGTTAAATATCTGTTCAGTTCCTTAGCCCACTTATTGATTGGGTTATTTGTTTTGTTGATGTTAACTTTTTTGAGTTCTTTATATATACTAGAGATTAATGATGTATTGGAGGTGCATGTGGTAAAGATTTTCTCCCAATCTGTAGGCTCTCTCCTCACATTATTGATTGTTCCCTTTCTGAGAAGAAGCTTTTAATTTGAATCCATTTCATTTATTGATTCTTGATTTTACTTCTTGTGCTTTAGGGGTCTTGTAAAGGAAGTCAGATCTTAGAATGTCATGGTGAAGATTTGGGCCTACTTTTTCTTCTATTAGGCATAGGGTTTGTGTTCTACTGCCTAAGTCTTTTATCCACTTTGAGTTGATTTTTGTGCAGGGTGAGAGATAGAGGTTTAATTTCATTTTGATACATACGGATTTCCAAGTTTTCCAGCACCATTTGTTGAATAGGCTATGTTTTATCCAGTGAATGTTTTTGGCACCCTTGTCTAGTATGAGATAACTATATTTATGTGGGTTTGTCTCTGTGTCCTCTATTGTGTACCATTGGTCCACAAGTCTTTGTTGGTGCCAATTCCATGCTGTTTTTGTCACTATAGCTCTGTAGTATAGTTTAAGCTCTGGTATTGTGATGCCTCCTGCTTCACTTTTCTTGCTAAGGATTGCTTTAGCTATTCTGGGTCTCTTATTTTTCCAAATAAATTTCATGATTGCTTTTTCTATTTCCATGAAGAATGTCAATGGGATTTTAATAGGAATTGCATTAAATCTTTATAACATTTTTGGTAGAATGGACATTTTGAAAATATTAATTCTACCTATCCAGGAGCATGGGAAATTTTTCCATCTTCCGAGGTTTTCTTCAATTTCTTTCTTTAGTATTTTGTAGTTTTCATTATAGAGGTCTTTCGCTTCTTTTGTTAGACTGATTTCCAGGTATTTTATTTTTATTTTTATTTTTTTAGGCTGTTGTGAATGGGGTAGTTTTCCTAATTTTTCTTTCAGTGGATTCATCCCTTGTTAAAAGGATTTTTAAATAGATAATTTGAAGCGTGCCATAAACATTGTCATTAATATTCTGGTTTTATTAAATACTAAGCTTTTAGAAAGTACAATGTATTTTTAAATAATAGATGAATTCAACAGATGGAGGAAATTTTTGTGGATCCTCAAATTTTCATCATGTTTTCTCCTTGATTTATAAAGTAGGGAATATGTTCAGAGTCAAAAATATTCCCTAAAACCTCCTTCTGGCTGACGGATATGTAATTTTTATTCAAAGTGACCCACTCTATAAAATCTATATCAAAGTGGCATGTAAGGGAATTAGAAGCACCGAGACACATGAGTCAGGTCATAAACAGGTTGGTGAATAGAGGACAAACCTGAGATATACTTTTGAGATGGCAACTCCAGACCACTCACTAGGAGCAAGTGATGTAACAACTCCAAACACTTCTGTCTACCTTCAAAAATGAGTCTAAACCTCAGTATAGTAGGAACAAAAAAGCAGTAGAACAGAGTGATACACACCTGTAATCTGTAAGCAACTCAGGAGGCTGAAGCAGGAGGATCACAAGTTCAAGGCCAACCTCAGCAATAGAGCAAGATCCCATCTCAAAATAAAAACAATAATAATAATAAAATGGGCTGGGATGTAGCTCACTGGTAGAGCACCTCTGGGTTTAATCTCTAGATTAAACCTACAGGAATGGGGGAAGGTCCAAAGAATGTAAATTACAACCATTCCCTGATTCCTAGAACCTCACCTGGGTAAGTATTGAAGCACTGAAGCATGCACGCACGTGTGTGTGTGTGTGTGTGTGTGTGTGTGTGTAACAGAGAGAGAGAGAAAGAGAGAGAGAGAGAGAGAACAAAAGACAGGTAGAAAGGGAGACAAAGGCCATAGTGGCTCTCAAGCTTCTTAAATTTAGTAGTCCCAAGATCCTTGTACCCTCTGCACATTTTTTGTCCTCTTCATGAGGGGCTTTTGTTTACATGGGGAGAGTGGCAACATGTCAAATCTTTGCAGACCTTTAGAATTTGAGTTAATAGAAAACAGCTAGTTTCCATTTCTGCTTCAGTATTTAATCTTTTACTATGCTCATTTTGGTTTAAGTATTTTAAGAAAGTCAGCCTCAAAAGAAGTTGGAAAAGGGATGGGTATTTTAATAGCCTTTTCAAGTTAATATAGATTTTAGGTTTTGATACTATACCAACTGTTAATGAGAATTAGCTTCTTCAAGTTTCTTGCAATGCAGAATCTACAATGATGCCAATAAACCTTCATATTCTGTTACCTTGAAATCTCTGGCTCCACCTTGTATTTGCATGAATTGTTACCACTGAATGACTTTGTAGCTTATGCATCTTTCATTTGGAAAATACTGCTTAACTGAGGTATGCAGACTTTTTAAATGTTCACACATTCCACTATATTTTCTTTTAAAATCACGTTTTTAATATTAACACCAGTCTGACCACAAAAGTCAGGATGTGGAAGCTGTTAGGCTCACAATTGTGGGGACAAGTTTTCCAAAAGTCTAATTTTCACTTGAAAGTTCAAATTTTGCCATTGGCAACAAACACAGTCAGTCATTTTCCTTGAAGTGACAGGCTCAATTGATTCTTTTATTTTTTTTTCCCCTGTCTGTCAAATACTCAAACCCAAATAAGTACAGTTTGTTAGTTTTTCTTTCGAGTAAAAGGAATATGTCACAAAAATGAAAGGAAAAAAGAAAGACAGAGAGAGAGAGAGAAAGAAGCTAAACCACTAGCTAGCTCAGCTCCTGGCTCAAGCAATCACAATGTGCTTTTCTTTGAACCCACTGTCTCATCCTTACTCAATAAAGACCTTATTGAACCTCCCATTTCAGCACACAGAATATTACAAGATATACCAAAGAGTCAGAGCTTAATAAAATTAAAAATTATTCATAGTATATCAAGGACATTCTTAAGTCGAAATACACACATTTATTTATTATGTGTTTATTTACTTTTGATGGACTGTGTGTGACTAAAGGACATGGCACCTCCAGGGCTTTCTGTTGCCACTGTCTTGCGTCCCCAGAGGTGCAAGCAGTTTCATGCCTTTTTCACTGTCAGTGCAAATGTCCCAGAAGGCAAAGGGCAAATCATCGTTTAATATAATTGTGAAAGAATAGCTTCAATTTCATGGAACCCCTGACAAAGCCAGAATTTCTAGGGGTCACGAACCTGCACTCTGATCGTGTCCTCTAGAGCTCTGGTTCTCTGTGAGAATTTAAAAGGCACCAGGCTTCTGGTCCACTCCAGGTTAACCAAATTGGACTGGGTGGGGGGTGACACAGGCTTATTGTAACTCATGTGTGGAATGTGTACCAGGCAGGAGAATGGCCAGTTTAGAGATGAGCAAAAGAAGGTGGAGCGGGAATCTGTTCCTATGAAAGAAGTATACTTGGTCAAACTGTGGAGATAGTCAAACGATTTCCTGTAGGCTTTAGAATATCTTGAGATTCTTTTTGATTCTTTCTTAGAAGTCCAGCATGTTGCCATATATTCTTGTAAAATCTCTTCAGTGGTATCTAAAAGGTTTGGGCAAAATTCATATACAACCGTAACAATCCAGTGATACAGAGGAGTCAGGGATTAGCAAGACAAACAATGCAGATGTGTCAGTATATTTTTTTAAATATTTTATTTATTTATTTACTTTTAATATATGACAATGGAATGCATTACAATTCATATTACATATATAGAACACAATTTTTCATATCTCTGGCTGTATACAAAATATATTCATACCAATTCATGTCTTCATACATGTGCTTTGGATAATGATGCCCATCACATTCCACCATCATTTCTAAACCCATGCCCCTTCCCTTCCCCTTCCACCCCTCTGCTCTATCTAGAATTTGTCTATTCCTCCCATGCTCCCCCTCCCTATCCCACTATGAATCATCCCCCTTATATCAGAGAAAACATTTGGCATTTGGTTTTAATTCCTGTGCTATAAGAGTCTTATTAAGGAAATTGGGGCCTAATCTGACATGATGGAGATTAGAGCCCACTTTTTCTTCTATTAGACACAGGGTCTCTGGTTTAATTCCTAGGTCCTTGATCCACTTTGAGTTGAGTTTTGTGCATGATAAGAGATAGGGGTTTAATTTCATTTTGTTGCATGTGGATTTCCAGTTTTCCTAGCACCATTTGTTGAAGAGGCTATCTTTTCTCCAATGCGCGTTCTTGGCACCTTTGTCTAATATAAGATAATTATAATTTTATGGGTTATTCTCTGTGTCCTCTATTCTGTAACATTGGTCTACCAGTCTGTTTTGGTGCCAATACCATGCTGTTTTTGTTACTATTGCTCTGTAGTATAGTTTAAGATCTGATATAGTTATGCCACCTGCTTCACTCTTCCTGCTAAAGATTGCTTTAGCTATTCTAGGTCTCTTATTTTTCCAGATGAATTTCATAACTGCTTTTTCTATTTCTATGAGGAATGTCATGGTATTCTGGTAAGAGTTGCATTTAAATCTGTATAGTGCTTTTGGTACTATGGTCTTTTTGATAATATTAATTCTGCCTATCCAAGAGCAAGGTAGATTTTTCAATCTTCTAAGGTCTTCTTTGATTTATTTCTTCAGGGTTCTTTAGTTTTCATTGTATAGATCTTTCACCTCTTTTGTTCAGTTGATTCCCAAGATTTTTATTTTATTTTTTGAGGCTATTGTAAATGGGGTAGTTATTCTCATTTCCCTTTCAGAGGATTTGTCACTGATATACAGAAATGCCTTTGATTTATGGGTGTTGATTTTGTAACCTGCTACTTTGCTGAATTCATTTACTAATTCTAGAAGTTTTCTGGTGGAACTTTTAGGGTCTTCTAGGTATAGAATCATATCATCAGCAAATAGTGCTAATTTGAGTTCTTCTTTTCCTATGTGTATCCCTTTAATTCCTTTTGTCTGTCTAATTGCTCTGGCCAGCATTTTAAGAACTATGTTAAATAGAAGTGGTGAAAGAGGATATCCTTGTCTTGTTCCAGTTTTTAGAGGGAATGTCTTCAATTTTTCTCCACTTAGAATGATATTGCACTAGGGCTTAACATAGACAGCCTTAAGGATGTTGTGATATGTTTTTGTTATCCCTAATTTTTCTAGTGTTCCGAACATGAAGGGTTGCTGTATTTGTCAAATGCTTTTTCTGCATCTATTGAGATGATCATATGATTCTTATCTTTGAGTCTATTGATGTGATGAATTACATTTGTTGATTTCCGTATGTTGAACCAACTTTGCATCCCTGGGATGAATCCCATTTGATTGTGGTGCATGATCTTTTAAATATATTTCTATATTCAATTTGCCAGAATTTTGAGAATTTTTGCATCTATGTTCATTAGACCCAGTGGTCTGAAGTTTTCTTTCTTTGATGTGTCTTTGCCAGGTTTGGGAATCAGGGTGATATTGGCCTCATACAATGAGTTTGGAAATGTTCCCTCTTTTTCTAATTTCCTGAAATTAATTGAAGAGTATTGGTATTATTTCTTCTTTAAAGGTCTTGTAGAACTTGGCTGTGTATCCATCTGGTCCTGTGCTTTTCTTTGTTGGTAGGCTTCCAATGGAGTCTTCTATTTCATCATTTGATATTGGTCTGTTTCTTCTATTTCATCACTTGATATTGGTCTGTTTAAATTGTGTATATTTTCCTGATTCAATTTGTGTAAATCCTAGGACTTAAGAAACTTGTTGATGCCTTTGATATTTTCTATTTTATTAGAGTACAAGTTTTCAAAAAATTTCTAATTATCTTCTGTATTTCTGCAGTGTCTGTTGTGATATTACCTTTTTCATCACGTATGTTAGTAATTTGAGTTTTCTCTCTCCTTCTCTTTGTTAGCATACCTAAGCAACTATCAATTTTATTCATTTTTTTCAAAGATCAACTTTCTGTTCTGTCAACTTTTTCAATTATTTCTTTTTTTTGATTTCATTAATTTCAGCTCTGACTTTCATTATTTCCTATCTTCTACTGCTTTTGGTGTTTATTTGTTCTTCTTTTTCTAGGACTTTGAGATGTAATGTTTAGGTCATTTATTTGTTGATTTTTTTCTTCTTTTAAGGAATGAACTTCATGCATGAACTTTCCTCTTAGTACTGTTTTCATAGTGTCCCAAAGATTTCAATGTGTGTGTCCATATTTTCATTTACCTCTAAGAATTTTTTAATCTCCTCCTTGATGTTTTTTTTGCAACCCATTGTTTATTCAGTAGCATATTATTTAATCTACAGTTGTTGGAGTAATTTTTATTTTTTTTATTTTGTCATTGGTTTCTAATTTCATTCCACTATGATCTGATTAAATGCAGGATAGTATCTCTACTTTTTGTATTTGCTAAGAATTGCTTTGTGGCATAATATATGGTCTATTTTATAGAAAGATCCACATGCTGCTGAGAAGAAAGTGTATTCACTTGTTGAAGGATGAAATATTCTGTATATGTCAGTTAAGTCTAAGTTATTGATTGTATTATTGATATCTATAGCTTCTTTGTTCAATTTTTGTATGGTGACAGAGGTGCATTAAAGTCATCCAAGATTATTGTGCTGTGGTCAATTTGACTCTTGAACTTGAGAATTTGTTTGATGAACATAGATGCTCCATTTTGGGGGCATATATATTTATAATTGTTGTGTTTTGTTGATATATGGTTCCCTTGATCAGTATGAAATGTTTTTCTTTATCTTTTTTGATTAACATTAGCTTGAAGTCTATTTGATACAAGGATGGAAACCCCTGATTGCTTCTGCAGGTCATGTGAGTGGTATGATTTTTCCCAACCTTTCACCTTCAGTCTGTGGATGTCTTTTCCTACCAGAAGAGTCTCAGGGGGCAGGATATTGTTGAGTCTTTTTTAATCCAGTCTTCCAGCCTATGTCTTTTGATTAGTGAGTTTAAGTCATTAACATTTAGGGTTATTATTGAGACATGGTTTGTAGTCCCAGCCACTTTTGTTTATTTTTGGTATTTAACTTGACTTTGTTTCTACTTTGATTAGTTTTTCCTTTAGGGTAATACCTCCCTCTGCTGATTTTTATCATTGCTTTTCATTTCCTCTTTTCTAGTAATGTGGTATCTTGATTTGTTTGGGGCACTTTCTTCCCTTGTCTTTTCATGTTGCTTGTATGTCTTCCCTTCTAGCACTGTAGGTCCAAGTGTTATTGTTTTTACCCTATAGGCTTATAGTGAGTGCTCTTGTAGGGTTCCAAGACCTCTCCTTTGTGGGGAAGCACAATGTTAACTGATCCCAAAATAAACAATATACCACCTATAAATAATTTGTTGCTATTAAGACATTTAAAATTTGGTCACAATGCACAGAAGTGTTGAATTGATTATTATCTATAATAAAATCAGTTGGTTTGTAAAAGGGTTTACAGTTTCTGATGATGGACAATGAACTGGGGGTGAAGAATAGGATTATATGCTGAGTAGGCAGGATGTGAGACTATAGTTACTATATCTTAGGAAGTGTGAAAGAGAAATCTAATGAAGAGGGTTAGTAGCAAGAGATTAGACAGGAAGTAATTTTGGGTTGATAAGTACATGGGAAGACAGTAGAGTGCATAAAACAAACACATATATGTATTCAGAAAAATGAAAGATGTTAAAATAGTAAAAATTGGAGGGGAAAAGAAAAGGCATATACAACACACCTATAATATATTATTCAGATATCCCAGTCATCAAAATCCTAATTCATGCAAAGTACTTGGTTTCACATATATTGGGGGTATGAAGGTCGGGGGATAGAGGGGGAGAAGAAAAAGGGAAAAAAAAGTTTTGAAGAAAGAAATCAGGATTGTTAATTGTTTTGGAGATCAGTATCTTTCCTGCTTCTCTTCTCATCCAATAGGTGGGGTTGTCTGTTGTTGGCTGGTATCTCTACCATCAGGATAGTAAATGTAACCTGGTGCAGGGCACCTGGAAGTGAGACATGGCACCTGCCAGTCCCTGCAGAAAGACTGCACCTCAAGGGTCTCTTTTTGGGTCCACTCATATGACTTGAGCACCTGGTCCTATCTCCCTCTCTTGCCTGAAGATTTCTCAGTTCCTAGTCTCTCTGTTAGTCTCCAAACTTTTGCACCATCTCCTTCTCCCTTAGCAGTTCCCAATTAAGTGATCTCTTTCACCAGGTCTCCCGTGGTTGGTGCCCTGGTCACACTGCGCCCTCGTCCCATTGAGAGCTGTTTTGTGTTGGGCAGCTACTGTTCTATGTTACCACCGCTGGGAAGAGGGGGAAGTTGGAAACCAGGTACCTGGCCTGCTGAAGTTCCAATCTGGGTGTTGTGCGATGTGTTCCTGAGTGTCCTGCATGGGATCAGAGCACTGTTTGGGAGTTCTGCAGCCGTGCTGATAGGCTATCCTGCTAAAGCACTTGTGAATCCTGCATGGGCTAGAACTTCAAGGGTTGGGTGTGGGGAGACAGGAGTCCTGTGTGAGGGCACAGTGCTGGTAATTTCTGGACAAGAGCAGTTGTGTAGGCATCCTCTATCACTCTCAGAGAAGCAGTATTCCCACTGGTTGAGACCTGGGTCCTGGGAGCTACACAGAATCCTGCTTCCCTCTGGCCAGCCATCTTGGATGATCTCAGTATTTTTCTTAATGTAAAAAATTTTTTAGGCTTTTCAGTGTCATGCAAGTTATCTTAAATTATTTCACTTAAGTCACGAAGTATCATTCTGTTAAATAAGATATAAAATTGGATGCATAGAAGGATTATCTGATTGCTTATGAGAATATGACTTAGGTAGGCTTTCTGCAGTCAGGTAGGTCCCTGCATGACAATTTCTGATTCCTCCATAAATTTAAGCAATGCCTACTGAAATTCCACTCACTTTGGGGCTCTACTCATTTGATTAAGACTTAAAGCAGTTTGTAGCTCTTAAACGCAGATTGCATTGTTTTTCTCAGTAATGCTAAAAGATAAAGTCATATTGACCCTCAATAGTGAGCAAATCAGAAGCTTCCTCGATGTAATCTAAACTAGTACCAAGGAAGGAATTCCTTGTGATAATAGAGTTTGTCCATTCCCAGTCATTCAGCCCATTTTTATGTCATACACTGTGTCTGATGCTAAATTACTAAGTCATGTTTCCTTGACAGCACTCTCCACCCCTGGAATTGGACTTAGGTTCCTCCTGGGGCTCCTTTGTGGGAAGTGCAATTCTAAAATAATCAAGCAAAGTTTACTCATCATTTAAAGCTAATTCACATGTGACATGTACCAACCAAATAAGATAATATTTTTATATTTAGAATAATATATTGCATTAATGTTCAGTCAATTTCAGATCCTAGTAATATAGATGGCATAGAGTTTGATCAACTCATTTTTACACACCCTTCTCAAAAAAAAAAGTATTTCACATGGAAATGATTAATATATTAAGTCACATCCCTTCATCATATTTTTATTTAACATTTTATTCTGTATTAATTGAAGTGACATTTTTCCATTAATTTCAATGTTTTTAATATCTATTAAAGCATCTAATTCATAGCTTTTCCAGTACATTGGAAATTCTTGAAAGAAGGAACTAGGTTATCTGCTCCTCAGAGCACACTGAGTTGGTTCTGATACTAAATTGCTTCTATAACACTAATTAGCCCATAAAAAATTGATAAACTAAGGGTATTGGGCTCCCCATACCAAATGTTCCTCTTTTAGATAAGGCCACAAACTCAGGAAGGATAAATTTCTTCTTGTGTCTACCTCCACCAAAGCCCCCCTAGCTCAGCTGTTTGTATATCACTATCTCAGTGACACTGAGCCAGGATTCCCACTCCATTGGCACAGTCAATACCCCAGAAAAGCAGTCCTCAGCTGATTTGTGCTTTTGTCCAGACTCTTCACGTTATTTCCCAAAACGTAATTACTATTGAGTTTTGGTAATACTTTGTTCATAGCATCTCATAGGGTTTGAAGTCAGCCTCTCCTTTTTTTCTAATATTCTCTATTACCTTAATGAAAGATTTACAAAATACATATTTCTTCAGGTCCACGTGTATTGTGTTATAGAAGAGTACCTATGGTAATTGTCTTGAGATAAATAAATGCTAAATATGTTAATCAGCATTTAACATTTATTATAAAACTAACAACTAAACTTTTAAAAGTTTTTTCCATATAGACTTTTTTTATGATGTAGCATTCCTTAAGTCCTATTACAATTTTCTATGTATTTTAATTTACTGATTTTTTAGACATTCTGTTTTGGGTTGGGAAAAAATTGGTTCAAAAATATTCTCCCTGTTATTAGTTATTTCCATCTTAAATATAATAAATACCATGGTGAACACTGAGACAAAAAAGATTTTTGTTCTTTTCATTCTATATCTAGTACAAAGTCAAAGTACTATTTATTAAATTAAAATCTAGCTAAAGTTTCAAATCTGGTGTGATAAATATCACTTTTATCATGCTTCGAAGAAAAAATATGGCTAAATATAACTCGTTTCTTATGAAAATATCTATTTATTAGTGCAAACAAATCCATAAAGAAAAGAAATTTTCTAAGTCTTAAGTCTGCATACATGTATTCCACTGGACAGTCAGGATTATCCTCATGGTTAAATCTTTTTCTTGCCAAGAGGATTGGATAAAAAGGAGCAGATTGTCAATGTTTGGACTTTTTCCCCTTTCCAGAATAGGAGAGAGGAGGGCAGTGGAGAGACATGGGTTTAGAAAAAAAGAAATACCAAGTCTGAGCTTAGTGAACTTATTTTTTATACCCCTGTGAGAGAAAACTGAGCCTTTGATACAGCCACCAACACTGGGTTATGAAAGGGCTCCTTGTAGAGGTTAATGGGGCACACTGCTTCCACTGCTAAATTACCCATGAAAGAAAAGTAAGAAAATATTTGCACTGATTTGCTAGACCATTTTGAATACTACCACCTGTAGGTCTTGACTCAGATAGTGAAGTAAACCATGAATACTTCCCTGAAGAAAATAAGCAACAACAACAAAAATTAGTGAAGGTATATCTCAAGGCTAAGAGGTGGAATGTAAGATATTTTGCAACAGATGAGACAGTGCAATGTCCTCCCTGGCTGGGAAAACTTCAGACACCTCTTCTGATAGTCAAATCACATGTCCAAGATAAAGAACTTGACACCCAGGTTGATGTCTTGGTGAGACAACCTGGTGTACTTCAGCAATCCTGAGATGCATATTTTTAACATTTGAATGGCTCTAAGACCATAGTATGTCTTTTGATGACCTCTCTCAAGTATCGTTGAAGAATGGTGACATTGTTTTCATTACTTGTTTATGTGCAAAGTTGGTGATTTTTTTTCACTTCAACTTAGTTTTATGCATTAAATTTAACTGGCATTTATAATGAATTCTTGGTTGATGTAGAAAAACTTTATTTTTACACTATCTATAATGCTTTAGAAAGTTCCAGCATTAACATTTTTAGAAAAGTGCCAGAGGCTAAGAAGAATAGCTGAGAGACCCAAATTGAGTACTCTTTCATGAAATACTGTATCACAAATGCTTTTGAAGATGCACTAGACAAAAAAAAAAAAAAAAAACTGCAGAAAAAATATATGAAATAAGAAGGCATTGTGCCATAATATTTGGCAACATTTTTTTCTTGCTTAGCACATGCAGTAATGGAGCATCTCAGCAATGACAGCATAAAATACCATGAAATGCAATCTTTTGGAGGAGAGGACTAATACACAATTAACAGCAATAAGCGTTTGATAACAATGTTAATTATCTTTGCTCACAAAGTTCTCACCTCATGCCATTTGAATGAACTGTTTTATGTACTAATTTTAAAAGATTATTTTATATATTTATCACACTCATGTCTTGAATTGGAATATGTTTCTTCTAGATTCTCAGTTCCTAAAAAACTACTGAGATTACCAATTTCCAAAATGTGGGAGGATAAGGAAAAGTTTTCATTAATTTCTATATTTTTAAGAATTAAGAAAATATTGTTCCATACTTCAGTAGATGGCATACAAAATAAAGTGGATATCTAATGTTGCTAATGCCAACAAAGAAGTGATGTATCTCTGAAGAAATAACATCACTCTAAGACAGAAAATACCTTCAGAGGGAGAAACATATCTTTTATTATCCTCTGCATTCATTCAACAATGAGTTGTTTTTTTATCTACTTGTTGAGTAGAGATCTCATATTCCATTACACATACAAATATACACTAAAATATTTTCTAATGCACAGGAACACTCATTTTCAAGGTATATATCCATTCCCTTGTACATAGGAATAAAATCCCACTTTCCAGAATAGAAGAAAGTATATATTCTCCTGATATAATAAAGAATAGCAAAAACAGTGCCACATACCTTCATACCCCACTTGCAATATCTAAAATATTTCATTTATAAATGTAATAACGCCATCAAAATTTTCATCTTCAGAGCCCACCAGCTGACATATAAACAATGATGTCTTGGCTTTTTTCAAGATTTTTCTGCCAGTAACAGAATGAAATGGTTCTTTTGGCATTATAATATTCCCAAGTTCCCAAATAAGAAAAAAATGCAATATCTAAATACGAAACTGATCTCTGTTTGGCAATTTAAAAGGAGGTCCCTGTAGAACTTTCTGAGAAGCTGCTCAGCCATGGATGTATTTACAATTTCTTAAGTTGAACTCAGAAAGCCCCACCAGTAGTATTTACAGGTCTGTAACAAACTTTAACAAACCCAACATTGGCTCTGTAAATGGAAGCAATATCTAAGTACAACGAACATCTCACAAAGTTGAGATGTTCTCAAAATTCTGAGATTTGAATACCAGAAAATCTTTCTCTCTGTTGTGATGACCGCACAGAAACAGGCGACACCTCATCCAAAATTTGGTTGAGATATCAACACTGACGTTGCCACATTCTCACAAAGAACTTATAAAAAGGCTTCTATACATGTAATGAGCAGTTGGGAGAAGTCTTAAGCAGGTATGACAATGTCCTAAGATACTAGGAAAGAAGAGCAGCTTGGGATTAGAAGAGATGCTGTCCTGAGAGTCCCATGCATACTCTGAACTTCCCATCTGCAACAAGTGGATGGGCCCACTGGAGCATGTGGGCCACTTGCCACCTTGCCCTTGTGTGGGACAGAAGGGAAAAGGGAGGGTGGAGCTTAATGGATTCAGCAATCAACTCTCAAAACATGAGCTCAAACTTTTTACGCTTATCTGAGTCCCAGCCCTTCTGTTTGATTAGTAGTACCTACTCTGCTTACAGATCACTATTTCTCTCTTCCTTCCTTGGATTGTAGATTTTATGAATATCCTTGCCAGTTATCTGTGCTCAAAACAACTAAATTCCCCAAAATGATTCTGGAAAACTCTATACCTCTGATGTGCATTTGGAATGTTGTACACGCAATTAAAATTTCCTAATCAGAAAACCTAGGGCCACAGTAGCTAGTGAAAGTGTATAAGTAACTGCAAAGACGTTAGAATCACTGAGAGGTTACTGTGCCAATGTGAGGGAACCCAGAGACAGGGAGCAACCTAGAGCAGGAACTGGGACAGAGGCTACCCTGAGGGAGCAAGAAGCACACAGGCAGGTTTTCCCATCAGGAAGCAGAACCAGGCAGAGACAGAGACACTGCCAGAGAAGCACATGAGCAAAGAACAAGGATGGGTTTGCCTCGAAGTCATTGAAACTTTCAGAGTCCCCAGAAGACATCTTAGTGGTAAGTTTTCATGGTCCTGAGTTTGCATGGTCCTGAGTTTCAAAGTTGTTATGAGCAAGAAATTTATTAGGATATCTTAGCTGCAGTTGTTTAAGAGCAAGATTCATTTCCATTTCAGTTTTCCTTTTCTCACATTTTATTCATGCCAGATGACATGGAAGTGGCTGCCAGATAGATCCAATAAAGAGAAAGTTGGGTCAGAGCTGCAATTAATGAGGTTCCAGTGAGTTATAATATGTGGGTGACAGTCACTTTCCTGTATAGGTATCACCAGTCACTCTGCTGTAGGACGGGCTACTGTCCATGAGGCTGATGTATCTTCTCCTGATAGGGAGAGGCACTGCAATATGAAGTGCCCTAGGGTGACCAGCCCCAAGTATGTGGATGTGGAAGGGAAGTTACATTTGCAGTACATGGGGTTAAAGCCACCTGTAGAAAATTCCTCTAATCACTGATGGTGAAAGAGATAAGTACACAGATCATGAGGTGGCTATTACCTAAATAAAACAAGACCTCCTTTTTTCAGGAATATACTAGATAATGCTGTATATACAGTCATACATGAGAAAACAGTTTTATAAAGATTGTGCAAAGTTAGAAGAATCAGAATGTGTGTGTTTTTATTGCACAAATCCATAGCACTACAACAAAGAGCTGAAATGTTTATGTATGAAATCATTTGCTTATATATCTCAACTATAAATATTTAAAAAGCAAGTTTCAATAAACCTTTCTAGAGGAAGCTAAAAACTCCTGTACTCTACTTAAATAAAATATTGTCCTAAGAAGAAGTGATTGAAGAGTATGCAGTCCAAATTTGTAAGGAAAGACAATAAATATTATGGATATGTATCAGTAAGTTAATAGAAAGCTTATGCTATTCCTCTTGGTTTTTCCATGTCTGTGGTATTAGCCAGCTTTCTGATACTATTAACTTATACCTGTTTAGTTTCTTATTCTAGATAAATATTCACTTTCAGGTTTAAATTATACTCATAATTTTGAATTTTTCCCCTTGAGAAGGCTCAAAATTGTTATGCACTTAGGTTCCAATAAACTTTTATCCATTTCTGCCAGAAGAAAAGGGACTTTTGTCCTTTTGCCCCCAATCTCTAGACTTTGCTTCCTCTTAATGTGCCAGTGAGCAGTTGAGCCTCAGGAAAGCAGACTGAAGAGGTCTGCCCTCAGATGCAGAGCAGCCCCCTGAAACACAGCAGTGACAAGGAGGCAGCAAGGGGTGGGCAGATGCTGGGGAAAGGGCGATGACCATCGCAAGCCCCCTCCAGTTGCAAGCCATATTTGGGAAGTCTATTCTGGCCTCCTACTCTCCCTCCTGGCAGTGAGTATAGGAATTGGCCACCAGAATACCCATTTTCTTGCTTAAATTTCTAAATCAAGGCACAAGTTCAACTTCTGGTCAAGTTCAGGGTCAACTGAACTTATTTCATTAATGGCTTTTGGCAAAACTTGAATGTAAATTTCCAAAAAGGTTAAAGAAGAGGAAGAAGATGAGGTCCCAAATCCACCTTTGCAATTCACCCTTTTGGGTACCAGTGTGAATCTAGTCTATGAAAAAAAAAAAGCAGAACATCCAGTGCTTTTCTGAACTAAAGGGGCGCTTAATTAAAAAGGAAAAATCAGTTATCTGCACTCAAAACAACTAAATTCCCCAAAATGAGTTTAGTAAATGCTATGCTTCTTATGCACATTCCGAATGTTGTGTACATAATTAAAAAAAAAAAAAAATCTCTTCAGGAAAAAGTAAACAGAAATGGTTGTTCTGTTAATTTTATTACTCCCCAGTGTGTTTAGAGATGGCCAGGGAATATGTGGCCTAATTCATTTTTTTGTGTGCATGTACAAGGGAATGCCAAAAAAATAAGTGAAAAAAGATGTTTTACTACTAAAGAATCCACATGTGTGTGTTGAACTCACCACCTTAAGTACCATTGGCTATGAACAACTTAGTGGTAAGCGTTTACTGTGCAATAACATTGGTTTTATGAGTTGAAATTAGGGAGTCTTCTAAAACAGAAAGCATTCCTTCATGAATGGATATGATTAATATCAGAAATAAAATTCTCGTTTCCTATACACTATATTTAAAATTGTGACTATATCCTTTTTTTTAAGGTCTTGAAACCAAAGCTTTTCAATGTTGGCTACAAAAGATGAAAGATACTAATATTTAAAATAATTTATTTTAGGAGGAACCTCGATATGTTCCCCAGACCATCTTTGAACTCCTAAGCTCCAGTGACTCTCAGCCTCCCAAGTTGCTGAGACTACAGATGTGCACCACTATGCCCAGAAATAGTACTTTAATTTAAATAAGATTGCTAATGTGAGCAGAAGTGTAGAAAGGATTGATTTAAATATATTTAGAAGCACATTTTAGACCCTACAATGTGCTAGACGTTGCTGAGGATTTCGATATCATGGTAGCATTGCTTTTCTCACTTTATACTCAGCAGAACTGAAATCAATAAGATCAACTCATTCTCTACACAACATAGAACTATGGAGTGATGAATTCAGAACTAAAAAATTTAAAAAATCAGATATTATTTTTTCTAATATATTGACCTTTAGGTATTGAAAGCATTAAAAATTGTGATAGTTGTAGAAATATAAGTTGTTCCTTTAAAAAGGAAGGGTAATTAAAATCACAGATAACTTTAACTACAGTTTTCACAGTCCTCAATCATCTCTCTCTTAGTAGCTATGATTATGCAGGAGGGGGTGGACACATATCATTCTTCTGGGATTTAATTATAAGCTTCAGAAACACCAGTTCTATCTTCATTTGCCAATACCTGAAATGTTGGCCTGGCCTTTCATTTTTTAATTAAATTTCTCCAAATCTAACCCTCCAACCACTTTCATCAGAATTACTCAGGGACCCAGGCAGTTAAGAAAAAGAATATATACTGAAAAGGAGGAAGTTGCATTATTTGCAAGTGACATGATTATGTATAGAGAAAATTTCAACTTATCTACTAAAAAAAAATAGAACTAATAAATGAGCTCAGCAATATTACATTAAAAAGAGTAACAAAAAATCAAAAAGCTTTCAGTATACTAGCAATGACTATGATTGAAATGGTATTAATTATCATCATATCCATAGTAATGTTAGAAAAACAAAATATTTAGATATAAACTTAACAAAAATGTATAAAATATCTCTAATAAAACTGCAAAATATCTAAATAAATAGAAAGACTTCGCATTTTCACCAATCATAAAACTTGATGTTGTTGATTTGGCAATGTTTTCCATGTGGATGGACAGATTTCAGAAATTCCTATCAATTCTCAGCTAGAATCTTTGTAGAATGGCAAGTTAATCCTAAAATCTATTTAGAATTCCAAAGGACCCAGAAGAGCCAAGCAATCTTGAAAAAAAGAGCAAATATGGAAGACATGCACTTCCTAGTTTCGAAACGCAACTTAGCGTAAGAGTAATCTAGGAGTTACAGTGATTAGTAGAATAGAATGGGCCTCAAAATTATCTTTACATCTATGGTCAATTGACTTCCAACAGGTGCAAAAGCCATTTAATGGGGTAAACAAACAACAAACAAACAAAACCAAAAAACAAAAAAAACAAAAAAACAGTCTTTTCCCATAGATCAGTGGTAGGACAGTTGCATGCATATCCACATTAGGAGAAATGAGTTGCACCCGCAATAATTAACTCAAACTCAATCAGAGAGAGAAAGACAAGTTAAAATTATAAAAACACATCTGAATAAACCTTCATGTTTTGGGGTTAGGCAATGATTTCTTACATCAAAAGCAAAAGCAACAAAAGAAAAAAAATAATTTGAAACTACATAAAATTTTAAAACTCCTGTGCTTCTGTAGCCACCATCTAGAAAGTAAAAAGACCAGCCACAAAATAATTGGGGAAAATGTTTTTAAACCATGTACTTGACAAAGGGCTTGCATCCAGAATATGTAAAGAAGTCTTAGAACTCACTAGTAAAATACAAATAAATTAATTAGAACCTGGGTAGAGGATTTGGACAAACATGTTTCTAAACAAGGTATAGAAAGGCCAAAAAGTGTATGAAAAGATGCTTAACATCACTGGACAACAGGGAATTTAAATAAATTAACAATGTAGTATCCTTTCTTCTAAGAAAGATGACTAAAATAAAATAAAAAGGGTAATAACAAGTGTTTATAATAATGTAGAAAAATTGATGTCCTCATCCATTGCTTGTGGGAGTGTAAAATAGTACATTTGGAAAAAGAGTTTGTAGGTTTTCCAAGTTAAGAATCACCATATGACACAGCAAAGCCATTTTTAGATTTTTCACTCAAAAGATACAAAAATATGCATCTGCACATAAGCTTGTATGTGAATATTTATATCAGTGTTATTCATAGTAGTCCAAAAGTTGAAATATAAAAATGTCCATCAACAGATTCATTAAATATGATATAACCATGCAATCGCAGGGTTTTTGCCAATGAGAAAGGGGGAATAAAATCATGAATGCATGCCATATTCCACAAGATGACTGAGCATTTCCTTACACTAAAAGGAAGAAGCTGGTTACAAAAGATTGTGTAATTCCATTTACATGAAATGCCCAGGTTGGTCAACTCTGCACTGATAGAAAGTAGATGAGTAAGATGGAGGAGAGGGATTGAGGAGTTACAGATAATGGGTACAGGGTTTCCTAAGGGTCTAAAGAAAAAGGTTTTAAATTGACTTTGGTAATGATTTCATAACTCTGTGAAAATATTAAAGCATTTGAATTGAGCATATTAAATTCATAAATTCTATGAAATGTAAATTTTATCTTAGTAAAGCTACTTTTTTATATATCATAACTGGGCAAAAGACTCATTTGTGAGTACTTTTGAAAACATAGATCACTGAACCCCACTCCATACAACTAAAAAAGAATTTCTCAAAATACAGTCCAAAAAAAATGTGGTGCTTTTGGTGATTTCACCAAGTATTTCCAGGCACCCTAAAATATTAGAACCCTAATTAGACATCAGAGATCTCCGGAAGGGAACCACCCGTGGAGCACTGATCCTCCTGTTGTTAGCTGTTGTGAAGGTGAAGGACCTCAGGTGAGCTGTAGCCATCAATGAGCTAAGAAACACAGAAGAAGGCAACCATGACTTATGGGCAGGGAGCACTGGAGAAAGGCCCTAGCTTTGAGTTGGGGTCAGGGGAGGGTGTCTCAAGAGACAAATTACCCAAGTGATTTCCCAAGTAGGGGTCAAAGGCACCAGTGTGGAAGTAACCATCTAAACCCTGGGCTTTGGGGGTTTATGCAGCTTTTAAGAAAGATAAAAACAATGAACAAATTAAATGCTAAGAACATTAGATTCTGATAGAGAATATTCAGATAATACAGAAAATAAGCATCTTAAGCTTTATTTCCTTAAAGTTCTTTTTATAAGTGATCATTCTATATCAGATATAACACTACTTGTCAGGAAGCTTTTTTACTGTAAAGCACATTATATCTGCAGAATACACACATCCAGATCTAAATTATCCATGCAGTTTTTTGTGGTCACCTCATTTGATGGATAAAGTGAATTCTTAAAAATACAAAGTTTTGTTCTGTCATGTATACTGAGACACCTTGTTTCACATAGTATATTAAAAATTATTTCATTTTATAAAATAGACCATATTTCTTTGGACTCTATCCCTAACAATCACTTTTGGGAGCTTCTCAATGGAGATTTAGGGAAATAGCGTTTCTAAAGTAGAAATTTATATTTTTCCAAATAATGAGAAAACCTCTCCAGTCTTTTTGTAGATATCAATGTTAAATATCACTATGACATTTAATAACTATCTCACAAAAAGTAAATTAAGTACCTTTATCTTCTTGCCATCACACCAGACTTCCTCTTACTTAACCAAATTATCATATTATTGAAAGAGACTCAGAAAATAAGATCTCTATTGTAGAATCTAAGATAATATTAGTGTCCACAAAAGCCTTAAAAGTGTATCTCAGTAATTAATTTAACATTTGCATATTCCAATGAGTCCTTTTTTATTAGAGCCATCTGGACAGAATGAGCTGTTAGCACAGCTCACTGCATGATTATGTGGATTTTAATGATTTATATAAAGATGTCTATGTCAAGCTGAACGCTTTATCATTAATTATTTTAAATCCAATTCTTAACTCTTAATTTTATGATTTAACATAAATTTAATTTAGAGTTCTCAGGCTCCCTTCAGATTTATAAAAGGATCTTTCATGAGAAAAAAAAATGTTTGCTGATATTTATCAGATTGTTATATTATTCATTTAAAATGAAAAGATCCAAAGTAGTTTTAAAGTCCCTTAAGAAGTTATATTTTGGGACTACTTTTGACATTTTAATGCAGTGATTTTTTTTTCTTTTTTTAGTGAAACTTTTAAAAAGGAATGAAAACCAGATCCCTATAAAGATTTTATCTAAATTTGTTCAAAGGACTGGAGTTACCAAAACATAACTAACTAATAACTCTTTAGTAACTAGAACATCATACAATTTTTAGAATTTATGTAGACAAGACCTACAATTGTCCTGGTTTCCAAAACACTGATTGAAGACAGGTAGATTTTGTAACTTGTGTATTATGTATTTTATGCAAGTCCTGAAATCTCAGATTCAATATAATAAAACATGTTTATTCAGTATAAAGACATCGAAAGGCAGATGGGATAGGAAAAACTTCAAGAAAAAGTAAAGTATTTGCTCACATCTTAAATTTCTTTCTAAGAAAGGAAACAGGATTCATTATATATATTTTATGTATTTTATTTTATATAAAGTTGTCAGTGTATTTTATTGAAAATAAAATAAAATAAATACTTGTGAAATTATGTGTAACTCTTATTTTTCTGATAATGCTCTCTAAAATTTATGTACTTATATGGAAATGTGTATAATTTTCATATTTATATTTCTAAGTTAATAATGTATTCACTTTATATTTTTCATTGCTCCAGAGACATTTATTATTTTTCACTAAGAAGTTTTCACATACACATCAAAGTCAACAGGCTGCTACAATGTACCTCCTGTATCTTAACCTGTGTGAAAATTGTAGATTTTGCTTCTTACTTCACTAAACCCCTTTCTCTTTTTCTCTTCTTCATTGCTGAATCATTTTAAGGCAAATGACAATATCAAATCAATTCATTCACATAGTTTCCTATGTGGCTATAAAAATGGGTCTTGATCTCATGTAGCCTTCACTCCTAACAAGATTACCAATGACTGTTGAATATAATTTTCCAAATTATCTAAAAATATCTTTCTTCAGTTGTTTTGATTGAATTCTGAGCTAAACAATATTCACACAGGACACTTGAATGCAATGTCTCAGAAGTGGCTTTTGGTCTAAAATAGAACACATTCCTTCCCCACCCTCTATTCTGCTTCTGACCCATAAGAGAAACTAGGTCAGTCATTGCACAGAATGTCCCATATTCTGGGTCTGCCTGTTTGCTTCCTTGTGTTATGTTCCATTTCTCTGTTGCTGAGTAACTAACAGTCCCAAATTATTTCAAGACAGCAACCTATTATTACCACAGTAGTATGGGTGACTGGGCTTAGGCATGGGGTTCTGACTGTGGTTCTGTGGTGTGGTCTTAGTTGGATGGTGGCGAGGGCTGAAAGTCTTAGAAGCCTTGACTAGGTGGGTGTCTAGCCTGTCTTCCCAATGTGCATTCGAGTCAGTGATGTCACTCAGCCCAAAGTCAAGTGGGCCTGTCAATCACAGTGTGTATCTCGGTGGCATCATGCAGATTAAGCTTCGTACAGCATGGTGGCTTGGTTACAAGAAAGAACAGCCCAAAGCAAATGTGCCCAGAGCAAAAGCTTCATGGTTTCTTATCATCTACCTTTGGATATTATAGTGCCACATCTGTGATTTCAGAAACCACTGGAATGAACAATTATTCATTTAATTCCAGGAATTTCACCAAATAGATTGATCCGGTAAAATAGTGTATGCTCAATTATATTTAACTTTTAAATAAGCAATGATTTTTAGTATGTTCATGAACTATATAGAATATACTAATTCTAAAATATTGTTATTTACATGAAAGTCAAATTTAACTTGGTGTCCTATATTTTTATTTGCTTATCTGGCAGCTATAACCCCAGAAAGCATGAAAGAGGCTCTCTGGATTTGACGTTTAAGAACAGTACTATATCATATTTATTTAATTGTGAAAAGAAAATTGATCTGGTTCTTACAGCCTGCTTTATTTACATAGCTCTGGCTAAAAGTTTCAAATTTCCTCTTTACTGTATTTTGCGCCTAGAAAATATTATTGCAGACATTACTACTCAATTCCGGACATTACAACTCCAATCAGGATACATATTCTTTCTAAAAATACTGTGTAACTAGCTGTGGTTACTAATTACACTGCTGCCTCATACCAAGCAAAGTACAAAAGTATGACTAACAAAACTAGAACCTTTCCAGATGAAGAATGGATAAAAGGGTGACTCTAATTTTGAAGTAATTATGGGCCAAAGCATCTTAGTAGGTCAACCTCACCATAATCAACATCCAAAAGACACACAAAAAAAGTTTTCTCTGGAAAGAAAATAACATAAATGTTACTGAGAGAGAAATCTGTCTTCTATGAAACCTCTTTTAAGATTTTAAATAACACACCATTTAATATGACATAATCTCTAGAGTACGGTTTAGAATTCAGGCTGCCCAGATTTATATTCTTTTCCCAGTGCTATTTGTCCCCATGCAAATTTCTCACCTTCCCTAAGTCTCAATTCCTCCACTACATTATCAAATAAAATAATACGTACAGCATGAGACTGTTTTGAGAATTAAGTGAAATTCTCCAGGTAAGATCCTTAACCCAGCATTAGTACATAGTGAGCGCTCCATCAATCTTGACAATAGTGATAACGGAAAGAGAAGTGGTTAGTAGGTGAGGATGGTGATAGTGATACCAAAAATAAACACCAATAAAAAGAACCATGGAGATGCTGTCATGGGTTATCTCTGAGTAGACTTGGGGTTTTTGTTATGTATTATAATTAGGTAAAATTAATATTTTAACTGACCCTACAATAAATAATGAGAGTGCATTTTTTGAACAGCTTGAACACAAGACATGTCCTTGTTCCAAAAGGTTTCCTCATTCTACATAAGTCTATAAGTTGCAATCAAGCTTTTAGAATAAATCTGTATTGAGAAAAAAAGAGAAGATATAGATATAATCACAATAGAGTCTGTTGGTATTGGGCACATCATGCATCAGATAATTTAGTCAACACAAAGGAAAGAAGAAGAGAAATAGACAAGATAAAAAGATTTTCATGGGGAAAAGCAGGATTGGAAATGCCAACCAGGAAAGCTCTGGCACCCTTGAGGCTGTTTGGGGTAAAGGCATGAATAAGGGAGTGCTGAGCACAGTCTGAAGGCATAAGGTATTGGGGCATGATTTCATACTGAAGAAAGTTGGGACACCAATTAGGAGAAGAGCCAAGAAATTAATTGATTTCATTCCTGACTTTGCCTAGCACAATTCTCCCAGTAATGATGTTAGAGAAAATGATCACTTACTGTGTTTATTTAGTTTCAAACTGTTCACATATTTTAAGTTTTCAATGCTTTGTTTTCTTATTCAACTTAGTTTGGTAATGCCATGCATATTTCAGAGGTAGCTGTTATGGTTTGGATCATAAATATTCTCTGAAAGCTCAGACGTTCAACACTTGGTTCCTGTTTTGGTTTGGATCTAGAAATGTAACCCAATAGCTCATGTGTTAGATAATTCAACAATGTTCAGAGGTGATTATGAAAACTGCAATCTCATCAGTGACTCACAGCTCAAGAGTTTGCCTTGAATCTCAGGGGAGCCTTTGGATTTGAACTTTAGAGCAATGCTGTTAACTATTGAGACTTTAAGGGCTCTTAAAGAGAGCCTGAATGCATTTTTCACTGTGTGATGGCATGCTATGGTTTGGATCCATAGATTTTCTCCCAATAGCTCATCTGTTAGATAATGAAACAATATTCAGAAGTGAAATGTTTGGACTATGAAAAGTATGATCTCATCAGTGGATTGATCCACTGGATGGGTTAATAATTTGAGTGGACTACTGGGTGGTAATTGGAGCCAAGTGGGGCAGAGGTGAAAGAAGTAGATCATTGGAGGCATGGCCTTAGACTATACCTTGTCCCAGGCTTCTTCCTTCTGGCTGCCATAAACTGAACAGGTTTACCATGCCACACTCTTCTGTCATGATTTCCCGCCTAACCTTGGGTCCAGAGCAATGGAGTTGACCACCATGAACTGAACCACGGAAGCTATGAGTCCAAAATAAACGTTACCTCCTTTAAGTTTATCTTGTCTGGTATTTTTGGTTACAGTGAGGAAAAGCTGACTAACACACTCTCCAGTCCAGCAGCATCAGATGTGTGGCCTCTGGGAGTTGATTGGCCCAGGATAGATCTGATCCAATTAATGGATTAATCCACTTATAAATTCATACCTTAATAGGTTAGAGGTGAAGAGCCTTCTTATACAGGGAGCTCTCCCTTTTCTTCTTGGCTTCCATGAGTTCAGTAATTTTACTCCCCCACATACTTTGTACCATAATGTTCTGCCTCACCACATGCCTAGAAACAATGGAGATGAGTGACTGTCAACTAAAACCTCTGAAACCATGAGTGAAATAAATCACTAAGTTGTTTTGCTCAGGCATTTTGTGATAGTGATGGGAAGCTTACTTACAAAAAGTCACATTTTGACCCAGGAACCTTCTAAATATAGTTTCCAGATTCTCACAGTCTGGAGTTTAACTAATATTTAATTGCTTTTTTGTGACCTCTTTTAAAGAATACTCTCTTCATCTTTTTTTTCTAGCTAAAACTTCTCTCATGATCCCCATGTCTGAGACATGTCCCTGGACTTGCCCCCAATTCCACAAACTCAACCTGTCCAACTGAGAAATCAGTATCTTCCTTTCTTACCATCTACAACCAATGTGCAGGATATTAGAGACTGAACAACCCATTTGTATTTATCTCCCACAAAGTTTCCATTTCTTCTTACCATTTCATTCTAGAACAGTTTTTCTTTTCCTTTTTTTTTCTCTTTTTCCAGTAGACAGTTATTTATACCATAGAAGAAAATGTAAACTCCACCCTTGGAAACTACTCTCATGTTTTCAAAATACAACACTACTATATATTTAGAATATTCCGCTTATACTTTTCTAAGTAAGATCATTTTATTTTTTAGATCAACCTCATGCAAGGTTTTTTTCTTTTAAAGGGCATATGATTTCTTTAAGTAGTTTATAATCAGCTGGCTAAAGAAAATGATCTCCTCCAAATCTTCTAAACACATAGAATGTTTCTGTTAATAATTAAATGCATCCTTCTAATTTGGAAAATCCTCTTCTTTTTATATAATGAAAATAGTAATGTATAGACTGAGATTTCAAACATATTGCAAAATTCAAAAACAATTTCCAGTGGCCAATTTGTAAAGAACATTTGTCATAAGTAAGTTAGTGACCTTTCAATTTAAAAAGTCATATGATTGACATATTGTGCAGATTTTAAAATAAATTTCAAAACAAATTATTTAGTTGTAATAATCGATAATTTTTCATACTAACAATATATATTTCCTCCTCCCTCTACCACATTCTGAATTAGTTTTTTTTAACAATTTTATAACACTGACTAGGAAACACTTTGCCATCTGAATTACATGTATTTTTTCCTCAGAATGACTCAATGAATTTTCCAAGACACAGGAGAAAATGAAATTGATATTGATATTGTGACATATTGCTCATTGTGTTTGTTCCAAATTTTCTAAATTTTATTTATACTCTTTGACTGATGTGCAAGTTACAACAATTTTTATGCTCTCAAGAAATTCTCAAGAATTAATGGAAAAAGGGAAGCAATTGTCATAAGGATTGTTTCTGCTGTGATAAGAAAGGATGGGTTGTCAGTGGATGTGATTATCTAAATGGAGAGCAGCTGGGGATAGGAAGGTCTACACAGGTGCCAGCAGCACTGATTCACTGCATGTGGTAAGACCATCTCTTCTTTTATTTTCCATTTGTATTTCTCAAGATTCAGACCAACATATCTCAGCAAATGTCAGTGTGGCATGGATAATGGTGCCCACTTTCACAATCCACCCCTTAATGACTCCACACCCACCAACCTATGTGACCAGTGCTACGGAATTTCATGGACATCATGTCAGGAAGAAAGATGGTAAGGAGTCATGAATGTATGTGACATGTCCCCAAGCATAACCCAACCTTCTGAGGCTTTTCTATTACAATTCCTCAAATGGCAACAAGGCACAGGTCATATAACTTCTCTTATAACTTTGAATCTGATCTTTCTTTACATTTAAATGCATGTGCAAACCAAGAAAGACCTGATCTCCTTTGAACCAAAGAAGTATTGTATATTCATCCTTAGTTTGTACATGCAACCCCAAATAATTTCAAAGCATGCCCATATCTGTATAAACAGGTAACCTTTAATTAATAGTGGGGTGGTTTCCTTGGAAAGAATTCTGAATTGGGAGCTGGGTACGTGCATAACTATTCCATCTTTGCCATTATTATATGACCTTGTGTTTGGGAAATACAATGAAAAACTAAATCTCCTTTCCCCAGTCCAGAAAACAACTCCACAAAAGTAAAGTGAAAGAAAACAACTTCATTTCTGAATATTCAGCCAGAATATGGGCACACAGCAGACAATCCACCAAGGAGATTGCTAAGACCTGAAAACATTTTACCCTTTTATACAGCCAAGCAGACACAACCCGTGACACCCCTATGCTGAAAATAAACAGTCATGTGTCCTCAAGTAAGAGGATTTGACAATTTTATCTGTTACACAAAGTTCATCCTAAATTCACCTGGTAATTGGAGTAACCATCCATACTAGCTAATTTACTTTATCCAAAGGATTAAATTCTCATATCTTGATGAGAGAAGGTGGTTTTGCAACTTAGCTTAATGTATCAGTGCTTAAGATAGGCTTTCACAGGACCTGCGACAGGGGGCACAGTCCCCCCTGCATGGCTACATTTCACAGAAATGGTTCCTGGGCCTTGAGAAAGCTAAGCCTGGAGCATAAAGCTGGCAAGGAGCTTATTTAGTTTCTAAAAGGACTTACAAATATTACAAAAGAAGCAAAGAATTTATACATTTTCTGTGGCAAATGCTCTAAGGAAACAGGATAAGGAGTCTCTTACTTTTAACTGTCAGAATTCACCCTCTTGTCCTTCACTAACATTTGCCTATACACTTGGGTTCATTATTAACGTCTCCAAATGCAAGTTCATATTTTATGACTGCTAGCCTACACTAGCATATCCCTTGCTTTATTTTTCTTTTCATTCTCAGTTGTGTTCAGCTGTTCTTTTGCGACTTGGTGTCATCTATGAATTTGATTATGTTAATTTCTGAGTGCTTGTCTAAGTCTACCACTGAGAAGGAGGATAGCACCCCTGACACCCCAGTTTGATGCTTACAGCTCCGTCTGTCGGCCTCTGGCTGAACATAAACCTTCTCACAGCCGCAGATGACGACAAGGTCACTCTGATAGTTCAGTGAAGTGAAACGAAGCAAGGTCATGGTGCAACCCACAAAATATCAAACTTCCATTCCTCCTAACTCTCCAAGGAGTTGCTATTGCTTTATCCATTACACACTCAGCCCCCTCAAGACTGCGTTCACTCGTAGAATTGCTCCTACTTCTTGACAGTGTCCAATCCAGGCTAAAGGCCCTCTGTCTTAGACCCTCCCCCAAATTACACAGCCAAAACCCAAATTCTAAGATAGAATCAATCCTCCATGAAAAAGAGACTCAATCCCTCCAACAAAAAACAACTGCACTCTCTTCCATTACAAGTGTATGGCTGGAGGTCTTTAGCAGATGGGAATTGACATCATTGATTTTAAACAAGATGTGGAACAGGACAAAACCAAGGGCAGAGCCTTTGAAAAAATGCTGTCACCTTCACTGCTTATTGTCATTGATCCTTTAATCAATAACTTTGGCCATGGTCATCCCACCTGGCACTTACCTACCTGACTACACAATGATTTATTTCACCTCCTTCCATTTTCTTCACAAGGATACCAGCAGAACTTTTCTCAAATTCACCTTTTTGAACATTTATGCACTATCCATTTCATTATCCTTATATTTTCCCCTTTTCAAAAATTTTAACTGTGTGAATATGTTTAAAAATTGTAGATATTTTGTAACCAGAGGTAGCAATGATCAAAAAGTATTTTGGCTTGCCAGTTTTTACTAGGCCCACACCAATACTTACTGTCTCCTTCATTCTCTGTAGTTGTCCAAATTCTCCTCCCCACCTTTTTTTTTAACCTATACTATTGTTACCTAAAGTGTCTTGAATTTCTCTTCTTCCCTTTCAATTCGAATATTTTTTAAAACAAATAGTAAAGTGATTGTTGAAGGTTTTCTTTCCTTTTGTCATGTAAAGTTTGCATCTTCTGTTAAAATCAGCGTTGCTGAGTCCCTAATAAATTTAATATTCTGTTTATTATAAAATAATCCTTGACGGGATGGCTAGGGTTGTGTGGCTCAGCAGTAGAGTGCTTGCTTCGCACATGTGAGGTGTTGGATTCTATCCTCAGCACCACATAAAAACAAATAAACAAAGGTATTTGCCCATCTACAACTAAAAAATATTTTAAATAAATAAATTAAATAATCCTTAATAATTAACCTGGATGTATATTTTTAACCAAAATTAATTCATTAGATACTTAAGAATTGTCAACCAGATCTAAACTGGTTAAATAAGCAAGGTCTAAGGTCTATAAAGGTATCATGGAAGTGCCCACCACAGGAAGCATCCATCAATCTGGGATTGGAAGATAAAGAGAAAAGCTTGGCTAACCGTAGTATGCTGATGTTAAGTTCTTTGGGTATGGCTTCCTTAAGTTCTTTAAACATATTTAAAAACTTTATTTAAAACCTTTTATTAAAGCAAGTTCAAGGCTAAAAAAAAAAGGCTGGCATCACTGACGCTTGGTGGTGGGATCTGGGTCACTGGGGCTTTAAGGAGTGGGACTTGGAGCAGGAAGTAGCTGGTGGCTGGTGCCTGACTCTGAAGAAGCCCATTGAGCAGGTCCTATCTTGGCAACATAGATCTTCATTCTTCCCCAGGGGGAATGGCTTCTGCCCTCAAGGATACCCAGAGAAGCCACAGAAAAGAGAATGTTCTTCTCCCCAGTCTCCTGCATCCTCTGGCATCCCTGATGCCAGAGTGTAACAGGAAGGGGCTGGAAGAGGAAGAAATGTGGTCCAGAGAGGAAGCCCAAGCCCCACAAGCTGAGCCTAAAAGGGTGGGTAGGATTAGAGTCCAGAAGGTAGCCTAACAATAAGTTTTGTTCATGGCTTTTGTGTTTGCCTTCGATCAAATATACCTCTTCTTCTTAAATTTTCCATCGCTCACCATGATTTTTTTTTTAAAGAGAGAGAGAGAGATTTTAATATTTATTTTTTGGTTTTCGGCAGACACAACATCTTTGTATGTGGTGCTGAGAATCGAACCCGGGCCGCACGCATGCCAGGCGAGCGCGCTACAGCTTGAGCCACATCCCCAGCCCCCCACCATGACTGTTAAGGCAAGATTGCAATAAATCACCAAGATGATCTTAAAACAGAAGATGGAAACTTTATTCACCAGCTGGCGGTCTGGATCCACCAGCTGTCAGGCCAAGGGGAAGGCTGCAAGTCTACACCCTGGGACCCCCTCCCAGGGTTTGTGTATACCTTTTATAGTCCAAAACCATATTAAAGCATAAGTGGCTGTTGCTATGATTCAAAACCATAAACAAACGTCATGAGATCTAAAATCATAAGCAGAAAAGAGAGTGGGCCAAAGCATCCCTAGTTGTATACAAGTTGAAGAATGGTTACTAACATCTAGACAACCAATTTCTGACAGGGTACATTGTTCAAGAAAAACAGGAACCAAAGAAAGAACACTTTTACATTGTATAAGAATTGTCATTTTGTGTTGACACACATGCTATGCTAAGCAACTGTTGATGGGTACAGAGGTGAGGCTTTCCCTGGGAGAAGCATTTCTTACATGACATGTAGTTTCAGGTCAAAATGGAGTGTTTTGGTCATTGCCCATGTAGCCTGGCCCATAACATGATCTTTAAGCTGCTTTGCTTAATGTTCAGGGCCCACTAGATCAGACCCAGTTGGGATTCTGATTTCCAACATTACCTGGCATTCTCTCCCTTGGGTTCCTTTCCAATAACCCATTTTACTGATGGGTCAAATTAAACACAGTGAGATATTCCCCTCCATGGTTTCCTCCTCTGTGTAAAATGTGTGACTTTAAGTTTCCTCCTAGTGATGAATGCACTCATAAATCTGGTTTTCTTCTCCAGGCCCACCTCCAGGAACACACATTTTGCCCTGTGGATGATATGTATCTTTTGAATATTTACAGAATGAATTAATGAAAACCCTAGTTAGTTTCGGGTAAGCTTTTTCCCTGGTAATACACATAAAATCTGCAGATTTTATAAATCTTTTTCTTCATAGTCAGCCTTTTTTTTTTATTTTAGTATCCTTGCATTGAAGTCATCTGGGTATTTTTTATCTCAAAGTTTAATAATTTGTTTTCTAGTCTTTCGAATTTTTGGATCAATTTTATGGTATTCTACCCTCAAACCATATACTTTTGTTTTATTTCTAATTTGGATCCTCTGCTTCCTCTATTCTATTATTTTGTTTTCTGTGCTCAAGTTTTACCCTATAGTACTACCAATCCCACTGTGCTCTATCTTCTCTTCTATGAATACCTCCAGCTGCTCCTCACCACCATTCCTTCCTTCTTCTGTGGGCTTCAGACACTACTTTAGAACTTAACCCTTTATCTCCCTCCTTCAGCAAGAGCTCTCCTCTCTTTAGCACCCCAGCTGCCCCTTCATGCACCTCAGATCCTCTGTTTTTTGCTAATTTTTCTAACACAGAACCCCTTGGAGCCCTTTCTCCCACCTCTCACTCTGTTCACACTGAGAAATTATTCTCACTGGTCTCATCGAACATTCCCTTTCTGTTTTGATCTTCTTCCATGGAAACTCGCCAACTTCTGTAATTTGGGAACCTATTCTTCTTCATCAAACAAACACACAGTTTAGATAGATGATACTAATCTCCCTTTGTTTTTTACATATAAAGTATCTGTGAACAATATTTTTACATCACATACATAGTTTTTGTTTTGTTTTCCCATAGATTGAATATGTGTTTCTTTTTTTTTTTAAAGAAAGTTCCTGGAAAATGGATAATTTCATATTACATATTACCCTCTCCAGAAATTTAAATAATTGTATTTCCCAGTACAAATCTCAGTTAATCTTACATATAATGGAATTGCTAAAACAATGCAGCATGAATGACAAAAATGAAGAAATTTTGCCTTTGAAAAGAAAATGGAATAAGCTCAAAGTTCTCTGGCAACATAGATCTACTTTCTCCTGACAGAGCCCAAAATAAATCAAATATCTCTGATTATACAAATCTAATGTCAAACTTTCCTACTCCCAGGATTTGGAATACAATAAACTTGCCCTTTGGTTTATTCTAATTGAATTAATAATACTCGCAGTACTTTACATTTTCTTAAATCCTTTCAAATATTTGATTAGTACAGTACATTGTGAAATAGGCAAAAAAAGTAAATATTCTTTCTATGTTATAGGTGGAAAATATTATTCAAGGTCACACAGAAGTGGAAAAATTTGAAACTATCTCTTGCTGGTCATATCTCCGCACAATTTGAGAGATGCATGAAATGAAAAAACATTATCCCATTAGACTTTGTCATAAAAATATTATAAATTCTTCCAGAAATCTATCTGGCAATGGAAATCAAATATCATAAATATTTTCTTATTCTTTCTCCTAAATATCCCACTTCCACCAATCCATCTTGAAAAGATAATCTAGTGTACAAAAAAGAATCATGCACAAATATATCCATTCTGAGTTATATATAACTAGAACCAAATGATGTCAACAATGTGATGATTAGATAAATACAATAAATCCACAAGGTGGAATTGTGCATGGCTGTTAAAATTATGCCTCTAATGATTTTGTATTTATTAAAAATTTTAATCTATCACAATTAATTGAACAGGACAGGATTCACTTGTCTATACAAATTGAGATCACAACTTCTATGTATTCTCATCTAATATATCTTTTCATTTCTACACAATTAAATCATCATTTCTTTGTTTCCTTTTGTTTTCTGAAAATATCAAATTATTGCCACATCATATAATCCATGGCATTTTTCAAGGAAAAATGTTTTATTAAATGTACAAAGAGAACTCTGGAATAAAAGTAAAAAATGTAAAGTCATTTCATTTTTGTAGTAGTGGAATTGCAGATAATTTTTTCTAATACTTTTTTGTATTTCTTCGTACCCTCTAACTTTCTAAACAGTAAGAACATGAATGCTCTCAGAGAAGTCTGTCGTCCATCTTCTCACAGAAGCTGAATACTTGTTCTGCTCATCTATCTTCATTCTCACTTCCTTTAGAAATGTAGCTATTATGAAAATGTCATTTTAAGTGAGCAATATTTTATTTCCTTGTCTTAAGTCTTTATATTTTCTAAATTTGTTCTTCCCTTTTTTAAAACTAAAGTTCTGGTCTGTTGTTTGTTTGGTTTTGTTCTTACTAGCTTCCCAACATGAAACTAACTCATCAAGTTTTTTTTGTTGTTGTTGTTGTTTTACCTAGTCCCCTTTCCTGCCTTACAGAAGCCATTTTCTGGTCTCCTCTCCAGTTCTCTACACTTGCAAATTCTCACCTGACCTTGAAAAGTGACCTCTCAAGTTTTTCAGATTCTTCAGTGCCAAACCTCAATGCCTGACATCCCATGAGACCAAAGGAACTGAGAAATCTACTGGAGGAAGTGTATGTTGAGCAGACAGAAGATCCTGCTTATGTGTACATATAATGTAAAGGTTAAGCCAATGAAAATCATGTCTTCATCATTCAGATATGTCTTGGGAGATTAGTCTTCATCTGAAAGAAATGCTGGTACATAATCAGATTACTTTTTCTCTCTTGAGCCTTCATAACTGTACATAATGCCTCTCTGAGAAACAAAACAGGTATTTCCTAGGACATAACTTTTCTGTCAGAGTCAGAGAAGATTCATTATCTTGATGTTAATCTACGGTATATTAACTATATTAGCTTCTAATTAAACGAAGGTAACTTAATTAAAAAAGGGATAATGTACAATTTCCCTTGCCTGTGAGATTGCAGGAAAATGGTTAACAAATGTCATGTCATTCAAAATTCAGATATGATGGTTCATCAAATAGCACTAAAAAACAAAACAGATATAGTGAATATGATATGACATTCAGAGAGAAAAATGGGGAGAATACTCTGTATAGCACTAAACCAATACCATGCCTTATCATGTGAGTATAATAAGGAAATATTTTTAAATTTCTTCATAAGGTGGTCACTTAGTTGCCAGTATTTCCCTAAACTCCACAGAAACTTTGTTCTTTAAGAAATTAAGCCTACACAGGGCAGTATGACATAGTGGTAAGTATTCTGGAGCCAGACCCTCTGGATTCTGTCTTGGCTCTGCTACTTGATCAAGTTGCTAAACTTCTTTGTACTTCAATAAATTCATTGGTGAGATGGGAATGATTATAGAACCTAACTCAAAACATTACTATGTGAATTTAGTAATTTACTATTTACATAGTACATGGAAAAACACGTAGTACATTATATCAGTCAGGGTCCTCCAGAAAAACAGAACCAATAGGCTATATATGAGGAAATGTATGATGGGTATTGGCTCATACAATTGTGGAAGCCAAAGAAATCCTACAATACACTCTCTGCAAGATGAAGACCCAGGAAAGCCAGTGAAATAATTCAATTTGAGTTTGAAAGCCCAAGAATCAGGGGAGACATTGGCAAATAAAGAAAAGAAATAAATTTTGGGAGAAAGTCAAGATTTTACATTGGATTGTATCCCACGGTGGAGAAAAAACATCTACAGGAGGCTGGGACCAATAGGGGACAAGTTTTACTGATGCAATCTGTCCCTACCAAACACTGCAAGGAGGTTTTTGAAATGGTCAGTTGTGCATGTCAACCTGGCTAACTTAGAGTATCCCTTTATTTAATTTAATCACCAACTTAGGTAATTCTGTAAAAATATTTTGGAAATGAGATTAACATTTATAATCAGGCAGACCTGATTCAATCAGTTGATAAGCCTTAGCAAGAGTGAAACTATAGTTTCTCTAAGAAAATTTCTGCCTGTGGCAGGAGTTGCCTCTAATAAGAGTGTACTAGTCAACCTTTCAGTCCTATAACTAAAATACCTGACAAGAATAAGTTAGAGGAGAAAAATTTTATTTGGGACTTACAGTTTCAGAGGTGCAGTACATTACCATGAATCCAAAGTGAAACAGATGTTATGGCAGAAGAAGGTGGCAGAGAAAAATCTGATCTGCTCATGGCACCCAGGAAGCAGAGGAAGAGGGTGAGAAGCCAAGGACAATATATAATCCCCAAAGACACACCCCTAGTGATCTAATTCCTCCCAGTCATACTCCACCTACCTATAGTTAGCATCCAGTAGTCCATTCAAATTATAACCCATCAGATGGATTAATTAACTGATAAGGCTATAGCTCTCATAAGTACTAAACCAGGTTTTTGTGTTGGACTTTGATTGGCCTCAGCAAAGTTCACAAATTTCAGAGATTGCCCATCCCATCACAGGCCCATAGCACTAGAAAGGAAGTTTAGTTCCAAGAGACAGGTTGCCCTCCATGGTCTCACTGCTCAGGGTCACCTCAGTCCTCTCTGCCTTGCACCACTGCCTTGGAAAAACAGACCTACATACAGTTCAGGCTGCAGCTCCAGAGGGCACAAGTAAGTTCTGGTGGTCTCCATACTGTGCTGGTTCTGCAGCTGTGCAGAATTCAAGAGCTACAGAGAGGTTGGATGGCCTCCACCTATATTTCAAAGGATGTGTCCAACTGCCTAGGACCTGTCAGGATGAAAGCTGTCACAGAGAATCCCTACTAAAAGGCAATGCTTAGTGGAGCCATGGGAGTGGGGTCTCCCTTGGGACTCCAGAATGGTAGCACCGCTGGTAGCATGCCTGGGAAAGCTACAGGCACCAGTATGCAACTCCAACTCAAAAGAGAAACCACCTGGGTTAAGCCCAGAGCATTCATGAGAGCAGCCTTGCCCAAGACCTTGGGGGCCCAACTCCACCCCACTGGTCCAAAAGGGAACACATGGAGTGAAAGATAACTTTGGAACTTTAAGACATGATATCTTCCCTCTTGGGGTTCAGACTTGCTTTGATATATACATATATTCTCTTAGTTCTACTCTTCTGGAAAACAGAAAATGTGTACAAAGGCACACACCAAATCCAATATCATTCTGTATAAGTTAGGTAAATTATTTGATGAGATTGTAACAACTCAAATTTTCCCTCTTCTGAAAATTGTTCTATGAGTTTTAAGTTATCCAGGTGTAAAAATAAATTTATCAACATGGATAACTCATTGCCAGCAGGAAAGCAAAAATACCCAAGTGTTTCTTTGATTAAAGAAAGACATTTAATTTTTAAACCTCCAATCTTATGTCACAAATAAAACCCAAAATCTGAAGTTGAAATGAAAAGAAATTTATTTGTAGAAATCCTGGATCTTTAAAATACTAAGATTCCAAATTAACTGGATATTTTTGAAAGGAAGAATTTGCAAGATCAAAGTCATGATGAAGACTGAAGCCAAAATCTCACCTCATATAAAACAGGCCACCGAGTTAGTGGAGTCCGAAAGCAAAAATCTGAAAGAAGAAAGAAAGAAACAAAAAGCAAAAGAGACCAGAGGCCAACTGCAAAAATAATCTGGAACAAAGTTACATTTTTTCAGGTCTTCTGGAAACACAAAGAGCACTACTTGTGAGCTTTATAAAATATGCATCACCCAAAGTTACTGCTCAGGTATGCACTAAACCAGGTTTCTACAAATTTAAAACACATGTTCTTCTACAGTGAAGAGAGAAACGCAGGTAGCCACTTTGATCATGGTGAAAAGGTGTGGTTGGTTTGTCTGGTCTGGATTTACTTTCAATAAAGCCTTATGTAAGGAATTCCATATTTTAAAACAATCACTGAAAAAAATAAATGAAGGTTGAATTTATAGCTTAAAATACATAATAATGGACAAAATTCTAAGGTTTGGATTTGTGGGAATGAAGAAACAAACTTCCTGCCTTTGATAAAAAATAACAGTAACTCAGCTTATTTTGAGATGTCAAAGTTTTAGAATTGCCCTGTGATTAAAAATTATCTCCTGAAATGAAGCGCCTTTAGAAATTGACATCTTTTCAGTAACTGACACGTGCTGCAATTCAGAGGTGTGCTCACCGTGAAAGTCACTTTCAGTGCAGAATCTCCATGTGGCTAGAATCCTGCATCACGGGCTTGACTTTGACCACCTATGTATGTTCCATAGCCTTCTGATTCCCTATAAGTAATTTAATGCTCTGTTCTCTGTTGATCACTTTTTCTAGAGGCAACAAGAAGAGATGATTAATATCTTATTTTGTGTTTACCAAACCCAGTTACGGTTAGAGAGTTAATGTTTGTGAAGAACTTTCCCCAAGTCCAGTCACACTCACTGTTCATCCTATGGTGCCAGAATTGCCATCCCTTTCCCTTATTAGTGGGTCTCTGTACAATAGTTCCCAGGTTCACTTATGTCCCTGGCCTGCCAAGAAGTGACATTCTTTCCATCTGTGAGGCTGGGAGCCATACCAGACTGGCTGCCTGTAAGGACACTGAGTCATTGTTTCCAGAATATAAAACAATCTTGTCCTTTATGATAGATTTTTCATACCTAAATATAATAATATTTACTTGGTTAATAAAAAATTTATTATGGTAGAATATATACATTAATCCTTCTGATCCCTGGGGTGCATTCTAAGACCCTCCCCCCAGTGGATACCTTAAATAGCAGAGAGCAAAGAACATATAATGTAATGCCTTTTCCATCTTAACCAAGCTTTGATCACACACTGTGGCCATAACTTTTGCAGTTTGAGATGCAGAAGCAAAACCAGCATGAAGTTATTTTTCCTTCACAAATTTGTTCAATAGAAGATTCATTCTCAACACAAATCTTTACAATCTCAGCCTACGACGTTTTTTTCTTTCCCTAGGAAATTAAGAATTTTCATCTTTTCACTTAAAGAAAGCATTGACAGTTTCTACTTGGCATATATGAATCATAAGGATCACTAATCTTGCACTTTGGGTCATCATTAAGTAAAACAATGTAATGTGAACACAAGCACCATGGTACCATAACAGTAAATCTAACAGCTAAAATGGCTATTATGTGACTAATGGGCAAATAGTATATACTGCATGAACACATTGGATATAGAGATTATTCATGTCTCAGATGGGACAAAATGGTACAGTTCAAAATTTCATCAAACTTTTAAAAATGGCACATAATTTAAAACTTATGAGTTGTTTATTTCTGAAATTTTCTAGTTAACATTTTCAGCCCCTGATTGACTGTGGGTAACTGAAACTTAAGAATGTAAAATTGTGGTTAAGAGCCACATACCTTTCAATAACATAAAATTTGCCATTTTTTTTTGAAGTAATGGTAAGAACATCTAGCATGAGATCTAACCTCAATATATTCTTAAACATATCACACAATATTTCTAACTATAGAGAAAACATTGTCCATCCTTTTCTAGAACTTATTCTTCTCATGCATCTGAAATTTAATACCCATTGAATATCAAGCAATTCCTCACCCAATACAATCCCTTCCCCAAAACTCAACAAACTTTATTCACCATCTGTTTCTATGAGTTTTGTCATGTACAATTTAGTGGTATTAATGACATTCGTAAAGCTGTACAATCATCCCCACCATCAGTCTCTAAAATACTATCATGGCCCAGAGCAGAATCTAGCTATTCACTAAGCTGTCACTCCCAATTCCCCTTTTCTGACAACCCCAAGTGACTTTTAATTTACTTTCTGTAATGAAATTTACTTTTAAATGTAACATTTCTAGAATGGCCCTTTTTATAAATTATGATTTGCCAGATTTAAAAATATAGTAGATATTTATACATGCTATGTGAACTACATTGCCAAGGTATTTTTTATATTTGACCAGTTATTTGATTAGTTTTAAAGACAAAACTAATTGGCTTCTATAGATTAATCATTTTTAAGTTTTGTTGATGATTATAAATTGTATTGATATTGCAAATTATATTAAGACACTTTCCATAAGATACTGTTTCCCAATGGAGCATCCTCACATGGTCGCAAAGGTAAAACTAACCCAAATCTGTGCAGAGCAGAAACAAACCATGAGACTAAAGGGAAACATAAGATCTATGACCATACATAAAATTCACCCCAATGATAAACCAAGAGCCTGGGCACTGGGTCACAGTAAGGTGCTTTTATGAAACAACTAATTTTGGTCACATTCATAGAGCAATTTTGTTTTGTTTTGTTTTGTTTTGGGTACTGGGGATTGGATCCAAGTGCATTTAACCATGGAGTTACAACTCCAACCCCCTTTTTTATTTTACAGGTTTATTAGGTAAACTAATTTTTTAGTTTACAGGTTCTAAGTGCTGAGTCTGGCTTTGATCTTGTGATCCTACAGCCTCAGCCTTCTGAGTTGCAGAAATTACAGGTTGGCACCATTTCAACCAGCTCACTGGGTAACCTTTACAGAAGGTCGCTCATTCAGAAACTATAAACCAAAGAGAAAAATAAAACAAAAAACATTAGTAAGCAAGCAAGCAAGAGAAATCAGACAATTAGACTAAGGAGTGAGGACTTTCCTACCTGCAGCTAGTGCATTATACAAGCCAGTCCAGCTTTCAGAACAAGTGGGTTCCTGGAATCAGAAGTGGAGTGCACTCTAATTTATTTTCTTACATCCAAGTCAATAATTCTGACTGGAGAGCACTAGGGCAATGTCTTTTTTTTTTAAAAAAAAAAAAAAAAAAAAGGAAAGAAAACCAGAAGTCACAGTCTTTTCAAAAGAAAAAGAGGAAAACACTATGTACTTTTCAAAATTATAGATAATAAGACCCAATTGAAGCGAAGAGAAGGAGAAAAACAGAAAATAAATTGTGATACATTTTATTTTAAAGCTCTGTGTCTGTGCCATGTACAAAAACTTGTTTTTTTACAATTTAGTAAAAATATCAAATATGATTTGAGTTTAAAAAAAAACTTACTTTCTTGCCAAAGCCAGTCTATTCAAGCATTAAAACATGTAGTGGGTATGAAACTTTACCTTGATTTTGGAGATGAATACGTATTTTGTCATGGTTGCTAACAATTATTCTATTCAATTGTCACACAAAACAATTCTGCCTCTGAATGGAGGTTTCATTTTGAACCAAACAACATCCATCTAGCTTCCTCAGCACTACAATACAATGATGTTTAATATTCAGTTTGATTTAACAAAATATTTAACTTCTTTACTCAGGTTCCTCTAAAAATTTAACATGGCAAACATACTTCTAATATATTATAAATACATCACTCATTTTTTAAAAAAATTCTTCTAGGGAGAAAAAAACCTCGCAGGTTTGAACATTAATTTAGACATTCAAAGGAGACAGCAGTCAGAATTGTAAAATATTTACAAATGCAAAAACAAACTCCCCTTCAGAGGACATTTACGGAGCATCGATTTTGTGCCGGCCGTTATGCCAAACACCACCAATATGCAATTAGGAATCTATTAACTTGAGCTTTCAACAGCTCCTCCATAGTGAAGAGGACAGATATAACCAGGAGTAACCAAATGACATGGAAATTGCCATAATTTAAGGACAAATAAAGGGCTGTGCTCACTTAAGAATGACAATTAACTATTTCAATCTGGGATGTCTGGAACTGACTTCATAACATCTTGAAAAGTAGCAAAGAGATTGACATATCTGTTAGTCCGTCCACCTTCCATCACTAGAACACAGACCTGAGATAATCAATTTCAAAAGAAGTTTTATTTTGGCTCATGGTTTTGGAGACTTGAGTTCATGATCATTTGTCCCCATTGCTTTTAGGCCCATGATGAGGAGTGTATGGTGGACCCCAGTCGCTCACCTCAACACGAGTAGTCAAAAAAGAAGAAACTGAGGTCACACACTCTCCCTTAAAGACACACCCCCAATAACCCATACCTTCCACCAGGCCTCACCAATTATCGTTTCTAATACCTTCTAATTGCTGCACACTGGGAATTCAAGCCTGTAGCAAATGGCCTTCAGAGACTTTCCAGAGCACCATCCAAAAATGGAGGGAAATATTCCAAGGAAAGGCATAAAAAAATGAAATGACCTAACATGTTTTCTCATTTCAAAAGTGTCAAATATGTCCTGTCCTATTCACAGCCACTGCCACCATCCTGGTCTGAACCACAATCATCTCTCCTGGGATTTTGGTAATTCTAAGGAATCTCTGTCATCCTGTCTGAAGTGCTCCATGCCCTCTACCATGAATATGCCACCTAGCAGCCAATTTATTTTTGTTTTTTAGTATCTATTGAATCTTGTGGATCCTCTGTTTAAAATCTGTTAACATTTTCCACTGCATAAGAATTAAATCTAAATTCATCATCACACTACAAATAATCTCTCAATTCTCATTTCAGTCTCCTCACTGCTAACTGGTTGGCCCTGACGTTGGTTTCTTTTTTATACTCTGTATTCCAAACAGTTTTGCTGACTTGGGGGAACTATCTTTTTAAAATTTTCACACACATTTAATAAGCAGAATCTATTTCAAATAGTATTTCTTCAAAGTTGGCTAGTGGATATTTTTGTATATTCTTTCTTACCCAACTAGCAACAGACAATTTCAGAGGGAATACCTTAATAATAAGTACATGGGAATACTGATTTATTTACTAGATGTGCTTGTGCAAAATGGAAAGAATTTTTTTTTATTTGAAATTTTTTTGTAAAATTTGAAATCACTTTTAAATAGCAAAAAAGTTTCCTGTACTCATGAATTAGATAATTCAGAGAGACCTCTCCATTGAGAGAACTAGAAAAAAAAATCTGGTAAAAATAAAAAGACAGAAACTTGTAAGAAATAGAGAGCTAATAAGACCACAGAATTATTAGGTCAAGATTTGAGAGACAATGGAAATCCAGAGATATGCATAAAGCATTGAATTCATTCTCATTTTGATGTTTAAATATTTTTCAGAAGCAGTAGAGTAAAAGCCAAGACAGGCCTAAGAAGCTCTGGAGAGAAATGTGAGGCTGAGAAGCCAGGAGGTTTCTTTCTAAACACCCATTTGGGGACAAGAGCTGAAGGATCAGAAATTAACTGTCTATTGGATCCCACAGAAATTGGTTGCATCCCAATTTTGAATTATCTCATTCATTAAAATTGTACTAAAGTGTTTTCTCAGGTGGTCTAGTAACTGCAGGTGTTAGAAGCAAACAAAATCACTAACTCAAAGAGAATAACACTAGCTTATCCTCAAGTTATTCCTATAAATAATTTTCCAACCACAGTCCCTAGGATACAATGAAAAATAACAACGAGGCATAAGAAGACATAATACAGCATGATCAAGAACCAGCAGAAGTAACAAACAATAGAAACAGACCCACTGACTGTTAATAGAGCAAAAGTGCCAGAACATTAAACTTTGATAAAGGACAAATGTTTCAATATCTAAAGTAATAAACAAAAAAAAATTTTCAGTGCATATCTTCCAAAATTATTGAAGGCAGAAACGTAAACTAATAAGAAGTCAAATAAAAGAAGTTCAGAAAGAAGAGAACACATCAAACAATCTGAAATTACAATTAATGTAATGAACTAGATGCTCCATTTAAAAAATATGGTTCATCAAAATGAATAGACACAAGAAAGTACAGCATGCTAGAAAGAATAAAAGGTCCAGGCAGAATTCTCAGCAAGTCAGTGCTTTTGGATAGCTGTGTAGTCTTGGGAAAGTTATGTCACTTCTCTGAACCTCTCCTGTCTGCAAAACTGTGAGTAAGCTATGTACACTCCACCTGTCCAGGTGTGGCTAAACAGTGAGATCACCTAGGGAAGGTCCCCATATACCCCATTTTATCCCCTGTAAGATAAACTATCAGGTGAAACCCAGCTTTGTTATAATTAGGTTCACTTAAAATGAAGTGCATCTTTAGGTTTAATATGGCTTTCCATGATTAGGACAGAGCTGTTCTAATACAGCAGTTGGCCATAGACATACATGGCATGAAGCTGGATAAATAAAGCAACTAAGTATGTCCTAATGCATTCGTTTAAAAGCTATATTGATATTGTTGAAAGAATATGAGAAGTGAGAATGATTTTCCCAGTTTTGTGGGTCAGATTTCATTACATAAACTTCTCAATTTTAATCAGGCAGTTATTATGCTAATGTATTCCATTAGCAGTGGATATTTATTTTCTACACCTAACAATCTACACCCATGAAAACTAATTTAAATAGATCTTTTTATAACAAATCTGTGAAAACTGTGTGCATTCATTAAATTAAGGATCATTGTGCATGCCAGCACAACCAAATTGTATTTTGAGACGATGCAGGATAAACAACAGATGTGTCCAATATATATTTTTCTTCAGTTGCTAAGGCAACATTGTCCAGTCTTTAAAAGAGTAGGATGAAGGGGGAAAAAATAGGTAATAATTCCTTTGGGCAATGAATTGACAAAGAATGTACCTTTCACACTGACCGTTATAATATGGCCAGTGTAATTCTGGTATGTTCTAGGGCTGTATTGCCTATGTTATATTTTGTAAATATTATTATTGTGTCTTTATAACAAGTTCCTATTCTGCACCTTTTCAATGCTCCTACGTCCCAGGCACTGTGTACTCATCTGCCCGAATGCTGATGCTGATCTCTGAATATCTCAAGCTGAAAGTGGGATTCTGAAGGTGAACAAGAAAAATTGAGAATCAACCATTAGATTTCTAAATATCAGGAAAAACTACTTGAGTAACAAAATGCAGGTTTCCTCATTCTCTTCCCATTCAGGATGTCCATTTCTCCCGTGATTCCTGGTTACTCACCTCCCTTGTTAGTAGGTATTTCTACTAAAAAGTTCATTTTGTGTTGTTGTTGTTGCTTCATTATTATTAACTCCTCTAGAACCAAACAAGGAAAAGGCTACACTAATACATTTTACAGTAACATGGAAAATACCACTCAGTTATTATTTTCATTTTTGTTGGTGGAGCAACACGGGTTTGCAAGAGGAAACACAGGGTCTCCTCGGAAAGCTCCAAATGGAAAAGTTCTGGTAACCATAGAGAGATTTTAGTTCTTTGACTGAAAATAACAACACAAGGAGTTATGAGGCAAGAACCACCTCCCTTAACACAAGACGGAGTTACTAACCTTAATCAGTGTCACTCAATAGAAAAACAGAAATTAATACTGATCCTGGAAAGAATGCTGTTGGTTTGCACTTTGGCTTTACATTTTGAATGTCCTCTAAGTATTTTGGTGTTTATGCAAAAACATGTTAGAGTTGTATTATAAGCAAGTTGGCAAAAAAAAAAGGAACATTTTACATGGTGCAGTGCAAATACATTTTTTAGAAATCATTTTACCAAAAAAAGAAAAGCTTTTCACAAGAGGTGTTGAGATTGTGTGATGTCCATAGTTAACTTTCTGAGGTCTTTAAAAGGTGAAATAAAACTGAAGTATTATTTTAACTTCTACACATATTTGACTGTGCGAACTCTATTTTAATGATTTTGGTCTCATATTAAATGTTCTCCTTTGGTCTTGGAAAGTTTTTTAAAAAGGCAAACATTAAAATCGACTTTTAGTAAAATGTACATAATGCTAGATATTTTAGAAGATGAATATGATATTCCATTATTAAACCACTAAAAACTTTTAAATGTTGCAAGTGAAGTGCATTATATCACTTTAAGAATCTATAAATGGTAAGCCACATCTTTTGTGTGTCCCACAAGCTTTGAAAATGGAATTGAGAAATGTGCAACCTATTTTGATGGTTCTCACTTATAGAATGGAGGAAGGAAAATAACTTATCCATTTTTTAGTTAATCTGAGTTTTCAGGTGAAATTAAACATGTGTTTTGTAAGTTGAAACTTTACTGTGGAATTTTCTTGAAAATGAATTATTTCTTATAAGCTATTATTTTAATTTTCATAATAAAACAAGTTGTCTGAGAATTATAAAAGACAAATTTGAGTCACATTAACAAAGACAGCTCTAAGACAAAGCTACTCTATATTTTAGGTTAACTTCCACTAAAAGATGAGGCAATATTAACTAGAGACACTGAAATATAGGATAAGAAGTAATTTCAATGAAATAAATGAAAATAATCAAGAAAGACAAATAAGAGAAAAATAATTGAAAAATTAATATTTAAATATCCATTTGGAGGATAATCAATCTAAGAATCCTAATTATTATTATTCACTTAGGACAATTAAAAAACATACAACCCATTAATTTTGTAAGAAGTTCTAGAAACCACAAAGAAAATTTTATAGTTATTATTTATGAGCTACTAGATATTTTTTTACATATTTAATTTTGAAGACGGTTAGAAATATTTTTTAAAGAGGAGGATAAATTTATTTTGGAAGTTACTGGGGATAATTTAGTCCCATATTCCCACATAGAAAGTAGGGGAAAATGAGGTGGAGAAGGATAAAGAAGGTGAAGAAGGTTAAAGATTATTGGGTCAAGGTCGGAAAATGTAAAGAAATAAGAGGAATGGTAGTTGTCTATGGAAAACAAGCTAGTTCTAGTACAGTATGCCTTTAAGGTCCTGCAGGCACACCTTTTGCAAATGTAATTAAGGGAGAATGAGCCATCCTAGGAATTAAAAGGCCATTGGGGGGGCGGGGGTACAGTATATGGAGGATACTAGGAATTGAACTCAGGGGCACTTAAGCATGGAGCCACATCCCCAGCCCTTTTTTGTATTTTATTTAGAGACAGCTTCTCACTGAATTGCTTAGCACCTCACTTTTACTGAGGCTGGCTTCGAACACAAGACCCTCCTGCCTCAGCCTCTCAAGTCGCTGGGATTATAGGTATGTGCCATGTACCTGACTTAAAAGAACATCTTAATGGTATACAAAGATCTTTCTAAATTTAATTTACTATTTACAGCTTTTCAACAATAAACTTGGGATTCTATCTGAAATCTTTTTTTTTTTTTAGAAAAATACAAAATCTGTCATAGGGAGAGAGTAAGCATAGGCAACTTTCTTGGGAATAAGCATGAATGTGCAAGTTATTATCAGCAAGTTCTAGTGAACCTTGAGAAACAGATATATTTGTATGATATGAATTGCTCCCTGGCAGTGAACATGTATCCTACCTTGAGTTTCAGAATTTCTGTTAAGACACCACTAAGAAAGGAGTACTAAGGACACCCTGTCCTATATTTGAAAGCTGTTAGGGCGGTGGCACGTGCTACCGCTACATATGCCAATGCACTAAAATCGAAAGGAAAGAAAAAAAAAAACTCACACAGGTGTAAGTATTTTAAAGATTTAAAAACATTTAATATAATACTTTATTTTATATAACCTAGAGAATAATAGTATGTTAAACAAAATAGAATTAATTAAAGACTCTGAGCTTCATTAGAAGCTAACTGGTTTGTTTTCCATATAGTTGTAACAAGTATCAGCTAGTAAATGTATTTTCCAAAAGGAATCCCTTCAATATAGGAATAAAATCTATTTTTGCAATATATTTTAGAAGCAAGATTCAACAAGACAGTACAACTCAATTGAAGGACACTAGAGGGCATAAAAGAAGTTGACATTAAGAATACATTTGGAGCTGAGCATGGTGGAGCTCACCTCAGGAGACTAAGGCAGGAGGATAGCAAGTTCAAAGCCAACCCCAGCAAAAGGGAGGCGCTAAGCAACTCAACGAGACCCTATCTCTAAATAAAATATAAAATAGGGCTGGGGATGTGGCTCAGTGGTTGAGTGCCCCTGAGTTCAATCCCTGGTACTCCTCCCCCAAAACAAGAACTCATTTGGAAAGAATATTTAACATTTTAAAGACACAAATTCTTCCCAATGCAAACATAAAAAGAATGCAAACATTTTAAAAAATTAAAGTAACAAATTAATTACCAATTTAAGCCAAGGTTAAAACATGCTTAATCTGAACCAAAAAAGTTTTGAAGAAAAACATGAGATTGATCTATTATACTAAAATTGAACACAGGTTACAAAATTATAAAACTCACAAAATAATTTGGTTTCAGACAATATGTTAATATGACAGAATGAGAGTTTCAGAAATTGTTGAGGGCCACAGCCGAGTCGGGATGACACATGGCATTTTTGCCAGAAGTAGTGGTTGAGAGGTAACGCTAGCAAGCCATTAAGATGATGACTTCTGAGTTCTGGTGGAGTTCCCGTTGAGTTCCGCTTGAGCTCTCCCGGGAATTCCCAGGAGAGTTCCCATTGGTTGGGGAAGTGCCAGAGGAGGGATTTTTCCGGTTGCTGGTTCCTGGAGGAGCCGCGTGGCATTCGGGAGAATTCCCAAGAGCGTATGTGGAGTGTGCTGGTGGAGTTCAGAAATAAAGTTTGTTGCTGCTTCAGTGGCTCGTGATTTGTTCCCAGCCAGACTGTGGCATTTGGCGACCCATGCGGGGAACGCCTGAAGCTCAGAGGTAAGTGAAATTGTTCGGCCCTAAAGGAAGGCGAGAGAATGGGTGACCATTTCAAAAAACAATGTGTTCTTGTTTTGATTTGTTTTGTTTTTGTTTCAAGCTGCCTATCACTAGAACTTTCTCAAGAAAACTGGGAAAAATGGTTGGCTCAAGGTTTGAAGTTGTTCTCCCCTGAGGAAGAGATAGAAATAGACCACAAATGCACATGTCAAGAAAATAGAAAAACTGATACAACGATTTTTTGTTCCGTTTTTGTTTCATTCTGTTTTGGTTTTGTTTTGTGTTATCTTGTTGGGTTGCGTTATCTTTATAGTAGATTTGAAATTAGTAAAAAACAAACCAAAAGAGTGTTAAATAAATTGTTAGAAGTTCAGACCATGGAGAAAGACATTTTAGATCAAGCAAAAGAGAAGGTCTCTCGAGCTAGTCAGACAGAGGAAGAAAATTTAAAGGAAAAGGGGCTATTAGGGAAAAAGCTACAACAGGAGGCTGCTACTAACACCTTTCTATCACCAGAGGGCATAATTCAACCAACAGCTCCACCTATGGAGACAGCTGAGTGGCCTTCAAATCCTGTAGTTGATAGATGGGATCCTGAGACAGGACCTCAAAAATTAGCATGCCCTGTACTTGAGCAGGCAGGAGGGCAGCGAATTCACCGTGCTTTAGATTTCAAAACAGTGAAGCAGTTAAAGGAGGCTGTAACAACCTATGGTCCCCAAGCACCCTTCACTGTAAGCATGGTCGAATCCATTACCAACTTGGACATGATGCCAGCAGATTGGGCTAGCATGTGTAAATCTGTGCTAAATGGAGGACAATATTTGTTATGGAAGGTAGCCAATGAGGAATTTTGCACAGAGACGGCTAGACAAAATGCAGCAGCCGGTTACCCTCAAAGAAATCTAGATATGTTGTTAGGAAAAGCCGATTTGGATTCCAGAGAGATTAACCAAGGTCTTGACCCAGTGATTGTCTGGAGTCGGGGGTCTGTTTGTGTGTTTCCACAGGGAGAACAGCAGCCGATTTGGATTCCAGAGAGACTAACCAAAGCGATTTCTACAGACCAAAAAGAAGATGATTTGACTCAAATCCATAACAGTTGATATCCAGAGCTCCAGCTTGGCTATTCTTACATCTGCAACAGTGGTTCTCCCACACCTGGAGGCTAATGAATAATGAACACCATTAAGGCCTATTTCAAATGTAAAAAACCTTGAGGCTTGCTTGTGGGAATACCTTCAGACCCATATGCAAGTTACAGGAAAAAGGATGGGATATCCAAAAAAGAGTCAAACCCAGGTGGTAACCAGGATGTCTTTTTCAATATCTATTTTATTATTGCCCTTTCCCACATCATAAAGTTCTATTTTATTTTTTGAGCTCATACAGACCTAGGTTAATTTTTTTTCTGATCAGTTTTATTTTTTGACTGTGGAGTTTTTAAACTTTGCAATGGAGATTTCACCTGTGTAAAGCTACAATGCCTTTACTATTGTCTTATGTGTTGTATGTTATGTGTGCACACTTGTGTTTTGTGTTGTATGTCTGTAAGTGTGTATGTCCATATATCATATATGAGGAGTGCTCATGAACAAATGGATCCAAATTTTTTTTATTCAAGTGATTTAAATGGTTTAATTTAAATTGGGTAAACAGCTGTTGAGGATTGTTTTAATATGTGAACAAAAAAGGAGGTTAACAGATCTGTTTGTTTACTTTCACCTTTCCTTTTCATTATATTTAATAATTCTGTTCAGGATAATGTAAATTGTTCAGAAAATTGTTTTCTTAGTACCTGTTGGAATGTTACATAATTTTTTTTTAGCAATCATTTTCAGAATTCCTATCTTCATCCCAGTGCCAGTGAAGACAAAGATAAAACCAAACTACAACTTCTTTGATAGTTATCACAACAAACTGTATAAACTGATGCATCAATGAATAATAACTCAACAAGTAATGCTCAATCAAGGAGTTGATTTACTTTGGGAGGAAATGGACATATTGATGGATTCCTCTGCTTTGAACTGCTTGCAGAACTTGCCTGGACTATGTATCACTTGTATGCATTGTGAACTATCTGTTGATGCAGCGAATTGTGATAGTGCTGGCGTATCTTTGCAGATGGTGTCATTGGTGGTACAATTTTTCCATAAAGAGCCGTCATTTGGCTTGGTGTCGTGGCATTTTGCATCCTCCTCCCTTCTGCTAATGATGGTCTAAAATTTGAGGGCCAACAGAGGTGAGACAAAGAACCTCACCCCCCCCACTGGCACCAAGGCCAAATTTGGGGGCCAACAGAGGTGAGGCAAAGAACCTCACCCCCCCACTGGTGCAAAGGCCAAATTTGGGGGCCAACAGAGGTGAGGCAAAGAACCTCACTCCCCCACCAGTGCAAAGGCCTATCCACAAATATGGCTGTATGCTGGACCGGTAGCCAGTGACGGGTATGATCCAATTGCAGTGGTACCAACCTAAGACTGGAGGCTGACGCCTTGAGGTCAGCTCATCTGATGACGGGTAAGGACCACATGTAGTATTGGACAGCCTAACAGGCACGGTCCCTAAGCCACATTGCTTGTTGTTTAATTAAACAGAAGGGGGGAGATGTTGAGGGCCACAGCCAAGTCGGGATGACGCATGGCATTTTTGCCAGAAGTAGTGGTTGAGAGGTGACACTAGCGAGCCATTAAGATGATGACTTTTGAGTTCTGGCGGAGTTCCCGTTGAGTTCCGCTAGAGCTCTCGTGGGGATTCCCAGAGAGTTCCCATTGGTTGGGGAAGTGCCGGAGGAGGGAATTTTCCAGTTGCTGGTTCCTGGAGGAGCCGTGTGGCATTCGGGAGAATTCCCGGGAGCGTGTATGGAGTGTGCTGGTGGAGTTCAGAAATAAAGTTTGTTCCTGCTTCAGTGGCTCATGGTTTGTGCCCAGCCAGACTGCGGCAAGAAATATACTATATATTTGAATTTAATAGATAATAAAAGTAACATTTTATATCAGTGAGAAAGAAAAAGATTGTTCAATCAAAAGTTTTTTATTACATGAATATTGGTTTGAAGAAAAACAAAGTTAGACCATCATGTTGTTTGGGAAAAAAAAATGCTACATGAATTAAACATCTAAACAGAAAAATTTGAAAATATAAAACTATTATAATAAAACATTGATTAATTTGTTTTTATCTTTGGTGTCATGGAGCTCTTAGAACAGTAAGTACAAAGTTATGTAAAATAAGAGTTATGATTTTATCTACATATGAAATTAAAATTTTTACATGACTAAATACATCTTAAATAAAACATAAATGACATTTAACATACAATATGTTAAATGGACAAAGAAAATATTTCCAGTAAAATTATGCTCATCAAAGTATACAAACTTTGCATGTGTAGACAACCTGTTGTCAGTACGCTCACAGAAGAGAATTAAATCAAGACTTATTTTTACCCATTTACCCTTATTTTTACCACATCAAGTGTTTCTAAGGAAAAGACTGCAATCAAACTTTGACAAGCAAGTCAACTATTTGAACATTTAACAATCATGACTGCATCTAAAAAAGGTATACCAGAAATCCAGGGACTCTATACCTTACATGATTACATCTACATGTGTTAAAGGGTGCAGGTACAAAAGAATAAGAAAGGACATTTTTGAAATTTCTAGCCATAGGGATAATCAAATAACCTATGGACAGCCACATGTTGAAATACCATGCAGATGCAGTAAAAAGTAACCCAGTTCTTTTAGATGTAAAACAATTCCCTGAGATTTGTAGAAAATAATGCTACAGAAAAATAAATGCAACATTTATTCAAATACACAGAAAACACAAAAGTGTTATGTAAAAACAGTAGTTTTTACGTAAAAACACTACTGATAAGATGGTTATCTTCAGAGAAAAGACTGGAAATTTTAAGTCAGTATGTATACTTTGGTTTATCTTCAGGGTTTAATAATTTTTAAAGGAAAGAATAATGTTTAATGAATTACTTTTATAATTAAAATACATTTCTAAATCATTACTTATAAGCCAGGCACTAGGTAATATTATATAAAATTAAATCCAGCAGGCATTTAATGAGCATATAAATATGACAGAAATTGCATCTCGTTACTTAAAGAAAAATATCAATTCATTTTTATATAGCAATCCACACAAATCATGTTATGCCAGGACCATATTTTTAAGCATGGAGACTATCCATAAGCATTCAAGGCTGTTATTTATACCTCCACTTAGAGTATACACAGCACATCTGGGACTCATCTTTAATGTTATAGCAAGGCTTTTTGTAATTAAAGAGAGTTAATGAAAACAAAATTGAACTTAAATGACTCTTATCTTTACTCTGAAAGGCCCAAGAGAAAACCATACAGTCAAAATGTTACTCTTTGGGCTAATTGACTATTGTAATATTGCTCAACAGACCAGGACACAAGCAAGTCAACCACTTGGAGCAAGAGACTTACTTGAAGGAGGGTAATTTTATTAGAAGAGCTTGTGTTCCCTGAGGAAACGTGAAAGTGGGTGAAACTGATAGTTCCAGAATCACTTGGGAAAATTACTTTTTAAATTGTGAAGTAGTTTTCTGCTAAAGATGTCTATTGCAATTTCAATTCAATTCAAGCAATAATTATTTAATGCATCTCTGTCATGATACATAACACATATAATTACATGTTATATAAGATACATTATATATATAATGAGATATATAATTCTAGATTCTAAAGATCTGGAGTTCATAATCTGATTGGAAAGATGAAATCATATAAATAAAAAAATAATTTAAGTATATTAGAACACCGTATATTCTCAAGTGTTAATTGATGGATGAAATATGTAATTCTAGGGCAAGGAATCAGCTCAGTGGTAGAGACTTTGTGTAGCATGGGTGAGTGCCTGGATTTGATCTTATTTTGATAAGGTAAAAAGCAATGTTATATATAGTAGGTCCTCACTGGAATGCATCATTATTTTTTGAAGCTATTAGTTCATTGAGTAAGTTGAAACAAGACTTTAAATTCTTATAGTAGAATCATCTTCTTAAATTTTAGTATCTACTATAGCCTGCCAAAAGCACATCTGTCCTAGGATTGACAACTTGCAGGGTAGGCCAGGAACTCACAGATCATTGTAGGCCAGTTCAGAAGTTTCTTGATTGTTTGTGTCAAAGTCTTCCTTCCTGTGATTCTCAGCCATATATCCAAGGACATAAAGAAAGCTGTAATCTTGTTTTTTTAAATGAGGGTCCTCAATACGTGACTGCTCTGCTAGTCAAGTTTCCTAACCAACAAGATAAAAATCTGCTCTTTAATCTTCTACTCATGACTGTGACTCTTCAGCTCAGTCATTCTGGTCTCCTAGAGTTTTAGGCCTTCAGTGTCCGATTGTGCTACACAGGATGGATTTAGTAAAATCAACAGAAACATACCTGAGTGTTTTCACCAAAACTTATGTGGATAAGGAGGAGAGTCATTAGAAGAATGCAAAGGAATCCTACTAACCATCAGGTAAAGAATTCCTTTTATCTGCTGAAAAACAAACAGGAAGCCACTCTTGAGCTTTGGTGTTCCTCTGTCCCCTGCCTCTTTACTTCTGCTAGGGACTGTGTCTTCTTCCTCATTCTTTTGCTCCTTTTCTCTTTGTTTATTAGTTAATCTGTTCCCCAGTTTTAACATTGTAATAGATTCTCACAGCTCTCAATTTAGATAGTAGAGATCTTGCCCAGCAGAGGGATTTGGTTCATGTCAATCTTCCCTGTAGAGTGGCCCAGTTTAGATGTGGCAGATAACCCCTTATCTGTGCAATCCACCCTGACTGTAGGCTGTGACATCAAGTTGTCCAAAATGACAGTGAAGCAGGGACTGGAGTACAGATAAGAGATTCAATCTGAGTTAGGCAAATGGCTAGAAATGTAGAACCCAGAGCTAAACTATAAAACTCTAGGACCAATGCAGGCACATTGACCCCACAGGGGCACAGCAGGCTGTCAGAGATGAGATCATTTAATTTCAATACATTAGTAAGATGAGATGGAAAGCAGTTGTCTGTTTTAAATTTGCCTAGTCAGTTTCATGGCTGAATACTAGTAATAACACATCATTCTCTGAGTCCCACAAGATCCTCTGGAGGGTCTTCATGCAGCTATTTCTCAAACAAAATACTTCTACCACCAAAATGTTTTAAAAAAGGATAACCATTGTCCTAATAATAAAAGGACAGGGCAGAGAAAATAGTCAAAGGCTGAGTACAAAAATTGCCTTTCATGGTAAACTATTATAGCTAAAAACTCTACTGGCCTTAAAAAAAAAAAGTGAGGTATGTGAAAACTTGCCACACAGAAATATAGAACAAATTCCAACTTCTACTAATATTTTGAATGAAATAATTCATGCTTTTCCCCTGAGGCATTATAAATCAGTTACAGAGTACAAAACATACAATAATTTTTTAAAGATACAAGTTAAAAATTTTCACCACTTATTTTCTACATAATCATTGAATTGGTTTTGAATTTCTTCTGTATTGAAGAATATTTTATATTCTTCATCTTCTGGTATTTGAATCCTTGACCTTCTAGAGACTGCTCTTCCCAGGACTAGCTTAATCATAAAGGTAGAAAATTATCCCTTTTGAGAGCATGAACTCTCTCTCCCTACTCTCCTTTATCAAACTCACAAGCATAGAGTCCATATGCTCCCTGCCCTGAATCACCCAGAGAAGGATACCAGATAGTTGGGAACCAATCTGCCCAGGGCACGCCAAAATTGTTCCAACTGTATAATCCTAAATTTATATAGCACATCTACCCTAAGTCTTGCCTTCCTTCTCAGAGGAGCCCCAATAAATGCTCAGAACCATGTGCTCACCTTCTTCTGCTGCTTCCTGTGTGACTCTGGCACTCCCCACATGTCCTTGAAGGAGCCTTCTGTTTCCAGGAATATGCCAATATGAATTCCTTCATGACAGTCATCTTCATGTCTACTATCCTACTGTACCTGGTGAAAACAAATCCCAGCTACATTTTAGAATATGTCTTTAAACTTTAACATCTGGAATGAAAAAAAAAAAGAAAGCAAAGAAAAGAAATGGTAAAACCAAAGTACTCAATAGTGGTAGTGGTAGTTACTGGCCTTAAAAAAAAAAAAAAAGTTATTTTCTTGATTAACACTGAAAACTTTTAAATACAGTTAAAAAAAACTATCCAGTTCTTAAGGACCTTTGGAAAGAAAATGTCAGTTCTTTCACTGTGTTTTATGTATATTGAACCCTCTCTGAAGCCATGTGCCATCACAGTTAACCCGAAATCCCCAATTTCCCATGTGAGATCTGTGTGATAGACTTCATTGTCTCCTTCAAGGCCAAAGGAATTTGTTTTCACCATGATTTCCTTGATAAAGGAGGACAGAGCTGGCCCTTCACCCCAGTTTTGCTTCTCTGAATAACTACCTTGAAGTTTTGTTTTAGGGAAACCAAGTTCCTAGATACTGATAAGCAATGCAGCTACCCTTTAAAATGGGTGATCAGAAAGACCTTCTCATTAATCACACAGTGGCCATAATGGTCAGTGGATGTCTGTCTTTTCCCTGGAAACCATGGCAGAGAACAGCCAACCTCTCCTAACTCCAACACTCAGAACCTGTCAGCAACATAGCAAGAAAGATTCTTCACACACACTTGTCTGCTAAAGCTGCAGCACAATTTAAGTTAAAGTTTAAGAAAAAAAGTCTCCACACAGATCATAACAGATTTTTTCTCCCCAGTAACATATTTTATCTGAAAGATGTGTTTTGAACACCCACTGTATATTTTGTATTTTACTTTCATATTTTGACTAGTTGTTATATACATTTTAAATAATGAAAAAAGAAACATTTAAAGTTACTGTTATTTAAATCAAATGCATTTACTATCTTTTAATTTATTATTTAAATTAAATCTATTTAAATATATATTTAAATCAAAATATAATTTAGATATATTCAGAAAATACTGTAGCATTTTTCTCTAAACTGACAATCTCTTTAAAATGCATGTAAAATAACTTGGAAATTCTAGAACCAAGCTACGGGGCTGCATCTTCACAGAGTTTTTGAATCCAGTTAAGTTAGGGCAGGGGATGTGCTGGGCACTACAAGGTTGCACAGCTTAGGTGGGGTCAATTTAGCAGGAAACAGGACAGATGGTGTTGAAAAATGAGAACAAAGCTGAGCTCTGAAGGCTAAATAGCTGTTGATTGGGGATGAGAAAGTAAAAGGTCACAGGTATGAAGAAAGTGCCTGAAGCAAGTTAGAATTCTGGGTAAAGACCTGTACTAATGGTTCCAGGTTTTCAGGTCTTCCTGACCCCCGTAGCCTTTTGAAGGGTAGGGCTGTCCCCACTGACTATGGGCCTGACCTTGTGACATGTTGGTCCATGGGATACTTGGTGCAAACTTGGTGCAAGAAAAAAAACACATGTCCATTTTCTTCCTCTTTCAGTTCCTGTGATCATCATGAGAATATGCCCAGGTTATCCTACTGGAGGATGGGACAGAAGTTAGCCAAGGATATCCCAAATGAGCCCACAGCAGGAAAATCAGCAGACATGAGTGAGTGCCAACCGAGTTCAGAACCACTCAACCCAGATAGCAGGAGAAGGGCCCAAGTTCCCAGGATATTTAGAGAAATAATAAATGATTGTTTTCTTAAGCCACTCAACTTTGGGTGACTTATACAAATTACTGTAGGTGAATGATAGTGCAGATGACACAGATCTGCAGGCTCAAACCAGAAGCATTTCATTATTTCAATGTGTTGTACTAAATTTCTGTGGAATCAAAATCCTGTTTTAAATGGTAATTCCAAAAATGTTGACTCTTCAGAGAGGCATTGTTTGTGTTCTTTCAGTTTTTGTTTGGGTGTCTGTTTGCCGACATGTGTTCTCTCTCCCCATATCCTCAATCTTCAGTAGTCTTCTAGAGATTCTTGCTAAACCAAGTTGAGCATATGCAGCTACTAGCTGGCTCTACACACATCAGTCATAGCTTCCTACTTACTCCCATGTCTGGGACCTTTGGGCACTAGGTTTTATAGCTTGATGACCCTCTTGTCTTCCCTAAGTTTGACTCTTTTTACTTCCTCCTTGATTTTATCTTCCAATAAATTAAAAATATATATATTTCCAGCAATGATGAAACCTACTGCCTACTTTTCTTGGCTTCAAAAAGCCCATCTGACCAAACTGCTTCCCAAATTTCCAACTCACACTTGAGGTCCTGCCCCTACCAGGCAAGAGGATTGGACACTGTGAACCTAAGAACTCTGTATATGTTAAGGGTATTGAGTTTTGCTTTAGGAAAATATTTTCTCCAATTATTTTTTAAATAATAAGTTGCTTTATACTTATGGGGATGTTAGAAAAAAATTCAGAGTATAATCATGCTCTTTTAATTTTTTTTTCTATTTCCAAGCATAGAAGTTCCTGTGATGAGTCAGCATTTTTAAATCTTCTAGAATAGGTAATTCTTAATTTTAATGTAACTTTTGGCCTAATACCATTGTTAACACTTTAATTATTCTATGAATTGGCTAAAGTAATCTGAAAATGCCCTGTTCGTTTATAGGTTAGTATTTAAATTAATAAGTTGTTAGCATGTGGCAAAAAAGTTACTATGTAGCTGATAAAAATATATGTAGCATTATTTGAAGTTATAAACCTATTAAGTATGATTTGAGTATTATAAACAAAATTCATACTATGATTTCATGCATATAAAAATGAAATATGCTATGTAATTGTTCTTTATATAATAAATAATTACATTTAATATATGTGTCATTACATGCTTTTATAAAAGGCTATGAAAAAAATGGTAGCTATAGTTACATTTGAAGAAACAGCTTGATAGGAATAGATATTTGAAAGAGAAGGTAATGTTTTCTGCTCATTTTATGTTTCCTTGTGAAGATTGGATTTTTTACTAATTTCATGTGAAATTTTAATTTTTAAAATCAGACTTTTGAAAAGTCTATTATACAGACATTTCATATTTGTGTTTTTCTTCCAAGTTTATTTGCACTGCTTGACTTTATTTCAATCTTGTGTGTGTTAACATTCATGTTTACCAAATAGAAAATAGTCATATCACAACTTACTAAAATGTGCAAAAACATGTAAGCATTAAACATTTTTAAATAATAGTAATTATTTAAAATTTAATAATAATAGTAATATGAATTTTAATAAACATTTTTAATAACACAGTAGATGATTTATCCAACTGTAAAATTTTCCCAAATTTCTTTTTATCAGGAGAAATAGGAGACAAGGCCCACAGACTTAACTTTCCCATTCTGGGCTTGGTATCCTGAGAAGCCCTGTACCTTAAGCTGTCTGCAAACTCCTATTTTCAGACTGTTACGTACACACACAGAGACACACCTCACATAGGGGCATTCACACACTCACATACAAATGCAAAGCAACTATCAAGTCATAAGATGCAGCACTACAGCCTCTAGGGGGATTTTTTTCTAACAGAAGGATCAAAGGTTAGTTCTGGGAGCTCATCATGGAAATTCCTAACCCCTTCCAGAGTTATAGTTGCCTAATTTCACCTGATTTCCTATGTGCCTAAATCATAGCCCTTCAGCACAGCCAGTAAATGGAGAGGCTACCTATCTGATTCCAGCCGGCACTCAGCACCTACTCCCTGAGCCTACATTATCTTTCTGATATTCCTCCCTGGTGGCCATCCCTGTACCAAAGGTGTTATGAAGCTTAACAAGTTAATTGCTACAACACTCTTTCCAGAGTTCCACCCATTCTTGTTGATTTATCTTTCTAGATAATACAGGGTTTTACAGGAGACACTAGAAGTTAAGAAGACAGGCTTTGAGCTGGACTGACTGGGTTTGATTCCTTATTACCATTTACTATCTCAATCAGTTAAAATTTCTCCATAGCCTCACTTCCTCCATTTTTAAAATAGGGTTAAACTCCAATACATGATTTCTGAAGGAATTCAATAAGAAAATATGTGTAAAGAGTCATTTAGGGTCCTGTTCTCCTCTGATTGGACATGATGAATATTGATATCTGCCAGAGTTGAATGTTGACACAATCTGTCAACAGCTGGAATTTATCTTTTGAACATGAAGGATCAAGAAGGGTACAGAGGGATTCCTGTAGCCCTAAAACTCTCCTCAGCCTTAAATTCATCCCAGGAGGCAGGTTACAGAATTATTTCAACTGGCCCTTCACCCTCCACAGTGGGAATGTAAATATTTTCTCTTAGTTAAAAGTAATGATGATAACCATGATGATACTGATGTTGATGACCATTGAATAGTAGCACAGTTTTGACATAGCAACATAGATGAAAGCAAACTTTATTTGATGTTGTTCTGCTGAACTTGGTTCTTGCAGTAACTTTTGGAGTTATGGATTGTTATCAATATTTTACAATCAAAGACATCTAACTGAAACCAGGTGTAGTAGCCCATGCCTGTAATCTCAGTTACTGGAGAGGCTGAGGTAAGAGGATCACAAGTTTGAGGCCAGCCTGGGCAACCTAGCAAGACCCTGTCTCCAAAATAAAATTAAAATTAAAAGGGCCAGGGATGTAGCTCAGCAGTAGAGCTCTTGCCTAGCATGTGTCAGGCCCTGTGTTGCATTTCCAGTTCCAAAAAAGAAAGAAACCCAAAACTGAATAAGGTCACAGAGCAAGTGAATGTTAGGAATTAGAATTGAGTATTAGATTTCAAAATTTAAAACCTTTTCCTATTCACACTGAGCTGAATTCCTAACCAGGGAAAGAAAAAGGGTTGGTGTCCACAGTGGAAAATACAACAGCCATAACTAATTACTTGGGGTCTGAAAGATGGAGGCAGCCAATGCCTCCAACAGACATGGAAACTACACCAAGGCCTTTCATGGTGGATCAGTGTCTTTTATCCCATAATGAATGCAAGGTCAAGTGCTCTCAGATGTTGCTCTTCGGCAGTCATCTGCTGACAGTGGGCTTCTCCATCAGTTTTCTCCTCAACCCCTAGGCTGGCAAAGCACTGTTGGTGATAGGAGTCAAGCAGGGGCACCGACCTGGCATATTTTATTTCCTCTCCCCAGCAGGAGGAATATGCACATGATCATCACAGCTGATTTTTTTTTATTTCTTTATATGTGTTAGGCTAACAACAACATGTATTTATTCCTAATTTTATAAAAATATAATAAGCAAGTAAATATTATTTTTAGACAATAGAATTAATAATAACAAAGTGTCAACAAACAATCAGTATACATTAAATATGATTATATGCCTTATTGCAGAATGTGGTCTATCTCTGAGAAGGTAAAAGTCTATAGTAGTAAAGAGTTGAGAGTAGAAAAATAGTTGCATTTTTTAAATAATTTTACTTATTTTCTCTCAAGATAATACATGCATTTTTAAAATTATTTATTTATTTATTTATTTATTTATACAGGGTACTGAATCCAGGGACACTGAACCTCTGAGCCAGTCCTCAGCTCTTTTTTATAATTTTATTCAGAGACAGGGTCTCACTAAATTCCTTAGGCTATCACTAAGTTGCTTTAAACTCACTTTAAACTTGCAATCATCCTGCCTCAGCCTCTGAGCTGTGGAAGTACAGGCATGTGCCACTGTGCCTGGTTGAAATATGGAATGTCAGAGCATTTGAGCTCTATATAAGGGATATTGATGATTTTTTTCTTAAAACAAAGAGGGAAGAGACAGATGTGGAAAAGCTAACAAATACAATGAAAAACAAATGGAGAGATTCAAGCAACACAGCAGTTGGAGCCAGAGCTTAAGAGTACATACCCCTTCCCATTTGGTAGTGCTGGGCTTACAGCAGAGTACACTCATCAATCTCCTGACCGTCAGTCATTTCATAATGATGGGCCAAGTGCTTTCTACTTGAAAAGTCATAAAATGTACTGCATATTTGGAAAATAATGTCATCCGTAATAAAAATTGAAGTTTTTGCACCTTAAATAGGAAGTTGCAGTAATTTAAAATATTCAATTTTGGTGAAACAGATTCTTCTTTATAATTGCAATTAAATGAACTTTATTTCTAAGTGAAAAGCCATTTAGGCATTGATCAAATTAAAGTCGTTTTATGTCTTTATTTTACAAAAACTAATTTATGCAAATTTTTGACAAATTCTATAGTGGATCCTTGATTGGTTTCTAATATTTTGAATGAGTGTACAAAACTTTAGTGGAATGTATTTCACCATTAAAACTTACTTAAATTTAGATTCAAGTCAGTTGTGAAAAATATTTGCACCAGTTTTTATTTATATGGTACAAAACTAAGGAGTCTTCTTTTTTTAAGAGAGAGAGTGATAGAATTTTTTAATATTTATTTTTTAGTTCTCAGCGGACACAACATATTTGTTTGTATGTGGTGCTGAGGATCGAACCCGGGATGCACGCATGCCAGGCGAGTGCGCTACCGCTTGAGCCACATCCCCAGCCCCATAACTAAGGAGTCTTAAAAGTGGTTTGGATCTAAAAAATGACTGGCCCTGGAATAAAAGGAAATATAACATATTTAGTTGGTCCTCTTACCAATCATTGGCTGGCCTTTTGAAAGTAAAATATTTTGGGGGGTGTGAGGGTGCTCTGTGTAGACAGCTGCATGCATTCTTTTTAATCTTATGAGAAAAAGAACAATAGAAGATGGAAGAAGCAATCAGGAACAGGGTAGAACTGATAAATGTGTACGGAGGTGATGTGAATTTTACAAACCAAATACATTTACACATAGAATGCTTTCAGATGATTTGCAAAGCTAACTCAAGATTTTCCTACTTTCATTCTCTCAGTGCAATGTAGTAAAATGCTCTGTTGAAATGCCTGCAGCATTTTTAAAATGTAATTTTACATTCTGCTAGGAACAAAGCATATGTGTGAGTTTTGATTTATTTGAATTTCTTCACATGATATAACAAGTAGACCTCCCTTTTATTGGTTTATAAGCTTTAGAAAGGCATTTGATTTCTCTGGGACTCAGTTTCCACAATGTAAACTGAAAGCAGTACCTATCTCATCAGCTAACTATGAGAATTTAATGAGAAAATGTATATACAAATGCTTGAAAGCTCTAAAATACACAAATGTGAGTCTATGTTATTATTACCAGCTTTTCACATAGCCAAAGGGTTTATTCATAAATCCAAATGTATATACACACCTACACACACAACTAAGCCCAAGACTGCAAAAGGGATATATGTGCAGCACAGAACAAGGCTCCCGAGAGCAAGCAGCTCATATTCTTCAGTCTCTGTAATATGGTGCCAAAGTCAAATGCCTCCCAGATGAGAGAATGCAAAGGTAAGGTACCAATGCACTGTTGTATAACAAAAGGGTATATTGAGAGCTACAGAAAAGTGAAAAGAAGGTATGTTCCTCTTAAAGGCAATCACATCCAATTTTAAGATCATTATGCTGGCAAATGCACACACAGCCCTTAACAATGTGTGGCTCCATATGGTGAAGACATAAAATTAAGAGTAATGTCTGGAGCTCATTGGGTGGACAGGAAAAAGAGAGAGAGAGCAAATTGAGATTCATGCACAGAGCATGAAATGAATGAGCCTTCACTGAGGGTCATGCCTCCTTATCATACTGAAAAATCATTGAAGATAAGCTAGTGATTTAGAAGGTTGAACACAAATGTAAAGAAGATGGAAAATGAAACATGATTAGAATATGCTATGCATAGTGTCGCTGCACATCAGCAGAAAGCTAGGTTTTAGGTAGATTTAGCAACATAAGCATATGAGAAAAAACATAATCAAATGAATACAGAATACCAAAAAAAAAACTAAAAAAAGTGACACACATTTTAACATAGGACTTTATTTCAAATGAGTAATTTATGAAAAAACATAATCAAATGAATACAGAATACAAAAAACAAAACTAAAAAAAGTGACACACATTTTAACATAGGACTTTATTTCCAATGAGTAATTTATGAATGATTTATTGTTCATCAATTTCTGTGCATCCTGAGATATCTACCATACCTTGGGGATCATCCCAGTCTAGAGGGTTGGTTTTTTGGGGGGGTGAGGAGAAGTGGCTGGGAGTGCCAGAGTGGAACCCAGGGCTAACACATGCTAGGCAAGCTGTCTACCACTGAGCTGAATCCCCAGTCTGTGAGCTGCACCTTTTAATCTTTGAGATATTTTTAAAACTCTGTATATTGTAGAAAATGGATAGAAATGCAAATAATTCTTGCCTTACAAGTACAATTGAATTTTGCCTAGAGGAAGAAATTGATTCCTCCTCCAAGAAGATTTTTTTAAATATATTTAGATATTAACTATTATTCCTGATTGCCTAAATGTGTGTGTGTGTGTGTGTGTGTGTATATATATATATATATATATATATATATATATATATATATATATATCTGCTCTTTGCCTTCTCCCAGGGATAAGCTTTTAGCATTTCACAGGTGCCCTCATGTATTACTTTCCTGGGCTGAGATGGTAAAGTGTCATATGCTTGGCAAGTTAAAACAACAGAAATTCATCCTTTATGGAGAATAAAGGGACTAAAAGTTTGAAGGCCAGTCACCAGCAGGGCCATGCTCCCTGTGAGTCCTAGGCTGATATCCTTCCCTGCTTTGCAAGTTGCAAGCAATACCTGGTGTTCCTTAGTGGTAGGCTGTATCACTCCAGTCTTCTACTGACCATTGCATGAACTTGTCTCCCATGTCTCTCTGTTCCCATCCTCACATGGATCTCTTAGAAGGAAACTAGTCATTTGATTTAGGACCCCCTCTAATCCACTATGACCTCCTCTTAATTTTATTATATGTACCAAGGCTTTATTTCTAAATAAGGAATATTCTCAGGTACTAAGTGTTAGGTTTCAACATATCTTTCTGAGAGCACAATGCAGCCTACAATATCTCATTAGTTTACAAATTGATAAAATCTGTAACTTGTCTTACATTTTGTGAGAGAAATAGTTTTTCCTTATTAAAAAGAGTTAATATTTCAACAAGATTAGTGACTTGTAAAAGAAACAGGACCCACCCTCTGTTCTATATTTCCAACAGCTGGGTTAAGTCTTTTATTTATTGCTCTACCCCCCAAATGTAATATTATGTCTCCAAAATGTAATATTATGACAGGCACCATAATATGCACTTGATAGAGCAGATTTAGATAAATATAGATATATTTTAGTTCATTTCTGTTTACTTTGTGAACAGTCCCTAAGACAAGTCCATTAACCACAATAATTCAACATAGGAATGAAGGATTATTCAGACCCTAAGGAGCTTGCTAGCAATTTCCATCTGTGAAGTGCTAGTGGCTGAGTCAAATCAGAATAGAGGAGAAAGAGCAAGCCTATGCAAAATACCAGAATTTGGTGATGAACCCTAGGAAAAGAGGAAGACACAATCTGGCATGACACAGAAGTCTAGGGTAGTTAAAACAAGTACCAATATGGCTTTAATATTCTGGAATAACCTTCTAGAAAAGAAGAAGTCAGCATGTTGAGGAAGACTGTGATATTGTAATATAATGAGAAATACATATATTTGTTGTCTACCAGTGCTTCCTGGCATACAGCTCCTAAATCCCTTCGGAAACCAGAGAAATAAGAGAGTGTTTGTATGCTAATGGGATGACTGGTGGCTAAGCCCCTTAGAGAGTGACAGGATGTGGATAATCACACAAAAGACCAAGTCATGACTAAAGGCTTGGGACTTTCAGCCCCATCCCAACCTTAAGAGAGGAAAGGAGCTCAGGGCTGACTTGATGTGAATAGCCAGTGGTTTAAGAAATCATGCCTCCATCAGTAAGCCTCCACACAGCTCCCAAAGGCACGGGATTCTGAGAGCTTCTGGGTTGCTGGACATGGGTGGGTGCTGGAAGTGGGTGCCCAGAGAAGACACAGGCTCTCAGCACCACTTCCCACATACTTTACCCTGTGCATCTCTTCCATCAGGCTGTTCATTGGATTATTTTTGTAATATCCTCTATAATAAGCAGGTAAAGGTAAATGTTTCCCTGAGATCTGTGAACCACTCTACAAATTAACTGGATCCAAAGATGGACTCTCGGGAACTCCAGGTTTACAGCTGAGAAGCCAGAAACAGGGAACGAAACAAGAGGCCTGTGATTGGTATCTGAAACTGAGGCCAGTTGTTTTGGATAGATTGCTTAACCTGTGGGATCTGGTGCTGTCTCCAGGTAGGTAACATCAAGTGTGTGAACTGCACTAGAGGATGCCCAGCTGATGTCCTCTGGAGAATTATCTGGAATGTGGGGAGAAATTCCCACACATCTGGTGTCAAGAGTATTGTATGAATGGCAATGTAAGGATAGGAAAAAACACTTTTTCCCCCCTAAAAGAAATAAGCATAACATTGTCAAAACAAAGACTTTTAGCTGCTTCTTTTTGGAACATGTTAATGATATTTGCAGAGACATAGCCAATCCACACAATCCAGCAAGTTACAGACCAAGGCATTTTGACTTTCAAGTACAAAGTCAACTAGAAGCACCAGAAGCAATCAATGCATACCTGGATTGTCATTCTGTCTTAGGAACATATTTTGCTCACAAAAAGCTACCCATAGTGGCATCTACTCTGCCCTCTTTTTGCAAAGAGATGTGTTCACCTCTGGTGGCTCTGTTGGCTTGGGTCAATGGAAGACCTTTGTGGTTCTTAACATCTGGTAATGAACTCCACATTCTCTCTTTTCAGATCTATTCCCTACCTTTTCCGTTTTGTGGTGGCCCTATGTGTTGGACCCTTATAGAATGGTTTGGTATTCTCTGATTTTCAGTGCATTTGGCCAAAGGAAAACATGGAAACGAGGATTAGCAGAAGGGAGGAGAAAGGCTGAGGAATAGGGGTAATGTTTTGTGCTTCATTTCCCCACCACACTCCTGTACCTTCACCCCCAGCACGCACCCAC
>NW_026000240.1:18979395-18999016 GCF_001458135.2 Marmota marmota marmota | reverse complement strand
CAGGGAAGGATATCAGCCTAGGACTCACAGGGATGGCACTGCCTCTGTCCCTTCAGGACTGTGACCCCCTTACCCCATCGCTCTCCTCACCAGGCCTTCTGCACCTTTTGTCTCTTTAGACCTTAGGTAATAACAGTTGTCCTTTGTTCACGGTCTCCAGTGCTCTCCATCTCACGTTTTGCTTCCTTTGTCTCTGCTCACACCTCTCTAAGCTAAGTTTTCATTAAAGTTCTCAGTTGGACTCTCTAAATGGAATTCTATTTCATGCGTGGACACTGACTGATAAAGTGTTGGGTTATTCAATAAAATTCAACAGTAATTAGCCCTAAATTGTACATATTACTTAAATCCATATGCACAGTTGTAAACCACTTAAAGCCACTATTTGTGAAATAAAAGGTTAAGGAAAAGGCTAAAAGACTAAGTTAATGTTTCCAGATGGGGCTAATCACAAATTTCTGAAGCTTCCTTTTTATTTTCTCTCTCTATATATATTCTTTCTATGTTTGCCAAAAATCTTTTTTACTTTTTTAAATACTCTTTCATCTTTTTTATGACAACTTGATGAATCATAGATCTGTCGTTATTATAGGGAAGCTCAGCGTAATGGGAGACCTAAGAATAGCCTATGTAGTAATATAGAATTATACAGTTCCACGTGTCTTTCAGGACCCTGCAATCGCACATGCTAGTTAGCTCATGTAAGTGGTCAGGGGACCACCCATGATTTTCAATTTCACAAGTAGTAACTTTTTCTTGCAAATTTCCAACCCATATACTGTATGTATTTCCTAAAATAAAATTAGGCAAAAAAAAATGACTATAAAATATTCAATCATAGAAACTATTTTTTTACAACTAAACTCTCTGATATCTGAGCCTGGGGAAGTTGACCAGTTAATCAGAAAATCAGCAACTTACTTCTATTACATTAATTTACTTTGTGTTCATGAAATGAGATTTATTACTCAATTTTCCATGCGGAGTCAATATTACTTTGAGAAAATATGGTCTCTATAGGGATATGAACAAGAGTAAATAATTTAAATAGCATAAATGGTCCAAAAATACTTATGCTCAAGCTTCTTCCCCACCTTCTCTTCATCACACCTCAGAAAAAGGGTAGAGGACATCATCCTGTAATGGGCATGAGAAACCAGAATTTCCATCCTGACTCTCTGCCTAACTGTAATAGCACATAAGGAAGAACTTTTCCGGGCTAATGTTTTCTCCGAGAGATTTGGATTTGACATTTGTTAAGATCTCTTCTGCCTTCTCATTGTTCTATTCTGCCTAGAAATCAACACTTTCTTTTCACCGTCCCCAGGGGATGGCATAAAGGACTGTAGGTGTCACAGGAGGGGAGGTTTCCAGTTGCTCCTGTGATACATGATCTCAATGTGGGGCTCCTACAAAACATACAAACATGGCTGACACCAATATTACAGATGTTTTCAAAAGAAGTCTAATCCTTACTAAAGGAAAAAGACACTTATTTCCTTCATGATAATAAAATTTACATCAAACTCAAAAAGATGTAATTCTCTGTAATCCCAAAAGGTGAGTTATTTAACAACCTAGGAAACACAGCCAGTCATCCTACTTTATGAGACCAGTAAGTTAGGAAAAGGAAAGAGCAGACCGTCTCTTAATTTCTTTGTTTTTGTTTTTTGCACCAGGGATTGAACCCTGGGATGTTTTACCACTGAGCCACCTCCCTAGCCCTTTTTAACTATTTTATTTTGAGACATGGTCTGCTAAGCTGCTAAACCTGGCTTTGAACTTGCAATCCTCCTGCCTCTGCAGGAAACAGAACTTTTTGAGATCAAAGTCATCTGTAAAAGTGACTTTTATGATCACCAAAATTAATAAAACTTTTTAAACGAGTGACATCACAAGTTATTAATAATGAAATATTACCAAGTGCAGTGGCATAGGCCTCTAATCCCAGCAGCTCCGGAGGCTAAGGCAAGAGGATCGTGAATTCAAAGTAGCCTCAGCAAAAGCAAGATACTAAGCAACTCAGTAAGACCCTGTCTCTAAATGCAATACAAAATAGGGCTGGGGATGTGGCTCAGTGATTGAGTGACCCTGAGTTCAATCCCCAGTACCCTCCCCCTCAAAAAAATGAGAAATTAAAATTCATTTACCTTTACCAAGCCTTTGTTAACTAGAGCTTTAGATTTTCTTTCACTAAAACCTTCATTAAGATATTTGTGTGTGCATTGGCTGTAGAGAATATGATCTTAGAAATGTTTTTATTTCCAGGGCTGAGCATCTATTCAAAGGGAAATGGCTATTTGATATTTCCCCGGTCAGCTTCCCTTAGTCCCAGAAATGGATAAGCATTCATTTGTTTAACATGTAAATGTTGGATTACCTTTATTAACTATACTCACCTAAAGCTTTTCCCAACACACATGATTAAAGAATCTGGTCAGCCCAGGATAACTTTACACCTCTGAGACGTTTGTTTTCAGTCTGTCTTTCTGCAGCATACTGAATTTATCTTCTCTAAAGATCTCAGGAGTGCAGATCCATCTTTCTGGTTGACTTCCACAGTTCTCAAGCTTTACTGCAAGATCCTCTAGTCTTCTTCTGTCATCTGTTTTATTTCTCTTTTATATTTCCAGTTCCTTCTTTTTCTAATTATTCTCCAATATAAATGAGTCATCTTTTGGTGGAATTTAAATGCTCTCATCCATGGAAAAGTAAATAGAAGTAAATCCTGGAATCAATGTTTCTGCTAAGTGAAGTTATATAACTGCCCCTTGAGTCTCAAGCAGCCCTGGGCAGGGACAAGAGCTTAGGATTCAGCAGAGGTTGAAAGAGAAGCTTTGTAAAGAGACCCAGGGAAGAAAGAACCGTTGGAAAGAATTAGGTTATTTCAGGGTGTCTGTCCCCTGCCCAATCATGTGGACAAACTTTGAACCCCTTATGACAAATGCCTGAAAGCCAGAGGGGAGGTTACAATTTCTTAGCAGTGTGAAACTGCTGTTTGTGGATTAAGGTGACTTAAGACAATGTAGAGTTGGAGAGACGTAATTCTTCCTTTTTTGCACAGAAACCAGTACATTCTTCAGCCCTTTCCAGAATGGACAGCTTTGTCCTTGCAGTACAAATGGATATTCTTATGAGCTTTGTACCCATAGTACTGCCAAACTTGTAGTAGGGCCGCACAGAAGGCAGCAAGTTAATGGATGCCATTTGGTACTGCAGAGAGCAGCAAGTCTGTGGATCCCCACAATGCCCACCTGTTGGCCCACAGGAATACCTGGATATGCTGTAGGGAACTTGTATGCTCAATTGCAAACTAGAAATTTGGTGTTATTGAGATGAACAATTAACACCACTTATTCTAAATCTCTTTATATGGGTAAATACTGGCAATATTCAGGTAACGATTCTCTGAACAAAGTGCATACTGTAAAACTTAATTTTTTACAGAATGCTAAAAACTCTGTATGAATGCATTCCTCATGGTTTCAATTTACATAATATATTGCAAAATAATTGATTAAAGCTTAGAACTTATGTTCTTAAAAACACAATCATAAAAAATAAATCAGATTTTGAGTAGGCACTAAAAAAAACAGGAAGTAAAAATGGAAACTTATTCTAGAGACAATTTTCTAATTGAAAAGGTCTGCTCAAGGGAAGAGAATTTCAGAAGGAAAGTGAGGCTAAAAAGAAATATGTTGTCTCAAGGAACATGATGTTTACATTGCTTGTTTTGAAAATGAAGAAGACAGCCATCACCCTAGAAAACTTCACCATGAAGGACCAGCCCCTCCCCTGGTGAGACACCTTCCAACAGAGTTAATTCAAGTACTGAAAAATGAACTCAATAATATGATTGTGCAGTGTTTAAATGTCAGGAAAAAATCGAAGTTACTTGTTCCATGTTACTAGATAGGGCATTACTATGTGTGTAAATCAGTGCTATTGTTAGTAGAGTACAATGCTACAGAGGCCAGTGCCAGACTGACTGAAGTTACACCTTATCTCCACCAGTTTCCAATTGGCTGTTCTCAGTTTCCCTGCTCATATGCTAGAGATAACAATTAGTCTCACAAGTTTTTATGATGATTAAAATAATATGTATGTGTAGAATACATGGAATGTAGCCTGCACACAGCAAATTTTGAAAATTATTTGAATTAATTAATAACTATTATTTTTAAATAAAAATGTACTTCAGAGTCAAAAAGTGACGGTTGCCAGTACTAAATATCAAAGTCTGTCTCATCTTACCTAATAAGAAGGGACAGACAACAAGTCCATTTCTTATCAAGCTTATTTAACTTATGTACAATGGAAAAATCAGAACATTCGTAAACATTTCTGGCTCCACAAGAGGGTTGTAGGCAACGTATTTTCAGGTACTCACAGGCATGCGTTGTTGGGTGATGTTATGGATTAAAATATTTTCTGTTTTGCCATTTTGTGGGAACGGTAGCTTACATCAAACAAGAACCCAAAACCTTCATATGGCCATGGCTATGAACCTAGAAATGGAAAAGTAAGCAAAATCAGAGAAGAGAATGCTGACCATGTCAGGAGTCAGAACCAGACCCCACAGAAGGCTCTGAGCCTTCTAGAACCATGTCCAATGTGGTCAACATGCCATCAAATTAAGTGCTTCTTCCACGACAGTTCACCAAAGCAGCCTATGTTTTCCAAGGGACATTTCAGTAAGCAAGACTGAGAGAAGGTAGAGAAATCCAGGAAGCCTAGGACCTTGGGAGTGGGAAGGGTTTGAGGAAAATACAGGAAAAGAATTCGGTCCAGCTACATTCTTCATGGATTCATGCCTTTTACTCCCTATTGTGTTCTGAAATGTGAGATGGCACCATGCAATTCAGGGTAGTCTCTTACTCTATTAAAAAAATAATAAACTATATTGGCTAGAGATAGATAAATAAATGACATATTCCAATTAATATTCATAGAGATTATCAATGAAGATATTATAATAACATTACATTTCTGATTTCTACTTAGTTGTCTCACAAATTTTGGGGGAAATCACCCATAATCTATCTTAAGTATTTTTCAAAATACTGAAGGTGCTGTTGAGGTGGAAGACTGTCTTGGCTTCTGAGAGACTCCCTCTCTGGACCACAATGGGACATGTCTCATTAGGTTGAATCTGCAGTCTATATTGGTACTGATCCAGGTACATTAATGTTAAAGGACCTGAACAAAATCTGCTCAAACTTCCTCCTGTGAACCAGCAGAACTTTTGAACAGTCTTCTTCACTGCAGAGAAGTATGGCAGCAGAGACACAGATGTGGAACTTTGGGCCTTAGTGGCTCTGAGCTCTATTCAGTGGTGGGTTATCTGTCCCCTCCTCTTTCTCAGCATTGACCAAGTATAACTGAGCAGATTATCACCATGTCCAAGAGGAAATGTTAGTCCGTTTCCTTAAAGACAGTAAGATACCTTCAGACTATCCTACAGGAGGAACTCCTGCCACCATTGGCTCTGGGTCCCTTTAAAGAAAAACAGGTTTGTGGCTAGCACTGAGCCTCAGGTCAAGTCTTTGCTTCTTCCTGCTAAGTGATGATTCTGGGAAGCTACTACTTAGGCCCCAAGGCTTACCTGAGTTTTCATAGTTCTGCTTCCTGCTTCCTGTTTCCTGGTATGTGGATGCCTTTTCTGTGCCTAGAGAGGGCATCATTGTCTGAAGCCATTGAGTGTAATATAGAGATGAGGAATTGGTTCTAGATCCTGGAGGACAATGGCTTATTCAAGTAGAGAAAAAGTGTTATTTTTTGAGGGCGAAGGAGACTATTTTTGCAGAAAAACATAGTTTTTCAGAAGAAATTGCTGACCTGAATTCGTTTTACCAATAGAAGAAAACGGAGACCTTCAGCTTGAAATGCAGCTAAAGCTCTTCTGTCACCAATGTGTGTGTGTGTGTGTGTGTGTGTGTGTGTGTGTGTGTGAGAGAGAGAGAGAGAGAGAGAGAGAGAGAGAGAGAGAGAGATTGTGAGAAAGAAAACTATCTGGACTGAAAAGTAATAAGTTTCTGTGTTGTCCCTATTCATAGTGAGTTATGTTCTGTGCAAAGATAAACAAAAGAGTGATTTCAAGGAAAAAAAATTACTTAAGTTTAATGAATAGTCATCACATATTGATCTATGTGCTGAGACTCGGGCATGCATTGATAAGGGATATGTGTAAATATCTACAAATCCAGAATCAGATGGCCTTCCTGTCCTCACTGTATAAACAACCAGACCTGATGCTCAGGCAAGAATAATCAGCTTGTGAATTTTCAAACCCACATTGGCTGGTTTGCACTTCACATTGAAGCTACCCTACAATCAATCCCTGAATTTTGCAGAGGGTGCCAATTTTATATGCACATTAAACAAACTCATCATAAATCCTGATGCTTTGGCCACACCTAGCATTGTTTTGGTAAGAACCTCTAGGGTGGGACCTGGGCATTTGTTACATTTTTAAAGTTCCCTAGGCAATTCCAGTGTGCAGCCAAGTTTGAAAACAACTCTCATGCTTTTCACTCAGACAAAATTTCACAGCTTTGAATTTTGTTATATATATAAAATTGTAACAGAGCATCTGAAATACTCACGGACTCCTATTTTCATAAATTTAAAAATAGCTAATATTAAACATTGACATCCATATTTATTTCTAACCATTTTCAAAACTCTGCATGCTCCTAGGAAGACTTAATCCAAATTCTTCTTTCCTATTAGCAATTTTTCTTAGTTCATTACTTTCTGCTTCACAGATTAAAGTATTTTAATCATAAGTAAATAAACAACTCTCTGAAACATGATGGTTGAGGATTGATGATTTGGGGATTGCATGTCTGGGTTTGAATCCCAACTCCATCACTTCACTAGGAAAACTTAACCTTTTTGTGCCTTGGTTTTATCATGTCTGGAATGGGTTAATAATACTACCCGACCTGTAGACCACCATCAGAATTGAGCTACCTGTAAAGAAGACCTAAGATGCCTGTCACAAATTAAAAATGCAATAAAGCTCAGTTGTTATCATTATTTTTAATATAACAGAGGAAAACGAGAATGGATTTTGCTCTGTCTTATATACATTCACTAATGAATTAATGGCCTAATTCCATTTTGTATAACCTCCCCAAATTTGAAAGGTCATTTTTTCTCATCAGTATAAGGCATTTCATTACCTTCTTTTCATTACTAGAAATCTTGCTGCAAGCTTTGGTTACTTTTGTCACTGAAATTAATTTGTCCTGAAAATGAGACTCATAATTGGTCTGGATCAATTCTTCTAACTTGAGATGATTACTATTCACCAGTTTTGTTTAGTGTAGCACTAGAGCAATTCCGCTCTGCTCCTGAAGAGACAGGCCAGTAATTAAGACAAATTCTAAGTCTGGTGTAGAATATGGAGCTGAAATCTATTTCTACCTGTATCACTTTACAAGCTGCCTCCCACCAGGACCAGAATTCAGGGACTGGAGTGAGCAAGTCTTTTTCTAACTTGCACATAAAAGGAACTTGCTAGAGATACAGTGTTGGGGTTTCCAGCTTTCTGCAATGTGCATCCAGCAGAACCTCAGCTCTCCACTGACAGTAACATTTGTATCATAACCTAACAAGGTTTTTCAATTTACTGAACATCATAACACATATTGGCGTCAGCTGTACTCTCTTTTTTCTTCTGCTTTTCTTTTTCCCTGGAGATCTCAGTCTGAAGGCTGTAGACTTTTTTCTTTGATTGACATAACATTTTCTATACATTTTTATTATCTCTCTGCTACAGCACATTTTGCTTAAGCCACTTATTTTCTTCCTTTCACTGCTTCTTTCAACACAGGCTATTCCATTTCACCTCCGAGAGGTACTTCTTTCAAAGATGGCAGAGGGAATTTTAAAAGAGAACTCAAATTAGGTCTCATATACAGGACTGGTCGGTTGGCTCCATTTTAAAAAGTGAGAAAAATATCAGCATTCCAACAGAGAAATATATGGAGGTATTCACAGTGGCCTGGTCAAGTTCTGCGGTTTTTTGTTTGTTTTTTTTTTTTTTTACATGATAAACAAGAAAGTTTAGACTTCACGTGGAAAGGGGAAAAAGATAGTAAAACAAGATATCAATAGAGACTATTTAATTATCAAATGTGATACATTCTGGACCTATTTGCTGATGGATGTCTGATAAAGCAGTCCTTGTTCACAAGGTCAAGTTCAAGGTGGTCTGCTCAGAGCTGTGGCAGGGGCAGATGGATTTCCCCTCAATGTGGGCTCAGCCAGAGGCTTTTCAAAGCAAGGTGGAAATAAAGATTCCTATTACTTGAAAACAAACCACTTGGCATTGGGGGAATTTGTCACACATCATAAATACAGTACCCAGGAGTAAACTGTGTACATTTGGAAAACACATCAAGCATTAAATAGGGCCTCAGTGCACTAACATGTTCTGTTAACCTTAAACACTTCATGTAATCTCCCCATTTCCCCCATCAGACTCCTGGGCAGTTGACTAGCTAGCTACACATTTGTACAGACAGTTGCATCCAGTTTACAGGTGAGAGATCACCTCCACTGTTCATGTGTAGTGATGAACCTCCTGATTTTATTTAAAAAAAAAAATCTACACTTGTGCCCGCTCTTTGGAAATGCACATTTGTGTGATAGTATAATAAAAGTCTTAGATCCACCTATTTTAAAATAAAAGACATTGACCACATTATATTAAACCATAGCTGACCTACAGTTGGTGCTTCACATAAAGAGCCCAGTATTTTTACATTTCAGTGCAAGGATGGATATGCAGGAGTACTGTGCCAGATCAGAACCAAGATGTTGCCATCCAGCCGTTATTTTGTAAGACAAAATACAAAAGCTCATGTTAGAACTAGGGAAACATTGTCAGTAACATAGTGATCTTCAAACATTATTATTCTATAAAATCTTTCAAGGAATGGCTTGAAATCTCAGTTGTCTAAAATCTACATGCTATAACATTGAACCTCCGTTTCTCAAAGAAATATGAAAATTGAAATGGTATGAGAGTAAATATATCTTCTAAAATTAGTAGGAATATACAATAGCAACATTATTATTTCTAGTCTTATTCAAACAAACTGGTACTTGATTATGATAGTTGTGTTTCCCCATAGTTTCATCAAAACATTTTTAAATCCATAATTATTTAATATTCTAAACATTCATTATGAAACTATTCATTTTTAAGCAAATGCAATTTACTTACATTATGAATATCAATCTGTCATTGCTATCTCACATAGCATGCCTAGCAGTTAGATAGGAAATAGTTTTTTTTTTCCAGCTCCAGCTAAAATTATAGCATTTTCTTACCAATAGTATATACCCCCATATGCAAGCTTGAACTTAATAGTAAAAAATTTATTAGCTTCCATTTTTATCTTCACTTAAATGTATCACCACACCTAAATGACCAATGAAGGAACTTAACGATGGATTGTCAAATGCCTCCAGTTTCTCAGCTGCTTTCTAGAGCTCCATGGGATGTCTTAGATCTACCACTAGCTTCTCCTTTGTTTTTTAGTGTTTGTAATGATATCCTTTAAGCTTATCAATTGGCCCAACCCAAACTCTTTCTTCACCACTGGGTAAATGGATAAGTAGTCTTTCATAAGGAAATGCTAACAAACTGATGCTTATTTATTGCTGCTGGTTACAAGCCCTATGAAGCATCTCCTCCCAGAAGCAGGATCCACATTTTCTTGCTTCTTGACACTTTCTCTGCCTGCTCTGAACACAGACCAAGAGGTTAGGAGTCAAGAAAGCTGAGACTGGCTTTTGGACCTAATGGTATTATGGTTTAGATGTGGTGTCTCACAAAAATTTCCTGTTGTGGGAGACAAACCTTGCACTTGACTGAGTCACACTCCCCAGCTGGGTGCTGAGGCGCTCAGTCACAGAACTGTGGCAGAGCTTTCCCCACCCTTCTTGGGTTCAAGGGTCAGTGTCTCCTGCATGGGTGTGTCTTGCTACAGCCCCATGCTCACCTGTTCCTTTGTAATATAACCCCTTGCCCTGTTTAGGATAGAATCTTCCATGGAAGTGACTTGTGTGTGTCCCCTTCTCTTACTGTGTCCTTGGGTGTGGACTACCCAGATGTCAGTCAACCTGCTGACAGTGGACATCATGAAGATACTCAGCCCCCTGAAACCTGACCCCTTGCCTCATTTGAATAGCTCCTCCTCAATAAAAGGGGTCAGCGTGTGCTCTCTCTTCCTGAGGACCTTTAAGGTCAGAGGAGCGACCCCAAAGAAAAAGGTATTTGTGTCTCTTGTGTGGTTATTTTGCACAGCCCAGTTAGCCCAGTTTACCTGGCGTGACCCCTGAGCCTTTTAGTCATGAGAATAGAAACCCGGCACCCTGTGAGACAATGCAAGAAGGTTTGGCAGAGAAGTGATTGGGTAACATCCTTAAGCTAATCAGTGAATTTCTCACTGATGGGATTAACTGGGTGAGGACTGGAGGTGGGTGGGGTGTGGCTGGAGGAAGTAGTTTATTCAGGGCATGGCTATGGGGTATATATTTATATCTGGCCGGTGGAGTCTCTCTCTCTCTGCTTCTGATCATCATGTGAGCCACTTCCCTCTTCCACACTTTTCTGCCATATTGCTCTGCCTCACCTGGAGCCCCTGGGGAATGGATCTGACTGTATATGGACTGAGACCTCTGAAACCGTGAGCCCCTAAACAAACGTTTCCTCTTAAAATTGTTCTGGCCAGATGTTTTATTCAGAGTAGCAAAAAAGCTAAAACACATGGTGTGAACAGCTCAGCACAGGTTCTCATCTGTATTGTCCCTTCAAAATACAGAAGCAGGTCCTATCTCCTTGCACACTCCTGTGCCCTAAGGGAGACTCTTTCAAGACAAATCTGCCCTCATTCAAAATGCAAAGTGCTTTCTGAGACTCCTAATGGTCATCCAAAAGTGGTTTAATTTCAATAAACTTGTTGACTAGCCAACAATGAGGAGCAGGGAAGCACATATTTCATATTTTCACTACTTGTTTTTCTTTCCATTTTTTTGGTACCAGGGATTGAACCCAGGGACTCTTTACCATAGATACATCCCCAACCTTTTTTACTTTTTTATTTTGAGACAGAGTCTCGCTAAGTTCCTTAGTGCTTCACTAAGTTGCTGAGGCTGACTATGAACTTGTGATTGTCCTGCCTCAGTCTCCCAAGCTGCTAGGATTACAGGCATGCCCAGATTATTTTAATTTTATTTATTCGATTCTTCAAGTATTTATTTGAATGGCAGCTGTGATGTAGTGCTTTGATTTTCCTTTCCTCCCATGGCACTTTTCCATTGACCTTTGCGTAGTTATTTGTGTTTCATCATTTCCCGTCTTCCTTCATCTCAATTATTTCTCTTTCCTCATTACTGGTGTCTTGATGTGTGTCTTTGTAAGCTATCCTGGATTCATTTGTTTACTGATTGGTGTATCTGGCATACTTATGTAATTTGGGGTTTGTAACCTATGTAAAATAATTGTTCTTTTTCCTCACCATTATGTTTTGGAGATCTATTAATGTTGTGATATGCTTCTTGTGTCTCCTGGCCACTGTACGGTATTACAGTTATATCAGAGGAATATCCCACAAATACTACTTATCCTAATTTACTTGATTTAGTGAGAGATCAACTGTGATTGTGATAGTAGGAGCAAATGTGACTCCATTTTGTTTTATGACTTCATCCTGTAAAACAGCTATGTCAAGTAGAAGAGTCATGACTGGGACAAGATGTTCTTTTCCTTTTGCTATAGAAACCTTTAAGAACACAAAACTACTTAATGGGATATTGTTTCTGTAACTAGGGTAAAGGGGCTCTGTTTCTGTAACTGGGATGACTGGGCTAACTGTGATTGGTTAGCTTCCCTCCGCTTGACTGCCTGTCCCGCTTCTGTAACCTGGCTTGCTTGCATTGGCTAGACTCTCCGAACATCCCTTTTGCGGTTTTCAGGTTTATAAGGAGTGCCCTTGCAATTGCTTGGGGCTGATCAGGGGAACAACTTTATGTTCTGGTCAGCCGCCACTGGTATGCTTCAATAAAGGCTTGATTCCATTATATGTGAGTGGTCTGGAAGTCAGTTTATGAAACCTTGGGACAAAGCTTTAACTATAACAGATTACAATACAAGGGTTATATTGAATCTGCTCCCCACTGAGAGAGGACTAGGAACTGGGCTGCAGTTGATAAATTCTAAGAGTAGGAAACTAATCCATTTTGCCAGAGAAACAAAGAGTAAGGTGCTATTACCATTACCGATCTGCAGGGGCAGGGGCAGCTGATCTTAAGGTCGCTTGTGTGAATTTCCAGAGACACCAAATAAAACACAGACACACACTTTACCTTGAAACAAGCTTCAGAACAGCTCCTCTGCTCTCGGCCTCAAGCTCCCCAAATGGGAGAGTGAGGGATAGTCACAAGAGGCTGGTGAGAGAGAGAGAGAGAGAGAGAGAGAGAACATTCAGAAGTGGGATTCTATTGGGAGGACCCTCATTCTTAGAAAGTTCCATCCAAAAACAGTAAGAAGGGGCGGAGTTACAAGGGACATATGGGTGTAATTCAACCCAAGGGCTATAGGGCAATGTCTACATCTGAAGAGGTGTCCTCAAACTTCCAGGACAGGGGCAATGTCCAAGTAACTATGAGATGCAGAGAGGGCCAAAGCCTCTTCGCTCCCGGACAGAAGACAGGAATCATTCAGAGTGGCTCCCCACACGAAGGTGGAACATCGGTCACTGGGACCACTCTGGCTGACATGGAGATGAAGAATGTGACCATTTCCCAAGAAATGAATCCACTCCTCTGGAACTCAGCAAGTTCTGCCTGGCCTTTATTCTTCTTAGCCTACTCAAAGGAGTCAAGCCAGGAGCTTAACACTGAAGGGGACTGAGCCATTACTGACTTGATTCAGGTGCTTCTGCCTCGAGAAATTTCACTTTCCCTTCTCCAGTTTGCATGATCTGCTATTAAGATTTGCATTCTCAATATACGGAAATCAATAAATGTTATTCACCACATCAATAGACTTAAAAATAAGAACCATATGATCATCTCGATAGATGCGGAAAAAGCATTCGACAAAGTACAGCATCCCTTTATGTTCAAAACTCTAGAAAAACTAGGGATAACAGGAACATACCTCAATATTGTAAAAGCAATCTATGCTAAGCCTCAGGCTAGCATCATTCTGAATGGAGAAAAACTGAAGGCATTCCCTCTAAAATCTGGAACAAGACAGGGATGCCCTCTCTCTCCACTTCTGTTCAACATAGTTCTCGAAACACTGGCCAGAGCAATTAGACAGACGAAAGAAATTAAAGGCATCAAAATAGGAAAAGAAGAACTTAAATTATCACTATTTGCAGATGATATGATTCTATACCTAGCAGACCCAAAAGGCTCTACAAAGAAACTATTAGAGCTAATAAATGAATTCAGCAAAGTGGCAGGATATAAAATCAACACGCATAAATCAAAGGCATTCCTGTATATCAGCGACAAATCCTCTGAAATGGAAATGAGGACAACCACTCCATTCACAATATCTTCAAAAAAAATAAAATACTTGGGAATCAACCTAACAAAAGAGGTGAAAGACTTATACAATGAAAACTACAGAACCCTAAAGAGAGAAATAGAAGAAGATCTTAGAAGATGGAAAAATATACCCTGTTCATGGATAGGCAGAACTAACATCATCAAAATGGCGATATTACCAAAAGTTCTCTATAGGTTTAATGCAATGCCAATCAAAATCCCAACGGCATTTCTTGTAGAAATAGAGAAAGCAATCATGAAATTCATATGGAAAAATAAAAGACCCAGAATAGCAAAAACAATGCTAAGCAGGAAGTGTGAATCAGGCGGTATAGCGATACCAGACTTCAAACTATACTACAGAGCAATAGTAACAAAAACAGCATGGTACTGGTACCAAAACAGGCGGGTGGACCAATGGTACAGAATAGAGGACACAGAAACCAATCCACAAAACTACAACTATCTTATATTTGATAAAGGGGCTAAAAGCATGCAATGGAGGAAGGATAGCATCTTCAACAAATGGTGCTGGGAAAACTGGAAATCCATATGCAACAAAATGAAACTGAATCCCTTTCTCTCGCCATGCACAAAAGTTAATTCAAAATGGATCAAGGAGCTTGATATCAAATCAGAGACACGCCGTCTGATAGAAGAAAAAGTTGGCTACGATCTACATACTGTGGGGTCGGGCTCCAAATTCCTCAATAGGACACCCATAGCACAAAAGTTAATAACTAGAATCAACAAATGGGACTTACTCAAACTAAAAAGTTTTTTCTCAGCAAAAGAAACAATAAGAGAGGTAAATAGGGAGCCTACACCCTGGGAACAAATCTTTACTCCTCACACTTCAGATAGAGCCCTAATATCCAGAGTATACAAAGAACTCAAAAAATTAGACAATAAGAGAACAAACAACCCAATCAACAAATGGGCCAAGGACCTGAACAGACACTTCTCAGAGGAGGACATACAATCAATCAACAAGTACATGAAAAAATGCTCACCATCTCTAGCAGTCAGAGAAATGCAAATCAAAACCACCCTAAGATACCATCTCACTCCAGTAAGATTGGCAGCCATTATGAAGTCAAACAACAACAAGTGCTGGCGAGGATGTGGGGAAAAGGGTACACTTGTACATTGCTGGTGGGACTGCAAATTGGTGCAGCCAATTTGGAAAGCAGTATGGAGATTTCTTGGAAAGCTGGGAATGGAGCCACCATTTGACCCAGCTATTCCCCTTCTCGGTCTATTCCCTAAAGACCTAAAAAGAGCATGCTACAGGGACACTGCTACATCGATGTTCATAGCAGCACAATTCACAATAGCAAGACTGTGGAACCAACCTAGATGCCCTTCAATAGATGAATGGATAAAAAAATGTGGCATTTATACACAATGGAGTATTACTCTGCATTAAAAAATGACAAAATCATAGAATTTACAGGGAAATGGATGGCATTAGAGCAGATTATGCTAAGTGAAGCTAGCCAATCCCTAAAAAACAAATGCCAAATGTCTTCTTTGATATAAGGAGAGTAACTAAGAACAGAGTAGGGTCGAAGAGCATGAGAAGAAGATTAACATTAAATAGGGATGAGAGATGGGAGGGAAAGGGAGAGAGAAGGGAAATTGCATGGAAATGGAAGGAGACCCTCAGAGTTATACAAAAGTACATACAAGAGGAAGTGAGGGGAAAGGGAAAAATAATACAAGGGGGACAAATGAATGTCAGTAGAGGGGGCAGAGAGAGAAGAGGCGAGGGGAGGGAAAGGGGAGGGGGGATAGTAGAGGATAGGAAAGGCAGCAGAACACAACAGACACTAGTATGGCAATATGTAAATCAATGGATGTGTAACTGATGTGATTCTGCAATCTGTATTTGGGGTAAAAATGGGAGCTTATAACCCACTTGAATCAAAGTGTGAAATATGATATATCAAGAATTATGTAATGTTTTGAACAGCCAACAATAAAAAATTTTAAAAAAAAAAAGATTTGCATTCGCCACCTAGGCCACTGCCTGAAGCTACTTTCAAGAAACAACACAGCTGTCTCAAATTCAAGCTTAAAAGCCACTCCCAGGAATCAATATTTTGGTTGAGTTTGCCTTATTAAATGCAATAGAGAAATATGGATCAAAGGAACAAAATTGATGGTAATTAGCTGTCAGGATTTGAGAAAGACAAGTGGTAAGCCACCATTCCCCCAGCAGAGAAAATCCATGGGTAGTACATTGCCACCCAAAGATCTGATTAGCCTACTCTAATTGGACTATCATAAATCCACAAGAGACTTATTATAATAGTCTATATTTCACCTTTGGTGACCACATGAGAAAATTTGAGTAATTACATTTTCAGTAATCCTTAAATTCTGAAAGCAAACTCGTTTAATTGCGTATATTCACAATAGATTTTTCTTTCCTGGTTTTTCAGTAACAGGGCTATTCTTGAAAATAAATAAAAGTTTCAAGAATATAAGTAACATTACGTAAAAGGAAATGGTAGTAGTAAATGGGTTTGATGTAAAACTTCGCTCCTGATACACAGGAAACACTCTAGTTACTGTGACATCTGTCATATGAAGAATATAGTGACATTTTTCATATGAAGAAAATCTTGTGCAACAGGATTAGATTGTTGACTTGATGTTTATATTCATTTTTCCCACAAATCTCAAACCTGATGATTTGTAAATGATTATTATTAATATAAGGCTTTTTTATTATTGGATAATATTATTCAGTTTATTACAGTCATGATTTATCAAACTCCAATTATTGTGATGACACAATTATGCAATAAGATATACACTTATCTTACAGTACATACAGGGAATATGCAGAAAAAGCAAACTATGAAGTGAAAAGGTGAATGAGAAAAACATTTATATTTTATTAAAATTTACATATTTTCATATTACACTAAATATTTAACATTATATTAAAGTTATATAAATTTTATATTTACATGTTTGTATAATTTTTCATATTTTATATTTATATAAATTTATATTTTAATGACAGAAAGTATAAAAAATTATATACATTAATGGGTATTATATGATGGTTTTATAGATATGCACATTATATAATATTTAATCAGGTTCAACATACCCATCTTCTGCAATATTTATCACTTCCTTAGAGATATCAAAATTCCTTAGTGTCTTCTAATTTTCTGAACTCTTAGGTACATCATTTTACCTGTAATCATGCTATTGGGCTACAGCACACCAAAGCATCTTACATTTATCTAACCATAACTTAGTACATATTGATCAATACTTCTCCATCTCTTCCTGCCCCTACACTCCCCAACCTTTGGTAGCCTTCACTCTACTTTCAAGAACTATACCATGAGCTTTTCAAGATTCCACATGAGTATGATTGCGTGGTACCAGTCTGTCTCTGCCTGACTTCTTTCACTTCACATACTGTCTCTAGTCCCACCCATGTTGTTACAAATGACAGGATATGATCCATTTTTTATAGGTGAATGGCATTTCATTTTTTATCTTACCACATTTTCTTTATCCATTCATCAATTATTGGAAATGTCAGCTGTTTCTACCTCTTGGCTATTGTGAATAGAGCTGCAATGCAGATGTCTATTTGATGCATTGATTTTATTAATTTTGGATATACACTCAGGAATTGAAATATTCAGTCATATACTAGTTCTATTTTTAGCCTTTTGAAGCTCCACCATACTGTTTACTACTAATTTATATTCCCACCAACAGCATGCAAGGGTTCTCTGTTCTCCACAAACTTGGCAGTTCTTGTTATCTTCAGTCTTTGTTATACAAGTTATTCTTATTGGGGTGAAATGATATTTTGCTGTAATTTTGATTTGTATTGTCCTAACATTTCATAATTTTGACCATTATTTTAATATACTTATTGGCAATTTGTATGCCTTCTTTTGAGAAGTGTCTATGTAGGTCTATTGTCTTTTCTAGATTGGATTATTTGGGCTTATTTGCTACTAAATTTTTGGATTTTTCTATATATTCTGATTTAACCCCTCATCTGATATATCACAGACAAATAGGTTCTCCAATTCTGAGTTGTGTCATCACTCAGTTGCTCATTTCTTTCATTACGCAGAGCTTTTTCGTTTGTTTTTTCTTCCCTGTGCTTGTGGGGTCTTGTCCAAGAATCGATGCCTATTTCAGTGTCCTGATGTGTTTCACCCATTGTTTTCCTGTCATGGTTTCATTTTCTCAGCGCACCAATTTAAGTCTCTAATCCAGTTTGAGTTGGGTTTTGTAAATTATGAGAGAGAGAAATCCTTCAACAATCCTCCCTCTACCTCCATCTGTGCTCCATTCTACTGCTGGATTTAACTTTCTACTGTCCCCTGTGAGGTTAAACCAGGAAGGCTGCTCTTTTGTTAGGGGACAGGGCTCATAATTTTAACCAAAGCTGTCTAACCTTTAGCTATTCTTGCCTATCCAGATCTATCACTTCCCACTCGTGTGCCCTATTCTGCAAATGCCCATGTTATTTATATTTCTGTGAGCAAGTCATGCACATTTTTCTCAGTGATCTTTCATTCATCTTATTACCTTTCTCTAAAATGCCACTTTCCCATTCTGCCTGGAAAATTCTTACCCATCAAAGCTTAGCAGAAATACCATCTCCTCTGCATGGCATTCTTGGAGATTTCTCTCCTTCCCTTGTACCAACAGCATTAATCTTCTTCCCTTTGTACACACTTGTCAGTAGATAGGTAGTTAAGTAATGCCCTCTCCCCAGGAACTGTGCTCTCTACAGTAATGTTAGTAACTATCCAGTCCTGAAGCCCTTGAATTCTGCCTTCTTACTGTAGAAGAAGAATATATAGTAAAGACAGAACTATGAGTGGCTGTGATAAAGGAAAGACTGTGACAATCATTTGTCTTAACTTAATAAGAAAGAAGATGTGCGGGGCTCAGTGGTGTGTGTCTGCATTCCCAGCTACTCGGTACACTGAGGCAAGAGGATTGAATGAGCCCAGGAATTCAGGTCCAACTTGCTAAACATAATAAGCCTCTGTGTCTAAAAAGAAAGAAGAAACAACATTTATGCTTTCAAGTGGAGAAAATATGTCCCTTATCAAATTAGGGGGAAATTTTATTGATCATTTTTATAACCGCATAAGAATGATCCAGGGACTACAACTAACTGGCCCAAGTTTTTCTTTTCTTCTTCTTCTCCTTCTCCTTCTTCCATAAAAAAGGAAAAGACGTTTTATTGCTTTATTAGCAAAGGAGAAACACAAAGGACTCCTATCCCAGAGGCTGTGATTCTGACCATCAGCAGCAACAGGGGGCTTTTGAAGAGGTGATCCAAAGGCTACAATCCACATGTTCTCTGTTGGGGTTGTAATTTGCTTGTTAATGTGGGAGATAGTCATTTCTGAGTTGTTCTGGTACCATCTCCAAAGTCTGGGTTATTTCTTCCTATGGTGGGTATTTACTCAGGGACAGATAAATCTGCCCAGGATGGGGAAGATAGGTAACCCTGTTTTCCCTAAGATTAGGGAGGGGGAACAATTAAGGAAGAGCAGGAAGAGGAGAAAGAAACATGTCCATTTAAAAAATAAATTGCAGTGGAAAAGCAGTAAGGACTATATTTAAACCATGAAGGGGACCACTGTTACATCTCATTTACTGTCAATTTCTTTTTTTCCCTATTCAACAGACATTTATTGAGCAATTATGCATCAGACTCTAGGACAGGGGCTTGGGACAACAGGATAAGACTGATAATGATACTGATAGTCAATGTCCACATTCCATTTCTATGGAAAAATTGGTCAACCACATCTCCAAGCTGCTTCCTCCTGAAAGGGGTGAAGTTGGAGAAAGTAACCCAAAGTCCTCAGTTCTTATCAGGTGGGTCATGAGCAATTAAGGTTATTCCACATCATAAGACTTCTCAATGTTCAACTTTCCGCATATCTTAGAGAGAATAGATGACAGGAAGTATTAGCTCTTTTGAAGACTAGAGAACCTCAAGCACAAAAAAAAAAAAAAAAAAACC
>NW_026000240.1:18967838-18979375 GCF_001458135.2 Marmota marmota marmota | reverse complement strand
AAAAAAAAAAAAAAAAAAAAAGCCAGGACCTGGGAACTAGCAACCCAGGGAGATTTCCTTCCATTTACCATAGAAAGAAATCCTCTGCTCTTCCTTTTCTTTTGTTCCTCCTCTTCTTTCTTCTCCTAAACAATCACATTCAGCTTATCACTATGGCTAAGAGACACCAGCATAGCTACTCCTCCGTGAACAGTAATTCTAAAATAAGGACACTGTCGGAGACCAGCTCCAACAGGGGGTCTCAGGAGACGAATGGATGGTGAGGAGTCGGCGAAAGAGGGGTGGAGAAACAACACAGATACCAAAGTGAAGGTGTTGATCCCAATCTTTACTTGTGAAGTTGATCATATATACTTTTCATTTTGGCAGTCTCACAGTACTTTGTGGTTACAAAACAGGAATCATTATTCAAAGAAACAAAATATTACGTAGCTACAATTAGAATAGAAGAATGTATCTTGGCTTATGCATAAGCAAGCATTTGTACTTTCAGTTCGCGTTTTGCTTTGAGTTGTTTCTGCTTAGTTAACTTTTAATAATAGTTAGAAATGTCCCAAACTATTGGCCTATACCTTGACTATTCTTTCTTGACTTACTGACTGGAACCGGTGCCATGGTTACGGCAAGTGGCTAACTTGTTATTAATTTTAATCAAACAAGAGTAAGAGCACAAACCATTGTGCACAGGAACAAGAACAAGTTGCCCAGTACTAAGCACTAATCTGTCTTCTTAACATTAACTTTTCTTCTCTAGATTTTAATTTAATTTCTCAAAAACTTCCTTGACAGGAATACAGGGAGTTTTTCATTAGACATTAACAATTTACACTCCACAGCTGAATCATTGCATTTAGAGCAAACAGATCTATTCTTTAGAAGTAGTTGCATTAATTGGGAAAGTCATGTTTTTTCCTTCATACTTAATGGTCATATGAGAAATCGCAACTATACTTATTAAAGGAATACAAAAACAAACCAGCCCATTCCCAGAAACATACTGCGCTCCTCCAGAGGATGGACGCCTTGCGCCACCAACCTCAGTAGGGCCTTGCCATTGCCTGAGTCGGGGAAGGGCCCAGCAGGACACCACCAACATTTACTATGCTTTCCAAAACTTTCAGCCATACATATACAACATCCATGGGAGTGCAGGTATATGTGTTCATGTGTGTATTATATAAAATTCCCTTGGTATTTTGGAAGTTGCATCTGAAGAAAAAAGAAAGCACATCAGGTGACTAGATCAACAATTCTCTCACAGTTGGTACAGAAGTGTTAAGGGTTAAGAATTAACAAGTATTAGGAGAGAAAATTGCATATTTTGCTTATCCTGGAAAGCAAAGCCACAATCTGATTGAAGATATGTGTACTTTTAAAATTCCATTGAAGAGGTGATCCAAAGGCTACAGGACACAGATACCTCAGACCCTAGACCCACACCCTAAGTGAGCAGCCTGGTTGTGGGGAATCCAATCAGCATGGCAGCATTAGTGATAACTGTTTAATATACCTTATAAAGGGTCAGCTTCAAAGGACAACCACAAAAATCTATTTAACTATGATTCCTTAGGTCAGAAATTTAAGCAGAGGTTGGTTGGGTGATTCTAGCTTGACTGGTTCTGACTCTCTCATACATCAGCTCTCAAGTGTGGGGGATTGAATTTGATATTCTCTGGTATCCCTTACATGTTTTTGCTTTCCACTGAGAAAACTAGACTGATGTTACTGCTTCAGCATGATGTGATGTGGAAAACAGAATAGGGAGGGGATTTGGAGCTCACATTGCACGTTAAAACAAACTAACTTTATGGCCAGACAAGAACACAGATCTTACCATATTTCCACTGCTATCCCCAAAAGGGAGAATTTGCCAAAAATTCTGTATTCTAAGGAAGAAGTGTCAATATTCATGGTAAATCTTACTTGCTTCTCCCCAAAGAGATGAATAATAATTGGCTTGTGTCACCATTGAGTTCTGCAGAAGTCCTGCTGATCAACCTCTGTCTTTCTCATGACCTTTCAGACCAAAGCAAAGGGGACCTTAAGTTACAGTCCCCATGCCAGGGGTAGACCAGACATGCCTCAGGGTTTCTGCCTTACCTCACCTAGTTCTGACACATAGAGAGGAGGTAAGTGAACCCCACTCTAAACACAAGGAGACTCTATTTTGATCTCAGCTCACAACTCCAATAAAAATGACAATATAATGACACTATATTTTTAATTTGAATTCTTGAGACAATTTTTCAACTTGGTGCAACCAAGAAGGAAAGATGAGAAAGCAAACAGTCCAAAGTAGACCAAACATTGCTAAAAGTAACTAAAGGAAACTAGAAAATAATATGATCCAGTGAGTTTACTATTGAAATACTTGAAAGTTCAAATGCCTGAACAACTGTGATCTGCTTTGGCTGCTGGCTCTGTCTTCTGTCTGTCTATCAGTCTGCCTACTCAAATATCTTTTTATCTATAGAGAGAGAAAGAGAGGGAAAGAACCCTCTAAAGGTTGTGTGTGTGTGTGTGTGTGTGTATAACCATGTAAATATATGTATACCATATGTATGTAAACTCTGTGTGTGTATCTGTGTGTGTGTGTGTGTGTGTGTATTAGGGACTGCACCCAGAGGCACTTAACCACTAAGCTACATCCCTATCCCTTTTAATGTTTTATTTTGACAGAGCTCTCACTAAGTTACTTAGGGCCTTGCTATGTTGCTGAGGTTGGCCTTGAACTTGTGATCCTTCTGCCTTCACCTCCTGAGCTGCTGGGATTACAGGCATGTGTCACAGCATCCAGCTCTATGTGTGTTTCTATATGTATACTAAATCAATTTATCAAGTAAATGTATCAATTATTTAAATAGATTCCTCATGTTTGGAAATAGTTTTTTATAAGCCCTAGGACTATAAAAAAATTCTTAGGGAACTTAGGTATATCACTTTTCAAGAACATGAGAAGTTTAATGATAAAGACTAGGGGAAATTTTTCCCTTTCAACAACTTACTCATCATATGATCTGAAGCATGTCACTTAAAATCTGTCTCTTTTGTCTTATTTGCAAAATGAATTAGCATTTGCCTTATCAAGAAAAAATTATAGCAAGAGTTAAGTGAATGGGAAAGAATCACATCTTCTTGTTAAATAGGAGAGGCCATGCAATTATTTTCTGACTTTAATTTAAAATAAATAAGACCTTAGAATGAGGGTCATACTTTACTCCCCCGCTGTTCATGACTTTTTTAACCATAGCAAAATCAGAATTAAACTTACTAAATTATCCATAAAATTACATACTTTAAGAAAAAAAGTCATATTCTCACCAAATCTATAGTCACATCTACAATTTTTTTTTTTTTTTTTTGGTACCAGGGATGAACTCAGGAGCACTTGACCCTTGACCAGTAAGCCACATCCCCAGCCCTATTTTGTATTTTATTTAGACACAGAGTCTCACTGAGTTGCTTAGCACCTTGCTTTTGCTGAGGCTGGCTTTGAACTCAGTATCCTTCTGCTTTAGCCTCCCAAACCGCTGGGATTACAGACATGCAAATGATTTTAATTTATTATTGAATAAATTCCCCAATATGTGTTCACAACTGCACACAGAAAGGCTATGTAGTTTTTGTAATTTAAATTATGGATTTTAGACTTGAGAGTCTGGGTTCAAATTGTGTGGTAGCTGTGTATTCTGCTTGAATTACTTAACCTTTTATGACTTCTACTCATATATAAAGTAATACTTACTTCACAGGTTTCTCTGTAGGATTGAAATGATAAATATGTATTAATCATTTAATGCAGTATCTGGCATAGGACTTAGCTTTTATTATTATAAAATTGTTTGCAGTAACAGTTTTGTTTTGCTGAGTGTGGCTCTTCATTCATTCCAAACGGTTATAAATATTCCTAAAATGCTAATGTCTCCATAACTGTGCAGTCTTCCTTGAATATTTCTTCCAAATATGAGCCCAAATCATAATCAGGCAATGAAAATTATAATAGCTCAAAACCTATAACCGAATTACAAAAAGAAAATAAATACATCCATTCAACCAAGCAATTATTATCTTGGTGTTTATGTCATCATGTAAAATAACAGACATTGTTCACTAGCTTGTCCTTTTTGAACTTACATGACTAAATGGAATTGTTCTTTTGGCTTATAGGCCAATTCTTTGATATTACCATGAGTAGCCAAGCACAAGTCTATGTCTCCGTCCAATTGTGTCTTTAATTAATTACATGCAATAGATTTATGATCCCTCTGATGACAAGCACTTCTGAAAATTCCAGAAGATCCAAGAATCTGTTCTGAAAGCAATTACTTTAGCACATTGATGAACAGCGAAGGGCTTTGGCCAACTTATAAGTATTGTATGGCAAATCAGAGGGTGGGAGGGAGAGAGAGAAGGAACATCTAACCTCAAATATCTTTCTTCCTTCTTTCTTGTTGTTTTTTCAGAATTGATGTTGGATTTGACTTCTTTAACATGTAGATTTTCCCAGCACAATTCCACCCATGAGACAATGTGTACTGTTACAACAGAACTAATATCTATGACCGTTTCATAGTTTCCAAATTTGTTCTTCAAAAACAAGAGGTAGCTCTCACATGCTTCATCACCATTTGCAAAGTTCAAACCTTGGAAATCTAAACGAGTGGGTGAGTTCATTAACCTTTTATATTGGATCTTAGGTTCAGTAATAAGTGACAACATTAGAACCAACCTTGAAATGGGATACACCCTAAGGTTCCACTCAAGTAATTTTTTTAAAAAAATTTTAAAGAAAGCATGTTTAATGTAATAAAATTTTGAAAATTAGGTCAGACAAGTGTTCCACTATGGTGTTGATTGTTCTGTATTAGTCTGCTGGGGCTGCCATAATGCAGAAGGAGCCTTCCCACTGTGACCTTGTCTGGCTTTTACCCTGTCGTGCACACTCCTGCTGAGTGCTCCTCTTCTAGGAGGGCACCAGGCCTGCCCATAGTAGGGTCCCTCCCATGAGGGTTCATTTTGCCTTAGTTGCCTCTCCAAAGATTATCAACAACTACAGCCCTACTGGAGGTTAGGATTTCCATGTACAAATTTGGAGAGGACATGATTTACTATATACCAGAATTGCTTATAGAAATTAAAATGTCAATAGATGCATTAGCAATAAACCCATTTATTCCCAATTCACAAATGTAAATGTTAATTTATACCCCCAATGATAAAATAAAGCTGAAAATTCAGGATGTGTTAGGAATGAACAAAGGAGTGAAGAATAGAGATCAAAGCAGAGAGGAAAGCTGTTAATTTGCTAGTAATTATTTTATCTGATTATATTAAGAAATCATAGTTAAAAATTGAAATCATAATAAAAACAAGTTTCTCATCATGTATCCAAGGTTATAAGATACAGACACATAAATACTGGTATTAAAAAAGAAGATATATCAAGAAAGATGAAAAATTATTATAAAGAGAAGAGTTCCCCACCTTAACCTAGAAACACTAAGTATAGGTGGGAAAGGTAGAAATATCTTACCCCATATGCACAGCCTTCCAAAACAAAGATTTGGTGCATATATATATGTACATAATACTTTTCAAAGTACTTAAAATACTAATTTTCATTTAAGTTACTAATTCATAATAACTTTTTTCCCTTGTGTATTTTTTGAAAGGAATAATATCTATAATACAACTAAGATGTGGCAGTTTTTGAGACCTAAAACTATGTTCACAAGAATATAAACAAATAAAAAAAATTAAAATTTGAGAATAATAAAATTATTTGTAGTGCAAATTCAAAATAGAGAATCAAAGGCCGGGATTGTTAGTAAAAATATTTTGGAAATGGTGGAACTTAAGAAGGTAATTGAGAGGTGGATTGGAGTACTCATAACAATTTTACAAGAGGGAGAAACACTAGAAATTTTAAAATGAAAATAAGATGAGTCATTGGACCAAAGTTTTGGCAGGTAAAATTGAGTACCTTGAATACCCAAATATAGAAATAAAATTTTATCCCAAAGGATTTGGTACATTCAAAGAGTTTTAGTAGAAAGATATCCACAATGAAAACTTTCTTGAAGAGCATATATCTGTTCCTTGCTTTTCAGTTTTTCTTATATCAATAGTCAAATTTTCCCTGTAAAACTACCCTTCCTGGACTCTTAGTCCATGAGGCAATGGTAAGTGGGATTCTCCAAGGTTAATACTGGTCACAGAACTGACTAATTAATTTACTATACTCACTTGTCAAGCGAGAAACTTAGGCAGCCCACAGGCCTATATGAAAGTATACAGGAAATTTGCTGGAACGGTTGACTACGACAGAATCATTATATTTGGTGTTCTAGGCTCTAAGGATGTATACCAAGAGGTACTTGGAGTCACCAGCAGAACCTACTGAAGAATAAAAAAAAAAAAAACATAGAAGAGTAAAACCAAGAAGTGGAGAGAAATAGCTTCCAGATGACAGATTCCTGAGCACCTTGATACAATTATGCTGCTGGTACATGTTGTTATGTCAGCAAACAAACACCCTTTGGGGCTTATGCCAGTTCAGCATGGATTTTTATCTCTCACAACCATCACAGCTCGTATTAACTCACCACTAGGACAAGCCTGTAGGGTAGTGTAAGAAAACAAAGCCTGTCACTATGGAAAGAGGACAATCTAAGTTACAATGTGCATGGTGCTCCGGATCTACCACAGGGAAAAGAAGCTGGTTCCCAGTGTGGCGTTTTTTCCAGAGGGAATGATGGGTGGAGTAAGAAAACCATGGAATAAGGAATTAGTTTAACAGACAGCATCAAGAATCAAAATAACTAATTTCATAAAATCACAGCTAAAGATGGGGACCAAGCCACAAGTCCAGGGAAAGTGGTCAGTCATAAACTAATAATGGAAATTTGTAGTTCCCTGTTAGGAATATAGTTTTTGAATGTAGCAAATCTGATTAGAATCTAAAAGAAACATCTTGAAGAAATCTCAATACTTGGGAGGCATTTGTTTTTCCTTGCTCAAAAAACAGAAGCATGAAATGTGTGGTTCAGGCATGAAAATGGATGAAATGGCTTAATAAGAACGGATTAAATCTCCCAAACTCGTATTTCAAATCAAATATTTCTGATATTCATTCTGTAAAACAAGTCTATAAGGTTTATTTAAAACTCAACCTCTAAAAGGAGATTTTTATAGGATAAACTTAAATTATAAAAATATTTCCAAGAGAACTTCAAAAAGTGAACTACTATTTAAGCATAGTTCATATAAAAATTTGCTGTGTAATACTTTTAAAAATTATCTTCCACAACGATGCTGTAAACTTGTTGTTTTGACTGATCATATCACATCAATTTTCTTTTGATTTTGTTTTGTTTTTAAACATATTTACTTTGATTTGTGGTTTGCTCTTGGTTTTGTTTCCCACCTGCCAAATGAGGCAGGATGAGTGGTTCAAGATAATAAAAAAGAGTTCCCTACCCCAATCCCATGGATTCAGTTTTGAGCAGTAGGAGATGCTAATGTTTTAAAAGAATTTGACAAAGTAGTGATCATTTGGGACTTTATGAGACACAGATTGAGGAACAAGTGAGCTGTTCTGGACGAGTCTAATACTGAATTAGGGACAATGTTTTGTTTTGTTTTTTTCTTAATTTTTTTAAAGAAGCAGTTTGACTTCAACAAAGTGCTGATATTTGAAAGGACGTATCTTTACATATGACACTAAAGTTTTTGTGCATTAGAAGATTCCAAAACTCTGAAACCTACATAAAGGAAGTTTCTTAGGGAAGAAAGAAGCTCCCAAAACATGGGTAAGTCACACCTCACACCCAGGGTAGTTTGTGGATAGCAGAAAAGGAGGCCAGAGGAGAATAAAAGAAGGATTCCACCCCATCACATTTGAGACCCACAGAGACTCCCACCACTGATTGTCCAGGCCCTGGGTGAGGACTCCATAAGGACACAGGATGAGGACCACCTAGTAGCATATGGGTATGGGTAGGATAGCCCAAAGCCAGCAGATCCCAGGAAAGCCTCATTAATTCTTCTTAACCATTAGTGTACAAATCGTACTCAAATGCACTTAGATAATAAGATATACAAAAAAATGTCATCTGTTGTCAAGAACTGTATAATTAAACTGTATAATAAAACCCTAAATTTAGTCTTTTTGGTAGAAAATTTACTTTCCTGACAACATTATGGTTTAGAAAAATTTCAACAAAATTCAAAATTGCTGACAGTCTCTCCACAATCAACAATATATCTTCGGTTGGTAGTTATAAAACTGATAGACGTAAAAATGCTGGTTAAAAAAAAAATGCCAATTCAAACTTGCCTTGAGTTTTTTGGGTATCTTTTTTATGTCTTTTATGTCCTCATCTTCAAAATGAATTTCTTTTCCATGTTTTAACCTTCAGTTAAAGTCAAGCTTCCAAAAATACAGGGCTTGTGAAACAATTGACTGTAAATATGAATCATTTCTTGAGAAATTTGAGTTAAACAGGAACTCAAATTCTAGAATTAGAATGGAAAGCTAAGCTCACATGTTTGACTCCTTTTTTCTCCCACAGGACATAGTTTGTCCAAGGTTTTTCCTGTATTAAGTACAACCAGAAGTGTGGATAGAGACATCAGTAAACAGCAGGAAATATTTTCAATCTGAAACTATTCTGCATGTATGGTAAGATGTAAAAGTGACACCTTCATGAAGCTGGGTAGGGTCATTGGGGAGAAATACTATGGAATTTTTGTATACCCCTGAATGTTATAGTGTAGCCTCTAATTTTCCTTTTCTAATTTTAATCTAAATGTCAGATACACTGGATACCTAATTTTATTCAATACCTAAATTTGAAGTAATTTAGGCTGAAAGCATTAAAATACCTTTTTCTTAAGTAATAATCACATAGCTGACATTTTGACATTTAGCAAATCTGAAAAGAGGAAAAGGCAACTAAGATGGTCTAAGGAGAGAGAAATATCTTAAATAAAAAGAAACATAACTTTAGGAAGCCTAGCCAGAGTACAAAGAGGCTGTAGATTTTAACGGAGAGTCTCTGTGTGCTAGAATATATATACCACCCCTGTATCTCTTCAAAATTTATTTTAGAGAAAATTTTCCAACTAAATTAAAAATCAATCATAAGTAGTTGTATTTCCAGAAAATGAGCTGTAAATTTTGGTTAGCATGCCTGGGAATGACAAGCACATATGAAATAGAGCAGTGGAAAATGTATCAAACAGTTAACAAGAGAAAAAAAATCACAGAATTATGATAAAGAGGAAAAGGTAACCTATAGAAATGAACCCAGATGTGGGGGCAGATGTGAGCACAGTGGATTCATAGGTGCAGCAGAGACGGCTGAAGAGCAGAGAAGACCTTCAGCAGGTCCCAAGGCTGAGAAGGTTAGAAGTGGATTTGAGGGCAGGGCAGGGTGGGAGAAGACCATTGCCCCTCAGGAAGAAGGAAGAATCAAGGAAGCTCTGTACCCTCTGCTCCAGGATTTGGAATCTACATATTAGTCCTGTTCACTTCATTGACTGTGTTTCTTAAATCTCCTGTGTTTGCCATGCCTGATCTCTCCTCTCTCATCTTAATTGGTGTTAATATGTAACCCACACTTAATTTCACTTACTGTATTTTTCAGGTCTTGAAATTTCAACATTTTAAAGTACTTTTCAATCCTTTCAAATTTCTCAATCTTGACATATAGTTTTAGATACATATGAATATCTTATTAACATTTTCTTCAGAGAACTCCATTATCTGGATATCCTGTTTATCTCTTATTTTTTTTTGGCTTAATTTTCAAATATCATAAACAGAAATTTTGGAGGTATAAGGATGTACCAAAAAACATTATCAAGCCAAAGATTTAACTCACATTACCAATTATGAGCACAATAAATACAACGTAGGCACATTGTGTAGAATACACTTAATAAAAACTAAGGGTGAAGTAGTATAGTGGTACATGTCTATAATACCACCCACTGGAGAAGCTAAGGCAGGAGGATCACAAGTTCAAGAGCACCCTCAGCAACTTAGCGAGACTCTGTCTCAAAATAAAAAATAAAAAGGGTTGTGATGTGGTTCAGTGGTTAAGGACCCCTGGGTTCAATTCCCAGTACCAAAAAAAAAAGCCATGGCCAAGGAAATCTTCTAGTTAGACAAAAAAAGAAAAAAAGAAAAAAAATACATTTTTAAATCTCTGTGGGGGCTGGGGATGTGGCTCAAGCGGTAGCGCGCTTGCCTGGCATGCGTGCATCCCGGGTTCGATCCTCAACACCACATACAAACAAAGATGTTGTGTCCGCCGAGAACTAAAAAAATAAATAAATAAATATTAAAAAATTCTCTCTCTCTCTCTCCCTCTCTCACTCTCTCTTTAAAAAAATAAATAAATAAATCTCTGTGAACTTCCTTATGAAGGAAGAATTTACAGAGAAAATTTTATGCACATCTCTCATTTGTTCATAAAGCCAGAGACATTTAAATCAGCAAGGATGTAGAAAATTTGAATAGCATGATGAAATAATTAGATCTAATAATTATTGTCCTTCACAATTAATTCACTGAAAGAGGTACTATTATTTTCATCTCCTTTATTTATACAGGAAAAAAAAGTGTGGCTTACATAGGTTAAACTAGATTGATGGGCTAGTGAGTGGCTGAAGTAGAATCTGAACCCAGAACCTGTGTTCTTTCTTGCTACATGATACGACTTTCTGCAGGGACACTTGCAACAATTAGAGGGGCATAGATTTGCTGTGTAACTTCTGGGTATCAAAAAAATGTCAATTTGCTTTTTAGCCTACACTTGAACTGATTTTTTCGTTGTTTTTTTTTTTTTTCCAAATTTGGGGGCTCACAATTATTTTGCTCTCAGATATGCTTAAAAGTAAAAATCATACCCATGAAAAGCAACTTTTCTACAAAATATAGATTAATTAATTACTTGTCAAAAGAAACTAACTTTATTTTTAGAACCACACACGCCAAACAAAACAGCCTCTCAGGAAAAACCCTCAGAGCCTCAACTGCCACCACCGGCTTTCCACAAGCCTCTCTCTCCCACACAAGCTTCTCTCCACCTCCCACAATCCTCCTGCTCTTGAGGCCGATTGGCTGGGTCACGTGGGCGGAGCCAAAAAAGTCCCCCAATGAGCAGCTCCGTGGTCTGAAAGGGCAGGGAAACAGCCCAATGAGCATCACCGCAGAGGAGCCAATCAGCTAGATGTTGCTGGGGCCGCTGTGAGCCAATCATCAGCTGGCAGCTGGAAGTTTGCTGGCAGCTGGAAGTTTGCTGGGGCCCCTTCGGCTGTGGCTCTCAACATCTCCCCCTCTCTGTTTAAAGAAAAAGCATGTGGCTTAGGGACCGTGCCTGCCTTAGGTTGTTCAATAGTACATATGGTCCTTACCCGTTAGGTTGGTACCATTGCAATTGGATCTTACCCGTCACTGACTACCGGTCCAGTATACAGCCACACCTGTGGAGAGGTCTTTGTACCAGCGGGGGGGTGAGGTTCTTTGC
>NW_026000240.1:18929484-18967325 GCF_001458135.2 Marmota marmota marmota | reverse complement strand
TCCAAATGCATATTTTCCATATATGTTTCAATGATTTTTAATGCCTTTCTTGCTTCAGGCGTTAACATTCGGGGTGAATTTGGATCTGATGGACCTTTTAGGATATCAAATAAAGGTCCCAACTCTCCTGTTGGTATACCTAAATAAGGCCTTATCCAATTTATGTCTCCTAATAACTTTTGAAAGTCATTAAGTGATTTGAGTTGATCTACTCGTATTTGAATTTTTGGTGGACGGACCATGGTTGAGGATAATAGAACTCCTAAATAATTAATTGGAAAATTTAATTGTACTTTATCTATTGCTATCTCTAGATTATAATTTTTTAATAAGTTTGTAAGTGTGGCATAACATTCTAGCAATGTGTTTTTATCTTTGTGTGCTAATAATACATCATCCATATAGTGAAATATTTGTAGTTCAGGATTTTGATTTCTAAGTGGCTGGATTACTTTGTTAACATAAATTTGACACATAGTTGGGCTGTTAGCCATCCCTTGAGGGAGTACTTTCCATTCATATCTCTGATCAGGACCTTCATGATTCAGTGCAGGGATAGTAAATGCAAAACGTGGACTATCCTCAGGATGAATTGGAATTGAAAAAAAACAATCTTTAATATCTATAACTAAAACATACCAGGTTTTTGGCAAAGCAGACAATTGAGGAATCCCTGATTGAGCAGGTCCCATAATAACCATCTCATTATTAATGGCTCTTAAATCTTGCAATAATCTCCATTTACCAGATTTCTTTTTGATGACAAAAATGGGAGTATTATGGGGAGATACAGAAGGTTGTATATGTCCTTCTGCTAATTGTTGTTTGACCAGGTCATGGGCTGCTTGTATCTTTTCTTTAGTCAGGGGCCACTGAGGAACCCATACTGGTCTTTCTGATTTCCAAGTAATTTTTATTGTCTCAGTGGCCCTTTCTGAAAATCCAACCCATGTCTGTCTGTTCCTTGATCTATTTGTATTGGTGCTGCTATACCTTGTTCTTGTTTTTCTAATCTTTTTCCTTTCCTAAAACCTTGTCTAGTCATAATAGTGGGTGCATTTTGGTTGATGTTATTTGTTAATGTCAAACCTAATTGATCTAGGACATCTCGTCCCCATAAATTTACGGGAAGATGATCCAATACATATGGCTGTATAGTTCCTTCACATCCTTCAGGATCCTTCCAATCTAATACCATTGCACTTCTATGGGGATTAGTCGCCACTCCTAGGCCTCGAAGCGTTTGAGTGGCTTGTTGTAATGGCCAATGTTTTGGCCATTCTTGACGAGAGATGATGCTAAGGTCTGCACCTGTATCCAGTAGCCCATTAAATTCATGTCCTTGAATATTTAGTTTTAGCATGGGGCGAGAATCTAAATTTAAAGAAAGCATAGCCCAATCTACACCTGTGGAGCCTAATCCCTTGGAACCTCTTTCTACAGTACGACTGGAAAATTTATCATGTAGGCTGGGTATTATTAGTAACTGTGCTATTCTATCTCCTGGTGAAATTACTGATTTAATTAATTACTTAATATAGATTAAGTATGGGAGGGCATAACAGACTGAAGACTCACAGAACTACTACTATCTTTAACTTTCTCACTTAAAATATGCAAAATGCTTTGGATTAATCCAATCATGACAATTCAAATGTGAGTCCCAGAAGCCTCCAACTCAGCAACATGGTTCCCAACACCAGCATCCCTGCCACATTTGGTGCATGCACCCTCAGGCCTGGGGGATCTTCCCCAGATGGTTTTTTGACATTCAGTATGCGTCCCTCAAAGCCTGAGGAGTAGCTCACACACTGACCCCAGACCTCAACAAAATCATCCACACTGTCTCCAAAAGCAACTGCAGTCTAGCCCACTGAGGCAATCTTAGGCACAACATTGATTACAAGTGAAAAAATCACTAGTGATTACACTACTGAGTCCACTCAGAATCAAAGTTGAGTACCCTACCCAACTGACATCCAATGACCCACCTACGGGAGAATGTCTTTCCCTATAAAAACTACTCTATAAAATGAGAAGAGACATTCAACCAGATATATAGATGGCAACATAGGGACACAAGAAACATGAAAAAGCAAAGAAATATAACATCTTCAAAGAAACACAATAATTCTCCAGAATAGACTCCAAAGGAAAGGAAATCTATAAATAGATAATTCATGGTCTGAATGTAAAATTCAACAGAGATTAAAATCATAAAAAGAACATAAATGAAATCTTGGAGATAAAGAATTAAGTGAATGAAATTAAAACTAAAATCAAGAACTTCAACAACACAATAAATTAATAAAAAGAAATAATTTCTAAACTTGATGACTGTTCTTCTGAAATAAACCAGTCAGACAAATGATAACCTCTGACTAAAAATTGTTATGTCAAGTAAATTGTCAATGGTGTCTTTGCCTGAAAGCATAATGTTGGAATCTCATTTTTTAAATTTTTTATTTATTTTTTTAGTCATACATGACAGTAGAATGCATTTTGATATATAACACATACATGGAATGTACATACATCAATCATATTGTCTATTCTATTCTGCTGCCTTTCCTATTCTGCCTACTCCTCCCCTCCTCTCCCATCCTTTCTCTCTATCCAATCTAATGTGACACACTTTTTTTTTATTTTTCTCATTACAACATCATATATGTATTCTGTATAACAATGAGGTTCTCCTTCCATCTTCTGTGTAACTCCCCTTCTCCCTCTTTTTCCCTCCCACCTCTCTTCCCTATTTAGTGGTAGTCTTCTTCTCATGCTCTTCCTCCCTATCCCATTTTGAGTCACCTCCCTTATATCAGAGAAGACATTCAGCATTTGTTTTTTAGGGACTGGCTAACTTCACTTAGCATAATCTGCTCTAATGCCATCCATTTCCCTGCAAATTCCATGATTTTATTATTTTTTAGTGCTGAGTAATATTTCATTGTGTATAAATGCCACATTTTTTAATCCATTCATCTATTGAAGGGCATTTAGGTTGGTTCCACATTCTAGCTATTGTGAATTGTGCTGCTATAAACATTGATGTGGCTCTGTCCCTGTAGTATGCTCTTCTTAGGTCTTTTGGGTATAGTCCGAGAAGGGGAATAGCTGGGTCAAATGGTGGTTCCATTCCAAGATTTCCAAGGAATCTCCATACTGCTTTCCAAATTGGCTGTACCAATTTGTAGTCCCACCAGCAATGTATGAGTGTACCTTTTTCCCCGCATCCTCGCCAGCACTTATTGTTGTTTGACTTCATAATGGCTGCCATTCTTATTGGAGTGAGATGGTATCTTAGAGTAGTTTTAATTTGCATTTCTCTGATTGCTAGAGATGGTGAGCATTTTTTCATGTATTTGTTAATTGATTGTATATCCTCTTCTGAGAAGTTTCTGTTCAAGTCCTTGGCCCATTTGTTGATTGGGTTATTTGCCTTTTTGTTGTTTAACTTTTTGAGTTCTTTGTATACTCTAGAGATTAGAACTCTATCTGATGTTTGAGGGGTAAAAATTTGTTCCCAGGATGTAGGCTCCCTATTCACCTCACATATTATTTCTCTTGCTGAGAAAAAAATTTTTAGTTTGAATTCGTCCCATTTGTTGATTCTTGGTTTTAACTCTTGTGCTATAGGTGTCTTATTAAGAAATTTGGGGCCTGCCCCAACATGATGAAGATTAGGACCAACTTTATCTTCTATTAGATGCAGAGTCTCTGGTCTGATTCCTAGCTCCTTGATCCATTTTGAGTTGACTTTTGTGCATGGTGAGAGAAAGGGATTCAATTTCATTTTGTTGCATATGGATTTCCAGTTCTCCCAGCACCATTTGTTGAAGATGCTATCCTTTCTCCATTGCATGATTTTAGCACCTTTGTCTAATATAAGGTAGTTATAATTTTGTGGATTTGTCTCTGTGTCCTCTATTTTGTACCATTGAACTGATTTTTTCAAGAACAACTTTGATTTTGAACTCCTTTATACCACGGGAGTGAGGTGCCTACTCCATCTACCTGAGACACTTTTACTTGGGATATCCATGCACAAGGTCCTCCACAGAAATAGAAGGAAGGGTTTTACATGGGGAAGCAAAAGGATATTGAACATCTGTAGAAAAAATTATAGCATTCTAGGATGATGTAATTAGCAGGAATAATGAGTAAATCCCCAAGGCAGAAAAAACCAGGCAATATAGCTCAATCACCATAACTGTGAGGGATGCCTAGAAGAATAAAAAGAAGGAGACTGGAAACATTAATCAGAGCAAAATTGCTACCACAGCACCAAATTCGGATTTTGCCCTATAAATTTTGGCTCTCAATTTTTTCATAAATTCAGAGTATTTTTTCCCTTTAGAAATAATTGTGAGTTCAGTGTGCACATATTGTTAGCATGGCATCTCCTGATTGGGGAATTAGCTTTCCTGCTTTCCACTGGGTAAAATGGGCTGACTTTCTTCTTCCCATTACAATCTCTAGCATCCAACTCACCTCAGTAATCACCCCAGGAATAAACATGTTTCTTTAGTATGCAAAAAGGTCATGATGAGCTTGCAGATGTGAGGCATCCCTATAATCAACTGTTGCCCTTCTCAGCATCAGTGTTCCATGGGTTGTAAATCAAACAACAGGCAGAAAAAAAAAAAAGACGGAGAAAGTAACCCAACTATAGGACAAAAGAAAATAAAATGATTAGATTAATTTCTAAAGCCAATAAATGTTTCAACAAAAATACTTATGGCCACTTGAACCTAAATTCAGTATGACTAGACTTTTTTTCCTTTCATCTCAGTTTCTGTCTAAAAGTTATTTATATGTTTAACATATCTGTTGGCACAGAGCTCTGATGAATGTTTAACATTTTTCCCAATGAATCATGTTAAAAAATAACTGCATTCATTGAACTGCATTGACAGATAGCTTAACACAAGCATTTCCAGTATACAATGGAGATGCTTTTTCCATAATGCTGAAATGTATAGAGAGATGGTTCTAGCTTGTAGGAACTTGCCAAAAATCATTTGTTTGGTGTCATTTGCTAATCTAAGCATATGCAATTTTTAAAATTCAAAATCGACATTCTGTGACATTACTCACTTTTAGAATCAAAAGTCAGCCTTGGTCAGAGGCTTGGTTTCTCAGGAAATGAGATGTTGGCATTCTTGGATGTTGTCATCTTTAATTTTCTAAACTGGAACAGATGTTCTCTGGCTGTAATAGATAGGTGTCTACATGAATCTCATTTCAAAAAAATACAAATTTCCAGAAGTATTTGTCTGCTGGTGAAAACAAAACAAGGCAAAACACTTTTGCCATAATTATTCCTCATAAGCATGAGAATAAAACATTCTTAACAAAAGGAAATTTGTCTGAATAAAGATTTAGTTAAGGTAAATGCAACTGTTGATGTGTTCATTATGGTTAATTTGAGTTGGTAGCTTAAATCGTCACTACTGTATCAGAGATGGTGCTCCACAGTCTACATTATTCTAGTGATAAGAATCCCTTGAAGACTATAAGCAAAGTAACAGAAGACACACAGCACAGAGGCTCTGAGGACACCTGCTGCGTGGCCCAGCTATCAATTCTCTGCACATCCTGTCCGCCATTGCTCTCTCTGTTTCAAGGCCCCCCAGGTGCTCTCAGACCATTGCCATGCCCTGCCATCTTCCCCAGCATCCTCATTTCTCTCTCTGCTTCTCTTCTCAACATGGTTCAGTCTACCCTGAATAATGCAGTTAGATTCATTTTCCCCAGATACTGTCTTAATTGAATAAACGTGCACCCCCACACACTCTTTCCAAAAAATGAAAATCATAACTGGCTTAAGAAGCTTAGCACGTGCTTGTAATGTTTTCTCCCACCTCCTATGCGGACCTGTGCCTCTGGAAAATAACTGCTCTTTTCCAAGGATTCTCCATTCCCTTCTTCTGCCATTAAACCGGTGTCCTCACTGCACAGCCCATGTCTAGACACCCTTCAGAGTTCAGAAAACAATAACTTCTTGTGAGAGACCCTTAATCTCATTTTCCCCTGTTCTTGTTGGTCATAGCTTAACAGTAGACATTTTCATGATTTGTAAATATTTGCATGAATATCTCATTAGTAGTAAGCTTTGGGGGAACTCAATTATAATTCCCACAGTGCCATTACTTGTTTTCTATAAATGTACTGAATTATTCAAACATAAAAATATAGATGATCTTTTAATCTATGTATTAAACTAGTGGCAGAAAAGGAATATAAAATTTCGAGCTGTCTCAACTTGAACTTAAATTAACTTTGACATGTTTGCTTTCTGTCCACTGCTTCCTGTTCAGCGGGTGAAGGGTTAACTGAATGAAGGCTGCCTAGAGAAAATGAAAGTCTAAAGAAATATTAAGAAATAAAGACAAAAAGATATGAAAATGGAGCAGCAGCAGGATCCAGTGGGATCCCAGCTCTGATGGAGACTGGATCTAACAAAGGAAGGAGAGCATGTGCATTTATCATATAGGTATGAGCATGAAAGGTTTCTAGTGTGAAAAACTTCACGAAATTGAGAAAAACAGCTTAGGGGAGGGGGAGCTTAGCAGTTTACCACCATCCCTTCTACTCTCTTCTACCTCCAGGCATCTGGGATTTGAAATCCAGGCTTTTTGAACTAGTGAATTCTATGACAAGCAGAAATCCTCTCTGACAACAGGAGCAATCTTGCAAATGGGATTTCCCTGGCACTCTCCTACCATCGGGTTCCCAGAAGCAGCCTCTCCCTGTCCAGGGTTTACAGAGTTCAAAGCAATGATTTATATACTGCTCACGACAGTTTTCCATAATTTTCAGAGAATGCATGGGTTATGTCCATTTTTATAAAACCAGTATTGTCAGAATGAATAGGTTTTAACAGATATGCTAGGCAAACTATTTTTACTATCATAGATCCATGTAATATTTTTGAATATTTTATTCCATTTGTTGTTCCCATTTCAACTGTGTGACTCAGAGAATTTGTTAAATCTATTTTGGTATTTTAACTCAGATGTAAATTACCAGACACTTTATAAGAGTCTTATTAATACTATCCTAATAATGTAAAAATTAGACATGTGAGTTGTCACATTTAAAACTCTGTTGTTTAGACCCCAACTCAATTTTACTTCCCCTCTCCTCAGCATGTGGAAGCCCAGGTTTTCATTCTTAGGGACACCTTCACCCATCACTTCAGATGCTGGCAACTGGCTGCAAGAAAGGAATGCTGGTAATATTGACCAAAAAGTTTCCAATAGCTAATACTAAAAGCATGGAAGAAAAGATCCTTTTGAAGCCATTAAAGCGTTGCCTTAATCCTTTCTGGAAGGAGGCAGGACATAAATGGAGTCACCTTACTTCTTTTCTGCGGGAAAGAATATATGCAGATCAGTTTTTCTTCATTTGGAAAGAAAATTTCTTAGCTATTTTCTTGTGAAAGGCTTTATCATTTTTTTGCTTACAAAGGCAGTTGGTGGTGTCAAGTTTCTCTAGAGCATTCAAATTTTGAAATCCATCTACCTTCCAGCAAACAGGAAATAGGCTGTCATACCTTCATGGCACAAACATAAAAATACAGGTCAGAGAGAAGGCAGAGAATGGTATATTCTGCACAGGCACCAGGAGCTTCTGGGAGGTTCAAGTTCAACTGACTGAACTCTATTCCTCTTCACCAACGTTTCTTCCCAAGAATTGATTATGGTGGCCCTGGGAAACTGCAACCCTCAGAAGGGTCACCCTGTAGAAGGGATGCGGGCTACCATGGGGACAAGCCTCCTCGCCTTTCAGCTGTACTCAGAAAAATCTGTCTTCCCAAGCATGTTCTCAAACTAGAAAAGGTGTGAATGATGTGGCTTAGGAAGGATTTCTTCTAATGCCTGGAGAGCAGCATGTATGAAATGAATACTAAAATAACAATAAAATGGCAAAGATATGATAAGGACTTTGGTTAATATTGGAGTACAACACTTCATGATCTGACTATCTAACAGGAACCAATAACTGTTCATTCATTTCAGACAGTTTTATCAAATGCCTAAATATATCAGGCAATAGCCTCTGGATAAAACAGAGGGTGTTCCTACTACCATGTTTCTAGGTATAGGCAGGAAGGATGCTTCTCCTATGTTAATTCATCAACCCCTTCATTTTCTGGAGCCCCTCTCCACATCTCAAATATTGCCACATACCTGGGTTTATAACCTGCTTCACCTTTTCTCTGTCTGATATCTCAACAATGAACTTTTGCTGCTCCCTAACTCCTAAGGTTTCTACTGTCCCTGGAAACAAATGACACAGAAGTTGTATATTCCCAGCTGAGGTCACTGATTCTTGAAACTGAATTTTAAGACTGAATGCATAATGCTGATTACATGTACACATTTTTATTTGTACTCTTTTCAAAGCAGGGAACTTAGAATGAGCTTATTTCAACTTTTAGTAGTCTCTGTGACAATAGTTTCTTACTTTGTCCTTTTCAATTTTTAGTTGTCTCATTTCTTTTATATGATGGTCCAACATTCATTCCATTTTTCTTAGATTGCAGATGTCTTCTTTCTATGCCCTATCTGACATACCAGTGAAGATAAGAAGAATGATTTCCAGGTCAAAAAATGTGATCATTTATGTTTGACGCTCATCTGCCAATCCCATAGCTTCAGTAACTAAATGCACCCCCAAACCACTTTCACTTTTCCTAAATATTTAAGGTTAAAGCAGTCAGATCCAACTTTAAAGTGAGCTTCAGCATTAAAACTTTCCACATTGCTAATTATTATTGCAATTCGTATTTTTTAAGAAGAATTCTACAGAATTGTAATTGTAACTTTTTGTGGGAATATGTGAAATAAAAATGATCAAGGACAAAAGTACAATATAAGGGGACTGTAGAGGAACTTTCAGCTCTCAACCAACCCCCCACCAAAAAATATGGAGGTAAGAAGATCAATAAAAATAGAAACCTAGGAATAACATTTATAATGGTAAGTAGTTGCTTTTTTAATGCATCAATTCATTAAAGTTATGATTTCAATATAAGGTGTCCTCCTAAAGCGCATGTGTGAGAGAAAATGCAAGAAAGCCGAGGTGAATGTTTGGGCTATGAAAACCTTAACCTAATCAGTGCATGAATCCCCTGATAGGGATTAGCTGGGTGGTAACTGTAGGCAGACAGGGTGTGGATAGAGGAGATGGGTCATTGGTGGTGTGCTTTGGGGGTTTTTATTTTGGTGAGGAAAGTCAGGCCACATCTACCTTAGATACGTTGTAAACTAAATTTTCTACTAGAGGTCATTGAAATTGTTTAAACTAAGACCCAAAACACAATAAATGCATTCTTATTATGGCTAACATATCTCAGAATAGATATGTCTCTTCCTGCTACCAGACCCTCAACTATGGATCAGAAATATATATCCTTATGTGGTGCATGTGTGTAATCCCAGTGCCTTGAAAGGCTGAGGCAGGAAGATCACAAGTTTGAGGCCAGCTTCAGCAATTCAGTGAGACCTCCAGCAATTTAGTGAGAACTTGTCTCAAAATAAATAGAGAGAGAGAGAGATAGACAGACAGACAGACAGGCATGGGAATGTACCTTAGTGGTAGAGCATCCTTGGGTTTAATTCTCAATATAAAACAAAGAAAAAGAAAGCAAAGAAAGAAACATATATCCTCATAATCTCACTTTTATTTTTTTCCTTATTCACTCAAAAAATTTTTGAGGGGCTGGAGATGTGGCTCAAGCGGTAGCGCGCTCGCCTGGCATGCGTGTGGCCCTGGTTCGATCCTCAGCACCACATACAAACAAAGATGTTGTGTCTGCTGAAAACTAAAAAATAAATAAAAATTCTTTCTGTCTCCCTCTCTCTCTCTTAAAAAATTTTTTTTGAGATTCATGCAAGGGTTTCTAATCTGAGTTTCCACCCTGCTAATTCCAAGATTTTATAATCTGTTCTCTTACCTGGATGATACTTAATATTTAAACCCTAAAGCACCCTGATATTGACACCCTTTTTCTATTCAGGAGTCAGCCAACACACTTTTATTTTTTGTCTTTCCACTAATCTCTTTACTTGAAACACACCAGTTCAGCTGTGTATAAGGTTATTTCTTATATTAACATGTGTGTATTTACATACATCTAAACATTTTTTTATTTAGCTAGGCTTCTATTGATAAAAATAGAGTTTGATAATCATAAATAAGCTTTTTTCTATGTGCTCCTTTCTCCCTTACTCTCATCTGCTGAGGTATCAGAGTCAATTGGTTGAAATGAATATCACCACACAGGTAATAATTCAGACTAAAATTTTGTTTTTACCTCATAATTTTACAGGCTTCACTTTGTTTTATTGCAAAGTTATATTGTATTTATAATATTTCATTTAAAAACAAAATACATCTAGATGAACATTGAACAATTAAAATACTTTATTCAGAGTAATCCCTTATGTTATAAAACTCCAATATACTATAATGATAGCACCAATGGTAACAACTTCAAATGAAAATGATGAAGTTAAAGATTTTACCATAAAGAATTTGCAGAATAGTTAAAACATTCAAATGTCAACAAAACTTCCCAGTGAAAAAAATTTAAAATGATGATTCTAAGTACTTGAGTTTTCAAATACTATCATACACTTAAGCACCAAAAATGACTTCCAATAATTTTCAGTGAATTATTTACAGTAAATTATACATTATATAGTGAAGTCCTCCAGTCTTCCAAGTATGTACATCTTTTTAAAAAAATATGTTTTGTCAACAGATTTGTGGATAAGTGGATATATAGGCACATATGTGTGTATTTATGTGTGTGTGTGTATATATATGCTGTGTTTATATACACATATATATTTCTATATAATTATGTATATGTAATTATGTTTGTGTGTATATGCATGTGTATATATATTTGTATATATACACATATGTACACACATAAATATCATTTATTTTATTTTAAGGTGATTGACAATCATATTATTTTATTATTATTGGGCCATATTATAATCTTATAGATTGCAACCCTTTAATAGAAATTAGATAATTTGAGCTTGTGAGAATTATGAATAAGTGATAGTAAATATTTTTATTGAGAAAAAGTTTTCAGTTGAGTATAATGTGCAAGTTTCTTGCATTGTATAGGTGAACATCTTCTCTGTTACATAAGTCCTTCTTATTCATACTGTAGTTATTGAAAAAAATTATATTGTAGGAGAATTCTACTTTTTCCAAGTTTTTGAAATTCAATAGCAATTTTAATTTCAGTATGCTTCCTTATACATCAAGTAGCACACAAGAAAAGAAAGAGAACCAATGATTACACTCATAACTTTTAACTCTTAGTTTTGTTTATCTTTACCAAAATTTGTTGCCAAAATGAAAAATGTCCCTTAAAGCTTAGAAGAGAAGTGTTTTGATAGGAGCCAGGAGAAGATGGAAGTATGTACTTCCCTTCCTGTAATAATTCAGACTAAAATTTTGTTTTTACCTCATAATTTTTGTATGTTTTACTTTGTTTTATTGTAAAGTTATATCATATTCATAATATTCCCTTAAAATACATCTAGATGAACATTGAACACTTGAAATACTTTATTCAGAGTAATCCCTTAAGTTATACAAATTCTAATCTTCTATAATGATTACATTGATGGAAGCAAAATCTTTACACAAAACTTAATAAAATAGCTTTTTTGTCTTTTGTTATATTATAATGAAGGGAAAAAATTCTATGTGAATTTTACAAGACATTCTTTGGAGAGGAGACATTTTCCCCATTTCAATTTCAAGATGTTAGAACAATTCATTTTTTTTTCCATGAAGAAAACATGTTTTAATACATTTAAGAATTGTCTATAACAAAAACTAATTGCAGAGTATAGGAATATAATAAAAATGAAATTATGGTTAAAAAAAATAAAGCCGAGGAGCATTTGGAGATGCTGAAGATATTATTTAGCCATGTAGAAGAATGTTGTTCTGAAGAGCGGAATGTTTGCACATGAAATCCAGGCCTTGACATCTTACAAGTTTATAGTTGAAAAAACTGTCAAGAAGAGAAAGCCCAGTTTTATGTACATTTCATTTTAGATATCACAAATTTTATCCATTTTTATGAGGTGTGCTTCATAAAGTTTATCTTTTCATAACATTTAAAGCTCTCAATATAACTTTTCCTTGACTCATACACAGATAATAAAATTATACTTAAAAATATCTCCTCTTCATCTCTCTCCAGAAAATCACACTGGGGAAAGAAATGAAAGGATTTTACAAAATAGTCCAGGGATTGTGTCAAAATTCAGAATCAAAGAGATGCATACCTATTTGCCAAGCAATGTTTTTCTAAGACATCCCAACCAATTTCCAAGTGGCAGTAATTATTACATATAGCTCAGAATTATAGCAAGCATTTAATTTTTTTTTTAATTGTTAAAGGTTTTGGGTTATTCTGTACCACAACTCATAAGAAAAAAATACAGTCAGGAGATAAAATCAGTCATCTGAAAACCGTAAATTTTATCTTTTCAAGTTTTCAATTAATATTAGAACTTCAGAAAATCATATCTAACAACCTACAAATTAACAGTAGGAAAACTGGAAGAAATATTTTAAACAGAGTTATTCAAGAAACTCCCCATCAATCAGTTGCAGAGTCTCCAATTTAGTCTTAATCCACCGGCTCAAAAATCTATATATTTTGCTAGGCTACCACTGTTCCACTTGAGCCAGATTAATGAGGAAATGGTCTTGTTTTGCACGCAATATTTTTCACTATCATTTTTATTATGTCCAATCAATATTTTTGTCAACATTTAGTTTTTTATCAAATAATTCTCCTAAAGTGTTCTATGTTCCACAATGAATCAAACTAGGAAAAAACTATCAAACTTTTAAATTTTATCTTAATTATAACAATGTCATGGAATTTATTGTCACGTGGTAATAAGGGTCATGAAAACAATATGAACAAATATTTTAGTACCATATTCCCAGCAGAAGCCACCTCAGAAGAAGAAAGCGTTGCCTTCTCTTCAATTTCTCACTGCAAGGATCATTTCTGTCTGGAGTCACTTTACAGCAGAGTAAGCAGAGTATTGTCTCTTTTTTAGTATGATCCCTCTCAGCTGTTTTCCTGACTCTGTTTTTTTTGAATGAATCCCTTCTGCATCATTTGATATGAGGTTTGCATATTCATCAAAACCAATAACACAGCCTTCAATCAGCAGATTCACTTGCTATTAGAGTCTCACAAGAATCCGGGATCTGAAGGGGTGGTTTGTGTGCTACACCATCACCTCCTGCACTATTTGGCTCTGGCCACAGCACACCTTGGTGGAATCTCACGAAGACCACACAGACCAGCAGGCTTCCTCAGAAAGCAACCTCTGAATTAAGGACCCGAAGCAACAACATTCTTATTTTTAAATAACTGGATTAGGAGAGAAGATGAGAACATTATTAAAGAGTATGAAAGTGAAAAATTGTCTACCAGCTACTTCCTCTAGGTTTTCTAAGCATCTGCTAAAGGGAAAAAGAAGCCATAAATACAAACATAGCTGTTCATACTAATATAATTTAATGAGGAGTCCTTTATTCCTATGGAGTCTGAAACCTTTGGAGAAGAGAAATACAAAGGTTGGATAAATCATGAAAATCTTAAAATAAGATCTATAAAGAATTGAGTCAAAGAGGGCAGATGAAGAGTATTCATTTCAAGAGATCTAGACAGATGCCAACAGATGAAGAAGATGAAGAGCAGAGCCTTGTGGGTTAATAGAGTGAGAAAAAATGACATTCTCTGAGGACCCAGGATGGCAGTTTTCTCTCCAGTGCCCTCTGGGAATGTAACTTGGTTTTCTTGCATCCACTGGTATTGATCATTTGCCAAATATTATCAAAGATGCTTCTAAATTCTATCCTGAAATGAGGTGGGGTCAAATGATGTGGGATTTCTACTTGCTATTTTTAAAAAATTGTTTTCTAATCATCAATCTTAGATGTTTACAACTCTCTCATTTATTGCACTATTCAAATACTTTTCTTTGTCCTCAAAGAATTACTTGATTAGATTCTTTACATAAGCAATAGGTATAAAAATTTAAGAAAGTAGAAAAGGTAATAGATTGGTTTTGTTTTGGAAGGGTTGTTTGGTTTTGAATTTAATGTGGAGAATATTTCCCAGGTATAAAAAAAGAATAACAGAATTTGAGAAGATGAGTTGTTTATCATATGTCTTAACATAATAAAACATATAAATTACACAAAAGTATGAAGCAAACATTCATTATGAATAATTAATGTAATAAACATGTAATGTAATAAACATGGGCATTGTTCTCGTTTGGATATAAGGTGTCCCCAGAAGCTTCTGTTAATGCAGGAATATTCAGAGGTAAAATGATACATCATGAGAGCTGTAACCTAATCAGTCCATCCTAGTTTAAATGGACTGACTGGGTGATAAGTGTAGGCAGGTGGAGCATGGATGGTGGAGGAGGGTCACAGGGAGCATCCCCTAAATGGTACATCTTCCATACAGTCCCTTGCCTAGATAGATAGATAGATAGATAGATAGATAGATAGATAGATAGAGATATAGATATATAGAGAGATATCTTTTGATCTTTACAGGAGTTCATAGCAAAGAGTTTGCCTTACCTTGAACCTTAGAAAAGACTTTGGACTTCGACATTTTGGGTAATTCTGGAACTGTTAAAAATATTGAAATCTGGAGACAAACTAAATGCATTTTACATTGAGAGAAGGACATATGATTTGGGAAGTCAGAGTTAAATGTTATGGTTTGGATATGAGGAGCTTTCCAAAAGCTACTGTTAATTCAGGAATATTGAGGTAAAACGATTAGATTGTGAGAGCTAAAACCTAATCAGTCCATCCTAGTTTGAATGGACTGACTTGGTGGTAACCGTAAGGAGGTTGGGCATGGTGGAGAAGGTAGTTTACTAGAGGCATGCCCTGGAAGAGTACATCTTCCCTACATCCCCTTCTCTCTTCCTTTTCTCTCTACTTCCTGAACCCACAATAAGCTGAGCAGCTTTCCTCCTCTGGTCCCTTCCTCCATGATGTTCTGCCATTCCTTTGGGCCTAGAACAATGAAGTCTTCCATCTATGGACTGAGACCTCTGAATCCACAAGCCACAAATAAACTTTTCACTCTCTAAGTTTTTCTTAATTGGGTATTTTGGCTGCAGTATTGCAAAAGCAGAGTAAAACAGGCACTACACTAAACACCAATAATGGAAAAAGATTTGTCTCAGTTCTAGTTCTCCTCTGAGACTAGAATATTAGAGTCTAGTTTTATGGCAAAAGACATATTTGACTGCAAGTTTAACAGAAAAACCAACTTACTGGCTTATGCAGGAAAAAAAAAGCATTAAATGACATCATACATAAAAATCACAAATGAGTTTAGTTCTTCATTTCATTCACTAACACAAAACTTTCACCAAGAACTCGAGTTTTTCCATCCTCTGCTCTACCACCATCATAGCGTTGGCTTTTGAACCTGGGGGGATGTTTTACCATTTGGTCACAAAAGCGGCTGAAGGGGTCATGCTGAAGTAACTTTCCTCATGTCCAGAATCTCTTGTCAGAAAGGAAAATATATGTATTTACTTCTAATTTGCCAGAATTTTCCCTATAATTCTGCAGAGCTTTTGAGAAAACAAGAACCTGAAGGAGGAAATGGAATTGCCATAATTAGCCTTATGGATCATGATTACTCTCCTGGGACTATGCACAATGTTGTATGAAAAAAATCTTCAGTTGTCTTAAAAATAATAAAAAGGATAATGTTTATGAGGTAGCCAATTGTCTTCTACTCTACCTAAATTTCTTGAAGTGAAAAAATTCCTCAGATTTTTTTTTCAATGCTGGGAATCAAACCCAGAGCTTTACACATGCCATGCAAGCATTCTTTCATAAAGTCACACTCCCCAGCCTCTTCTTCATTATGAAAATTACATGGGAGCATCTTATGACACCATTTGGTAAAACAACAACAACATATTCTCAGTATCTTAGTGAAATAAAAGTTTATTTCTATGGAGTCTGCTTTGTATTAAGGCAATGTTCCAGGTCCTCTGTCCTCTATGCAGGTTCCTCGTCACTAGACGATGCTTCAAGCTTGTGGTATTTATCTCTGGCTCTGGCTGGCCAAGATCATGGTGGCAAAGACGACAGTGTGGAAAAGCAAAAAGCCACACTTAAACACTTCTTCCCAGAAGTTTGCTAATATATAATTTGCAAGTATGACTTTACCAAATTTCAAAGGCATTTTGTCCAAAAGAAATGGAGAACAGAAAAAACAAGTGGATATGGGAACTCTTCAGAAAATTTAGTATTATCTAAGACATTTGATGGGGAATATTTTAAAATCACACTTCTAAAGTAGCTATGACTTCTTTTTTTTAACCTAACATTATGAAATCAAAACCAATATATGTTATGTTTGGATTTAGAACTATTCACTAATTTAATCTAGCACATGTATTGGGCATTACCTAAGGGTCAACCAGTAGTAAATCCCATGGAGGACTGGGCCTCTGTACAGTCTTAAGGTCTAATTTTCCTAAATTTCAATCACCCTCCGAATTCCTATTTAGGTCCTCCTATCACAATAATAAAGAGTGTGGATTCTGAGTTTAGAAAAGCCTGGGTATGATTACTAGTATTATCCTTTAACCTAGTCAAAACACCTCATAGCTTCTTTAAATTTTCTGGGCCTCAAAGTTGTTATCTGTGCAATGAGGATAATTATGATAAATAATTCATGAAATTGTATTCAGTAGAAGAAAATATAAAATAGAACTTCAGAGATGAGGTTGGTTCAAAGCCTGCTTTCTTTCAGTTACTATGTGAGAGCAATGCAATAGGCATTAGTGTCTAATAATTTTTAGCTCCAATTTTTCAGGGAGATCTTTTTTTTAATGATTTCCACTCTCTCAGAAGGACTGCTCCTGTTGATTATAAGCCAAAATTGTCTTCTTCTTCCACTATCAGCACACCTGAAATCTGAAATCTGGGAGGGGAAAGAACATGAAGAGATTCTGTGCTTATTAATATGGTCATTCATAAAATATTTTTTCAAATTTAAAATGAAAGTGTTACCTAGGTAATAAATATTCATGTGTAAATGTCTAGTGAGTGTCATCTAGTATATAATAGTATCAATAATCCTATACACTGTTGCTGGTCACCATCCCTAAAGACACAGTCTCAGGTATCATCATCCCAGATGCTGAAATCTTAAAAACTGAAATCTGAAAACCACAATTTCCTATGAAAAAAAAGAAAAGAAAAGGTATATAAAGCAGATCAAAAATCAAATTCTGGGTAAAGGGTTGGCCAGGCCATACAGCAAAGACAAAAACTCCAGTTTTAATATTTGTAATTTGCCTGCACTGGAATTGTGCTTGCTTTTAGAAACGTTAAAACTTCTTCAGTGGATTAAGAGACATTCTCTTTGTACATCTGCACTTGTGAAAGATAAAATTTCTCTGGATCTCAACTCTCTGGGAGATCACATATGTGGTGGTGACCTGTCCTGGGTTTTGAATGATCTCACGGGAAGACTTAGAGTATTTGTTGCATATTTTAAATGACCACATTTATGAAGCTGGGTGAACATGATAACCAGCCATTGATGTGCTCATACATTTTGCTTTATGCAGTCTTTCTTTGTGACTATGGTTCATCTGCTCCAAATTGTTATACTCATGCAACTGTAATGAAAATACCTGAGTGCTTATGCTTACAAGAATATGTATGTTATTATTCCTTATTTTATTGGGTAAAATGACTTATAAGTATTCTTTCATGTTTATATTTCTCAAATAAATCATCTATCAATATATAAGTAAATATCTTCTAAAAATTTTTACATTTTTTTTTCCAGGATCATATTTTTGGAATTTGATCTTGTGAGGTTTTAGACTTTAAGCTAAAGTTTTGATCTTCTGAAATTTCACCCATCAGGATTTTGATATTCAGGATGAGGTCTCAAATTTGAAGCCAAACTCCCTTTAGATATTTATTCATATACTACCTTGTGGTTCCACTTTTTTTTCAAATTTGCTAACCTGTTATTTAAAATGTAATGTTATGAAAAGCTAAAGTTAGCAAATAATGTCATTTTTTCCAACAACATAAAATGGGTACATAAAAATGTAAAAAGAATTTAGTTCATCTGCCAGTCAATAGCAGACTGTTTTTTAGAATTAGACTTTCAGTATAATCTCTCTGCATTTAGACTGTGCTGGCTCTGAAGGTCCCTAAAATCCATATCTGGTAATATGAAATAAACTAATTTACCTAGATAAGACTAATAGTTCCCTTCGTATGTCACTGCCTGATTCCAGAAGGCTAGCCTCCATTTCTGTCCCCACTCCCAAGTTCATAGACTACTGAACTGAATGGGAACTAAAAACATCACAATTTTAATTTTTAATTAATGGAAAATAATAACTTCTACCTAATGTACTGTTAGAAAGAAACTAGTCAGGATATTTCCTTTTTTATATTAAACTATATTATGGCTAAAATAATTACATATATTTTCATGTCTTTAGCCTACCTGCGGTAAGTATGTAAACCAGCTATTTCCTATGATGTTGTTCAGATACTAAATTGCAGAGGATTTATAATCTTATTCAACTCACCTGGATTTTAAAAACTCATGCCTTTTTAGTAAACTTCCTAAGACCAAAATAAAACTCCCTAATTCCAGAAGCATTTAAACATTACACTAAGATGGATAAGAATCAGAGTGTGCAAGAGAATGTGCAGGCTTATTCAAATAAATCAAGAATATTTTCATGCATATTTTAAACCTAATAATTGAGTTCCCATCCAAACTCAATAAACCATGTTATGACTTCTGGGCTGAATTCTAACATTATCACTGCTTCCACAAATAAATCCAATCCATCAGTAGCAAATGAGACCTAAAAGCAAGGAGAAAAGAACTTACCGGGAAATTTTTAAATAGGTCAACCTTCCTCTAATGACTGGAAAATACTGAACTGAATAATCTGCCATTTCTCATTAGACACCAGAGTTTAGAAATAACCAAGAGACTTTATGAAGGGCAGACTTTCCAGATTTGTGTGTTTCCTTGTGCTTGTTCAAGAAACTAGAAAATTTTTCTCTATAAGCAGAAACAGCAGTGAACATCCAATAGATATTGTTAGAGTCTGTAAACAAGTCAAAATAACACCTGGCATTTTGCCAGGGGAATGTTAGAGTTGTAAACAAGTCTGGATGGTGCCTGGCAAAATGTCAGAGGGAGTGGTTTGAGAAGTAACAAAACCGAGCCATTAAGTGTAGAGATTCCTGATTGGTTGACTGATGTATCTAGTTTATGCTAATTAGATAAGCTGTGTGGAATGTATAAATACTGCTCCTGTCCTGCAATAAACGGCTCCTACTCCTGCTGTATCAACGTACACAAGTTCTTCGTCACCCTCCGCTTATTTTGCCCAGCCAGCCGGGCTGCGGCAGATGGTGGCCCGTTACGGGGAGCCCCGGGACACTCGGGGGTAAGTGACGAAAAAAAGCTGCCCGTCCATAGATAGGGCGGGGGCAATCTGCTCGTCCCTAGGCAGATAGGGCGAGAGGAAAAATGGTNTGAGACACTGCTTTACCTGGACTGAGACAACAAACTGTAATCTATATCTTTGCTAACGGTGTCATTGCTGGTCTAATTTTTCCAAGGGCTTCTTGCATGGAGCCATCAATTGGCTTGGTATTGTGGCATTTTGTATCCTCCCTTTCTGTTTGTAGCAGGTTATTTTTGGTGTTTCTGTAAAAACCACTATGGTCGTTATTTAAATTAAACAAAAGGGGGAAATGTTAGAGTCTGTAAACAAGTCAAAATAACACCTGGCATTTTGCCAGGGGAATGTTAGAGTTGTAAACAAGTCTGGATGGTGCCTGGCAAAATGTCAGAGGGAGTGGTTTGAGAAGTAACAAAACCGAGCCATTAAGTGTAGAGATTCCTGATTGGTTGACTGATGTATCTAGTTTATGCTAATTAGATAAGCTGTGTGGAATGTATAAATACTGCTCCTGTCCTGCAATAAACGGCTCCCACTCCTGCTGTATCAATCTACACAAGTTGTTCGTCACCCCCCGGTTATTTTGCTGCAGCCGGACTGCGGCAAGATATATCACACAATTTTAATTATTTCCACAAACCCCAGATGTTTACCTGTTCACCCTCAGAGCAGAGTACACAGAGGCATTGTGTAGTGCAGTTTGGCCTTGAACCTGAAGTGTTCTAGTGTGACTGCTCACAAACATACATAGACACATTTTTGGCAAGCTTAGCTTGTCTAATATCTCAATGCAATTCTAAAAGTGACTTTAATTTGTGTTTACTGTGTATTTACTTACCTTTGCAAATTAAATATGTCAAAAATTATTTAATATTTTCCTGAAGACAGAGGTTATGGATTATAAACAACTGTTGCACTAAATTGGTACCCAAATCTTAAGGTGTTAGCCCGTCACTTAACAGCTTTTCATTTATTTCTCTCCATGTAAAATTAATCATTGTGTCACCACTCTCTGATTCTTGAGATTATTGCTTATTTTTTTTCTTTCACTTTTCCCTTAATCTTATGGACTCTTCTTGTTCTCTTTGCTCATCTCACTCAATGTAGATTTTGTGAGAGCTCTCATGTTCCCCTTTACAAAGATGACTGTTAAATTAATCATTCTCATCTCCACACCTTAGGACTCAATTGCCTACCAGAAGTTTCCATTCAGCTATCCTCCAAACACCTCTCGTCTCAAAAGAACTACACTGGAGTCATCATCTGCTATCCGGACCCTGCTACCATCCACCAGCATCGCCATATTATCAGGAACTCAGTTCATCTGGTATGCCTTTTCTTATTTCATCCCCACATCTAATTTATAAGGAATTCCCTCCAAGTCCATTTTCCTAATTTCTTTCAATACCCTATCTTCCATAATCTTCTTCCTAAGTCTCGGGTTCAAACTCCAATGTTCAGTATTTGGCTGCTGCTGGCAGGTTTTAATACACCCGGAGAGAACACTGACCTTGTGGTGCATACCAGACCACCACTGCTCATAGGGAAAGTGCTGTTCTTCTGGTACCCACTAAGCACTCACAGCACCTGACAGTGCCGGGCTTCCTCAGTACCAAAAGCAATACAGTAGTACATAGGAATGAGGTGAATAGAGGGCAAGAGTTAAGAGCATGGAGCCTGGAGCCAGCCACCTGGGTACAGAGCTAGGTTCTGCCATTTCAGAGCCATTTGCCATCTGACTATAGGCCACATGGGCCAAAGCTCTCTGTGCCCTATTTCTTGACCTATAAGGAGGGGATCTTGGAAGTGACAAAGCAATAGGGCATGGAAGTTAAAATGAATTAATATGAACATACAAAGAACTTTGAACAGCACTCTGTCAATAGCACCACAGTTTAAGCTTTGTTATGATTTGTGTGTGTTAATATTGCAAATATTCATGGCTATAAGAACATTGCTAAAATTTATCACAGCAAAGTCACCATTTTGACTAAAATTCAATACACTTTCAATTTTTCCCTAAGTGTTTGGCTACTAGAAACCAGCAACTTTTTAATTTTAAATCATTTTAAAATAAATCTTATGCTCATACTTCATTACAGTGAATGTTACTTTTTTACCTAGGTGGTTCATTTGGTTAAGATTCTGTAAGGCAGTAAGTCAGTTTTCAAGGGATATAGTTAGTGGCAGAAATAAAATCACTACAAGCCCAATGAAGCTTAATTTTCCGTCCTGCACAATTTCCCATGTTCCTCTAAAACTGTGGAAGGCTCTAAGAATGTGTACACTGAGTATGTTTTCTTAAATTTCAAGTTATATAGTTTTATGTACTTTTCTAAAAGAAGACACTCTAAATTATATATGGTTTATATTCCAGAAAATCTGGATTTATCCTTGGATAATATTGATGCCACCTACATATCTGTATGCAAGAAGGACAGGGGAAAATTATGACAGTGATCCCTTTTATACTGGAAACACAGCAAGATTTGTATTCATTGGTTCAAAGTCCAACAGCTATTGTTTGAAGGACATTTCTCTCTCCTGGCCTGAGATTGAACCCCTCATCTCTGACAATCACAAGCCTTGAACTTTGTATATTGTTTTTCTGTAGCTCATAGAGGGGGTGTATGGATGGTAAATGTGCCACAGGTTCAACAGCTTTGCAATTCTTCTGTCTACAGTATAACCAGCAGCCTACTATGTAGCTATTGTTTGGTTTCCTTGTCTTCATGATGATTTTGAAATCTTCAGTTTAGTGCCTATCCCTGCTGTGATTTTTACAAAGCACTATTGACCCTGAAGCTAAGAATTACATTATACACAAGCAAGGGCAGGTGTTCACACACGCACATGATTCACTGCATTTTTCCTTCATCTTTGGATACTTCACAGTCCATACAGAAATATTCATCTGCACAAGGTATTTGTATTACTGCTTCTGACACCGGCATCACATTCTTTGAACTGTTAAATTAAAGATACTCACCATGAAACATTCTATGTATTTGCAATGGAAAATGAGAGAATTCTTAGTCCACAAGCTGTTACATATTAAATTGAAGCTACACCTGTTTCCCTCTTGCTTGTGTCAGGCTTTGGGGAACTCAGAACCAGATGGGAGCTGCCATTACATCGCGAAGTATTATTCTCTTCTCGTTATTATTACTCAGATATTGCCGATCACATCATCGAAACAATTCTGCATCTGTAAAATTTGCTCCAGGGAAACATCAGCTTTCTATTACTGTGAAAGGTATTGGAAGATCGTGGTTAGTGGCTGTTTTCCAGTCAGTGGGTGATGTGCTCAGATTCTTCAGGCCTTGTGGAGAGGGGTTTTACTGCTAAAAAGAAAAAGAGAGAGAGAAAGAGAGAAGAGAGAGAGAGAGAGAAGAAAAAGGAAAAAAATGTCACAGCATAGGATACAGAGAATCTTCCTTGACCTAAAATTCTATTTCTTTAATGCTTATCATTTGGCAATGTTATGATATGAAACCAAAACCTGAAACTTGACCATATCCTTATAGACCATTTCTTTATTATCAAACTGAACATATGAATTCTCAATTCAAGTACTCACAAATTAGGAAGCACAGGATCCCTAATATACCAAGAACTGTCTGGAAATCTATCATTCCTGTGGTTTCACTTAATCTGAAGTCAGATAACCAATAAACATTTTTAAAATTTGGTTTTTCTTTATAGTAATACAGGCATACCTTGTCTGATAGCACCTCACTCCACCGTATTTCAAATATATTACCTTTGCTTACAAACTGAAGGTTCATGGCAGCCCTGCATCACGCATGGCAGTTGTCATAGTTTTCCCAATTCCATGTGCTCACTCTGTCTCTGTAAGTCACACACTGATGATCTTACAATGTTTCCAATTTTTTATTAGTATTAAGACTGTGATCAGGAATGTTTGATTTTTTATTATAATTGCTTTGCAGTGCCATGAACTGCACCCACATAAGACAAAAAACTTCACCCACAAATGTGGGTCCCTGACTGTGTCACCCACGGGACACTCCCAGTCTCTCCTCCTCTCCTCATGCCTCTCTTTTCCTCAAGATGGAAATATGAAATTGGGCCAATTAACAATCTAACTTTAGCCTCTAAGTGTTTAAATGGAAGGAAGTCTCAGATCTTTCTCTTCCCATTAAAAGCTGTAATGATTAAAAAGTAGACACTTCACAAGCTGTGAGAGGTCAAAAGTAAGACCTCTCACGCTGAAGAGCCAAGTTGTGAATGCAGAAGAAACACTCTTAAAAGAAATTTAAAATGCTACTCTGTGAAGCCATGAGTGACAAGAAGGCAAAACAATTTTATTCCTGCTGTGGAGAAAATTTTAGTGGTCTGGGTAGAAACTCAAGCCACTGCACATTTCCTTAAGCCAAAGCCTAATCCAGCACAAGGCCCTCATTCTCAGGACAGAGAGAGGAGAAGCTGCAGACCAGTTTGAAGCTAGCAGTTCCTGAGGTTTAAGGAAAGAAGCCATCTCTACAGAATAAAAATGCAAGGTGAAGAAACAGCAAGTGCTGCAGCCAGTTTTCCAAAGATCATGCTTAAGAAAATAGATGAAGGCAGCTACATTAAATAAGAGATTTTCAATATAACAAAATCACCTTATATTGAAAGAGGACACCATCTAGGAGTTTCATAGCTAGAAACCAACCATAGGCTGGTTTCAAATCTTCAAAGGACAGGCTGACTCTCTTGTTAGGTATTAATACAGTTGGTAACTTGAAACTGAAGCCACTGCTCATTTATTATTTTGAAAATGCTATCGTGCTTAAGACTCATGCCAAACTACTCTGCCTGTGCTTTCTAAATGGGACCATAAAGCCTGATGGACAGCAAATCTTTTTACAGCACAGTTTACTGGACTAGGTTAAGCCCACTGTTGAGACCTGCTCCTCAGGAAAAAAAATAAGTTTCATTTCAAAATATTGCCATCCATGGACAAGGAACTGGTTGGTGAAAAGCTCTGATGGAGATGTATGAGATTAATGTTGTTTTCAAGCAGACTAACAACATTCATTTTGCAGCCCATAGATCAAGAAGTAATTTTGACTTCCATGCTTTATAATTTTAAGAAATATATTTTGTAAGGCTATAGCTGCTATAGACAGTGGTTCTTCTGATGTGTCTTCTCAAAGTTACTTGAAAACCTTTTGGAAAGGATTCATCATTCTAGATTTCATTAGAAATATCCGTCCATAGGGTTAGAGATGTAGCTCAGTGGTATAGCGCTTGCCTAGCATGCATGAGGCCTGAGGTTCTATCCCTCACACAGCAAAGAAGAAAAGGAAAAAGAAAAAAATCTGTGATTCATGACAGGAGTTTAAAATATCAACATTAACAGAGATTTAAAAGAAGTTGTTTCTCCTTGGCAAAGGTGCCAAACACATACATTGGAGAAAAAACAGCCTTTTGAAAAATGGTACTGGGAAAACTGGTTGTCCATATGTGGAAGAAAGAAACTTGACCATTATCTCTCACTCTGCACAAAAAAGCCACTCAATATAGAACAAAATCTAGGAATTAGAACAGAAAATATACAACTCCTAGATGAAAACATGGGTCAACACTTTAACATCAAGGTTCAGGAAACAACTTTCTCCCTAGGACCCATAAAGCTCAGGAAATAATGTCAAGAGTTAATAAAGAGGATGCATCAAATTAAAAAGCTTCTGCACAGCAAAGAAAACAATTAGTAGTGTGAAGAGAGAAAATCTTTGCAAGCTACTCTTCTGACAGAGGATTATTACCTAAAACATATAAAGAACATGAAAAAAACTTTACACCAAAAAAATTAAATAACCCAATTAATAAATGGCAAAATGAATTAAACAGACACTTCTCAAAAGAAGAAATATATTTTCTATATTTGGCCAACAAATATATGAAAAAAATTCTCAACATAGTTAGCAATTAGGGAAATGCAAATCAAAACTACACTGAGATTTTATCTCATACCAATCAGAATGGCAATCTCATAAAAAGTAAAATATAATAATAAATGCTGGAGAGGATGTGGAGAAAAAAGAACCCATTTACACTGTTGGTGGGATTGTAAACTATATAACAACTATGAAAATCAGTATGAAGTTTCCTTAAAAGACCAGTCATGGACCCACCATATGACCCAGCTATACCACTCTTCAGTATTCATCCTAAAGAATGAAAGTCATCATACTATAGTGATCCATGTGTACCCATGTTTATAGCAGCACAATCCACAATAGCCAAACTATGCACCCGGCCTTTGTGTCCATCAATGGATGAATGGATAAAAAGAATGTGATTTATATAAACAATGCAGTTTAATTTAGCCATAAGGAAACATGAAATTATTTCATTTGCAGGTAAATGGATGGAAGTAGTGAACATATTAAGGGAAAGTCAGAAGTCAAACTCAGAAAGTCAAGGGTCATATGTATTCTCTCTTATGTGGAAGCTAGAGAGGAAAAAGGAAAAGAAAGGTGGGGGAAGATCTCATGAAAGTCAAAGGGAGATCAGTAGAGGAAAGAGGGACCAAGGGGTGGGAGGCCAGGAAGGAGGGCAGAAGTGCTGGGGAGTAATATTGGCCACATTATATTGTTATATTGTGTGCATCTATCAATATGCACCAACAAACCCCACCGTTATGTATAACTGTAATGCACCAATAATACTCTGAAAACAAAAAAGAAGTTGTGTCTGTCATGGATGACTTCCATGGGTGAAGTAACCGCAAAAGTGGTAAAATAGCAAAAGAACTAGAGTTACAAGTGAAGCTTGAAGATGGGACTTAATTGCGCCAATATTAATTTTAACAAATGAGGAATTGTGTCTATGGATGAGCCAAGAAAGCCGTTTCTTGAGATGGAGTTTATTCCTGGTGAAAATTGTTGAAACGACAACACAGAATTTCAACACATAAGCCTCAAGGATTACACAATAGCAGGGTTTGAGAGCATTGACTCCAATTTGGAAAGAAGTTTTAAGAAGCACAAAATGTTATCCAATAGTACTGCATGCTAACAGAAATCTTCCATGAAAGAGTCATTGATGTAGCAAACTTCATTGTCCTAAGAAATTGCCACAGACACCCCAACCTTAAGCAAGCATTACACTGATCAAGCACTAGTCTTCAGCCATCAGCACCAAGGCAAGACCCTCCTCCCACAAAAAGATTGCAACTTGCTGAAGGCTCAGATGATCACTAGCACTTTTAGCAATAAAAATGTTTTAATTAAAGTATGCACATTTTTTAGCCATAATGCTACTGCAGACTTAATAGACGACAGTATATTGTAAACATAAATTTTATGTGCATTGGGAAACACTACATCATCAGAGCCCAAGTGCATAGATATTTTTAAAAAAATAATAGTAATACTGCCTGGAATTCACTCAGATCAATTAAATGAGAATACTGGAGCAGAGGGAGGTTTGGTACTTTTAACACCACATCCAGGTAATTGCATTATGCAGCTAGGTTAAGAATACTTATCAATGTCTATGACCAATTTGTAATCCGGGAAACCTACCAGTTTGATTCCACAATATGATTTAATGACACTTAAGGAGATTTACAATACAGCTACTTTGCCCCTCCGCCACCAAAAGAACTCTGTGTGGGTTATCCAAAAGGAAATTCCTTGAATTTAACATTTATTATATGATAATTGAGCATCACAACTCATGATTGTGTTTATATTGATAGAAAATAGAATGAAAATAAAATGCAAATTTATTCTTACATACATTAAACATATATACAGAAATAAATTCTATAGATCAGTCATTGAAGTTGGTATTCATGTGCCTAAATGTCATTCCCCATAATGCCCTTAAAATTTCTTAACAGAATCATTGTGGAGAACTTGGCCTGGCTTAGATATCTCCCTGTTTTATGGTTTTGACTGTCTGTCCTCCCAAGTTCACATGCTGGAACTCAATGGCCGGTGCAATGACATTAGAAGGTGTGGCCTTTAACAGATCACTTAGGCCATGGGGGCCCTCCACTGTGGGTGGGATTGAGGCCTTTTTGAGAGAGGCTTCATCCCACTGGCTGGGGAAACAAGAAGAAGGATTGCAAGTTCAAAGCCAGCCTCAGCGACTTAGCATAGACGTGTCTCAAAATTTAGAAAAATAATAAAAGGCTTGTGATGTGACTCAGTGGCTAAGTGCCCATGGGTTTAATCCCCATACTGAAAAATAATAAATAAATAAATGAGGCTTCAGGCAGGGTTGGCTAGCTTGCCCCCTGCATTCTGTCTTCTTCCAGGTATGGAAACAACATTCTTCTGTTTGCAGCATTCAGCAAGTGGTTCCTCACTAACCACGGAATGCCAGCCCTGTGATCTCAATCTTCCCAGGTTCCAGAACTGTAAGAAAATAGCTCTTTAAAAATCCCTAATCTTAAGTATTTTGTTATAGCATCACAAAACATACTGTTTCTAAAACCCTTCAGAGATCTAAAAGAATTGTTCTGGAAAACTTGGCCCTGTGACTCAACATTAATCACAGACCATGTTACTATGATTCAAAATTACTTAAAAATTCACACTGATTTCTCCATCAAAAGAAAGAAAAGGAAAGTTTTCCTTACATTGTAAATGTTTAATTTTACAATCTCTGAGCTGGTCAAAGAATGTTGGCTTCTATATCAAACATAGTGTTCTTTCTCTCCTTTTCATTTGTAAAGTAAAGATGTATTAAGATTTTTCACATATAGAAATTTTTGCAGGTCATGTTTTTCTTTACCTATGTCATCATATATTTAAATTGATTTTCAAGTGCTAAGCAAAAACAGTCTTTCATTTATTTTTCATGTTAGTTTCAGTCTACTAGAAGACTGACTTTATCACAAGCTATTTAACAGTATTATTTATTTTCATTTGAGGTTTGTTTTGTTTTGTTTCTGAAGAGGAACCTATGGTGGTTGGCTGCCCAGACCCACCAGCCTTTGGAGGAAACTACCAGCATGCTCTCCACTTTCTTATCAGCAGCTAATTGGATATTGGTAATAGCTGATGGTCTATAGCCAAGAGGGACATATAATATTACATAGAAATAAAACATTCAATCAAAAACATATCTTAAGAGGTTGAATTTTGTGTGTGTGTGTGTGTGTGTGTGTGTACGCGCGCACGAGCAGTCATCCCTCAGTAGCCATGAAAGGTGATCCACAGCTCCCCACAGATATCAAACAATGCAGGTGCTCAAATCCCTAATATAAAATGGCACAGTGTTTACACATAACCTACACAATCTTCTTCTATGCTTTAAATCATCTCTAGGTTACTTACAATTTGTAATACAAAGTAAGAACTATCTAAGTAGTTGTTAAGACTGTTAATTGGGAAATAATGAAACAAAGTCTATACAGGTTCAGTAGATCATTATCCAAATATTTTCAGTCCATTTTCAGTTACAAAGCTCAAGGATATGAAAGACCAATTGTACATGTAAATACAATTTTAAGTCATCAAACTTTTTGTTAGTACATAAACTAACCACACACTGAGAACTTGAAAATTAGAGAAGAAATACTGCTTGCTGAGAATTATACCTATCATCAGCCTATAATGGAATAGAAGGCAAATATGCAACTACCATATGTGGAAGTAATACCTTACAGACTAGAAGAATTTGACTCCAACCTTATTGAAATTATTAACATTCATATCAAGGGCATTTGCAACAGAAGAAATACAGTCAACATTAGAGGAGCTGAAGAGGTGGGTGTAGTAACCCAACATTAATTTAAAACAACATAAATTTATTATTATCTTGCAATTCTAAAGGGTAGATGTTCAGGACAGGCTTAACAGGACAGATTCAAGGTACTAGCAGGGTCCGTTCTTTGCTGGAGGTTCTAGAATGGAATCCATTCGTTCCTTGCTTGTATATGCAGATGGCAGAATTTAGTTCCTTGTGACTTGATGAAGGACAGAGGTCCTTGGTTTCTTACTGGCTGCCGGCTTAGGGCCATTTCCAGCCCATGGAAGCCGCCTATATTCCTTGGCTCAGGGGTCCCTCCTTCCAACTTCATCCAAAAATGTCAGGTTGAGTCCTTACATCATCACTTTTTGACCTATACTTCTGCCTAAATTTTCCACTTTTAAGGCTCATGCAATTACACTGGGTACATGCAAATAATCTAAGATAATTTTCCGGTCACAAAGCCAGCTGATTAACAGATTTAATTCCATCTGCTGTCTTGTTCCCCTGTTGCCATATAACGGAGCATATTCACCACCACATAACACTAGGATGCAACACTGCTTCTTTCAGGGAATGAGATGACTTGGCCTACTTTACTGGACAAGTAATTTTTAAAATGAATACTTAAGTTTCCTTTTTATTAGGCCATCTTCTAATAAACAGGCTTTGAGTGATTTTGCATACTCAGAAGTATGCTGGCCCTGATGTTTGATCTTCTGCACTTCTGTATATTTCTTTGTGAATTGATAAATTGTCATGCACCACTAAGAGACAGATCAACACTTACTATGTTGACAAATGGGAAGTCAGGTTGTGGATGACACAGGGCTTAATACTTACCAACCTCCACAGAAGGATTTCTCAAACTTAAAATGTAAACAGAAATCACCTGGCACTGCTTTTCTTGTTGTTATTGCTGCTGCAGCTGCTGCTCTATAGCAATGCAAGCATCTAAGACCGTTTTTTGTCAAAGAGAAGTCTTTAGTCCTGAAGTTTGTCAGAAATGCAGAATGTTAGGCCTTACTGCAGATTGACTGTTTATAATATTTTAACCCTGGAGATGTTTCGCACAGTAATAATCAAGAAGCACTGTTCTAAAACCAGAGGTTGTTAAAGGACCAGCAGCATTGACATCTTCTAAAACCTTGTTAAAAATACAAGTTTACAATCCCTAGTGCAAATCCAAGGAATATGGAAGTAGGACCTGGTAATCTATGTGTTAATCCACTCAATGATTCTGATGCAAGCTGAAGTTTGGACACACTGCTGTAGGCCAACAGGCTCCCAAACTTGCTTCACGTTAGAATCACCAGGAGAGTTTTAAAAATTCCCAGTAGCCCTGTTATATCTTACAAATTAAATCACAATATTGGGTGATGGGAGATGGACAACAAGAAAGATGGGAGTCTTCAAAGATTCCCAGGTGTTTCTGAATGAAAGTGAAATTTTGCAACCAACAGATGATAATAAGTTCACCACTGTACATGGCAACTCCAGCAGTTTTTCTATGTTCTTTGCACATTGGAACCATTTTGCTGATGCCAGGATTCCATTCCTGGACTGCTGGTTTAATACTTTGGGGAATTAGGAGCATTTTCTTCCTTTAAATTTTTTTAACTACAAAAATCTATTTTTGGTACGTTGTTCTGTGGGTCTTCATGAAAGTATGGAGCCATATTTCCAACCACAGAGTCATGTACAGAAAAGTTCAATTATCCCTACAACCTCCTCCTACTTACCTTTTTGGTCAAACTCTCCTCCAGCCTCCGTACCTACTGAGTTTTCTTTTGGTATTTTAGTAAAAATAATTTCTGCCTTATCTTATTTAGCAGATGCTTTCTTCCTCTTTGTTTACTTGTGAACCAATCAAAGGCATTCTTTGCTTCTATTACAGACAGTCTTGTAACTAGTATTCTATTTTTGTCTTATTTTTTTACTTCCCCTCTCTTCTGAAAGTTCACATCTCAAACTACAAGGAATCCCACTATCTGCTAGAGGATTTCATATGCTACACATTGATATTTTAGATTCTCTGTCAGATAGTTTCTCTATCTGTGTCATGCCTAACAATGCTAATAATGATTGTTTTGTTTCCTAGCAGTGTGTGATTTTTCTCCTTGCCTTTTGTACACTTCATAATTTTTTGGTTAAAAATAACTAGATTTGTAAGACAGTATAGCCTGATGTAAAAAGTTTTATACCTGGAAAAGAGAACTACATAACTTGTGCTAGGTATCAGTGTGGGGCTCACATTCATCTAGCCAGAGGTAAGTCTGTTTAAGCTTACATCTTGTTGAAGCTATGGTTATTACCCTCAGTGAGACTATGATATTGTGATTTATAATGGGAAATAAATATTTGATCATTTTCTCCATTTTCTAGTTTCCTGGAACACACATCCTAAAGCACTTGGAGTCTCCAAAGTGACTAACAATTTTTTGTATATGAAAGAAATGACTGATGGCTAGTGAGCTCTTGGATAACTTCAGGATGATCCGCAGGTTGATTGTCAGGAACAGTATGTGACTAGTGAGTTAGAACTTCCAGCCCCATCCTCCAACATTGTGGGAGGATAAAAGAGCTAAAGGTGAAGTTTATCACCAATGCCCAATGGTATATAATCAGTCAGGTCTATGTTACAAAGCTTCCATAAGTGAACAAAAGGACAGGGTCCAAAGAGCTTCTAGGTTGTTCAACACATAGAAGTGCTGGGAGAAACATGGAAGGTCTGCACCCCTTCCCAAACATGTAGCCATATGCATCTGTTACAGTTTGGATCTGGAATGTTCCACATTGGTCCCCAATGCAGCATTATTCAGACATGGGTCTTTTAGCAAATGATTGGATCATAAGTGCTCTCACCTTAACAGTGGATTAACCTATTTGATGGATTCATAATTTGAATGGAGTGCAGGGAGGTGATGGGAACTCTTCAACCTTGTTAAAGGGAGTGGGTAAGTGCAGTGTGCCCTTGGGGCCTACATCTTGTTCCAAGCCCCTTTCTCTCCCTGCCTTTGCTTCCTGGCTGCCATGAGGTGATCAGCTTTCCTCTACCATGCCTTATGATGTTCTGCATCACTTTAGACCCAGCCTATAGAGCCAGCCTACCATGAACTGGGATCTCTGAAACCACAAACTAAAATCAATCTTTCCTCCTTAAGTTGTTCTTCTCAGGTATTTTGTCACAATGATGAAAATCCTGACCAACACAGTTCTATCCAGCTACTCAAATATATCCTTTGTAATTTTCTTCATGACTGCTGAAACAGACGAAGCAAGATAGACCAATGATTCTATTGAAGAACCATTGATTTGAACAACTCTCCACATGTGGAAATACATTCATAGGAGCCACAGAAACCAGAAGAAAGACCACAGTGGCTTATGGTAGCATAATAAGAGAAGACACATTGAAGAGGTAAAAGATAATTTTTCATTACCCTTATTGCCCTCCCCCAGCCCCAAGAAGTACAGCATCAAGAGAGAAACCATCCACTTGGTTGGGGTGGGGGAGTTAAGTAAGCAAAGTACTTTACCTTGGATCACAGTAACAAGTCCATCACAGTAAAACTCAGTACTGGACAGAACCAAGGGTCCCTGACTCCAGATCAGTACCTGCAGACTGAGTCTACAGTCTTGGCCTGAAACCAAATAGAAACCAACTGCCTCTACAAAGACTCAAGTTCTCACTCACATCACTCCTAGTCAAGTGTAGGGCCTTGGTTCTGGACATACCTCCAATTCAGGCAAGCCTCAGTGACTATCAGTTTTTGTTTGCTCTAGGGCTGTGCCAACCTTGGTGGCCATACAATACCAGCCTGGGCTGCACCAGCTATGGCAATCCTGGACTAAGGGTGCTCCCTAGTGCAGGAATGACTGCAGTGGTCATTATCTTAGGGACTATTCCAGTCTGCTCCAAATTTATGGACAGGCTGACTGTTGAGGAACATTCCAAGACAGCTAAATTGCAACTAGACTGGAGTAAATACCAATTTCTTCAATGTGCAAACTGTGACATATGTGAACAAGAACCAACAGCAACCAGGGACATGTGATGTCACTAAATGGACAAAATAAAGAGTCAGTGACTGACTCTGAAGAGATGGAGACAAATGAACTGAACTCTAAAGAGATGGAAATAGACAAAGAATTCAAAACAGCTATGTTAAGGATGCCCAGCAAACTTCAAGAAAATACAAAAGCAACTCCAAAATTTATCAGAGAAATTTAACATAGAAATTAAAGTAATAAAATAAAAAAAATCAAACAGACTTCTCAGCAGAAATCATAGAGGCTTGAGAGAGTGAAATGATCTCACACACACACACACACACACACACACACGTATAAATGTCATATATAGTTTATTTATGTATTTAAATAGCCTATATATTTGTATATTTGGGGGATACAATATTTTTGGTTGGCAATTTTTTCTACTTAACATGTTGAATGAATATATATATATATATATATATATATATATATATGTATGCACATATATACATATCTGTATACATAAACAGAAATCTTGCAGTTAAAAATATAGCAAACAAAATGAAAAATGTGATTTAAAAAATGATATGTATTCAACATGTTAAACGGAAAAAACTCAACCAAAAATACTATACCCATCCAAAAATATGGGGTTTTTCTTCAGAAATTTAGGAGAAATAAAGACTTTTAAATACAAGCAAAAAGAGTTCCTACCACCATATCTGTCTTATAGTAAATAATAAAAGAAGTTCTTCAATCTCTAAGGAAACTCGTAAGTAACATGAAAACATCTGAAATGAAGTACGAGTCAAATTTGTAATACACTGATTTTATAATGGCAATAGGCAATATACTTACAATAAATTGGGTAGAGATAAGTGTTTTTCTGAATTCTAAAATATGTTCTATCAAATTAATGGAACACAGGGAGAGAGTTGTGAGAACCTCTGATTTATCGCTGTTTGAACCAAAGTGTAGGTGGCAGCCTGGGTTGTGCAGCTGACATCTGAGGAGAGGAAATTTTGTGGGGCTGAGCCCCTAATCTTGTGCTCTCTCCAAATGGTATCAGAACAGAGTCACTTGATAGGACGACCAGAGGGAGTCAGGGGAAAAGTGCAAACCTGTGGTGACTAAATGTCCTGGAAATGCTGCAAGTTGTAGTGGACTGACACAGCAGAGAAGACTCTGTTTTTATTTCACGCATTTTTTCTTATCTCTTACAGAATAATATGCTTCCAATTTCTCTTGCAACATCTTGGGACACCACTGGTTTCCCATAGTTTCTCAGTGCCTTCCCACCATCAGTTTAAGCTTTCTCTTTCTGTTGTGCTTAGACTGGGCCAGTCTTCTGATGCTAGCGGTGGTCTTGACTCACTTGTTATTTGACCTCATTGATCTGGTTGTGGGGTGGACTCTGTTCTGCTCTGATCAAGACTCGGTCTTAGGAAGGCACTGTGTCTCTGCATCTTAGAGGTGTGGTCTTCTCAATGCCCCTGCTTCATCCCCAGCTGTACCTTTGGGCCGACTATGAACTCTTGTCTGCTCTCCAGAGATAACATGATTTTGGGTTTGTTGGTTGTTATTTTCTGCTGTCCTCTCCCATCTTCAACATGAATATGTCCTCTGTATCTGTAACCACCAGGAACTGTACCATGTATGCCCAGCCCACACTAATTCTCCACCATTTTTTTTCAGTCTAGTTGATTTCTTTCTACTGATATCCTCTTACTATAAACATCACAAGTAAGCAAATGCTCAGGTCCTATCCATCACTGTAAGAAACTGTCTTTTTACATTTTAGACTGGTTGGTTTCTCTGCAATATCAGCTCTCTGATGGATTCAAAAAAAGTTATGAACTTACAATTTCTTCACCTCTTTTTGTTGTAAGGGTTTGTGTGACACCCTTTGAGTTCTCTTCATTCTGAAGCAGTTAGATTTTTAAAAGCCTTGTAAGTGACTTTGATGTGCATCCAAGGTTGAGGACTACCGCCTTTTATGAAAAATATTTAATACTACCTTAATTCTTCCAGTCAGAATATGTGTGCCATGACCTTTACTTTTCATACTATACCATTCAAAATAGTACCCAAAGAGGGGCCTAATTAATGGAACTCATCAGTTTATGTTTCCCTATTTTACCTGTAAGAGCCAAGACTTTTCATAAGTCTATTGGCTTGATTCTATTCCACTGACTTCCTGGAGTCATTGCCAGACTAATAGATAGACTTGTAGCTTAAAAAAAAAAAAGAAAATATAAAGAAAGAAAAGAAATAAATAGACACACACCAAATTAAGAAAAGAAAAAGGGAAAAAAGGAAAGATCAAAAAGAAGCTAACAGCTCTGCAAATAAATTTGACTATATATTTTGCAAATCAGAGAATGATCAAGTATGAAAAAAAAATTCAATGGAACATGAAGGACAAATGGAGAAAGGAAAGAAGGAATATCTAATTCTAGTAATCATTTGATATGTACACAATTGAGAGAGGAACATGCCAGGAATACATGGTTTTTCCAAGTCAAAATATTTCGGATAAAATAAGATATGATCAACAATGTAAATTTTCACATTTATTTTCTATTGCAACAACACTGAAACAAATATTAAAAGCTAGTCAGAATTATTAATTGAGGAACAAAATTAGAGACCTAAAAGAATAAATAATCACGTAAAATGTTCCTTATGTTGTTATGTGCAGTAATTCAGAGAATTTCTGATGTCCTCTCCCATCTTCAATGTGAATACATGTTATTCAGCATATTATTCTGTAAGAGATAAGAAAAAGATGTTTTTGCTTCTTTTTTCTTTCAAAATGGAGACCGTTCAGTTATCTGGTTAGGGAAGTATTTCTGAGAAATTTTTCAAATTTCCCTTACTTTTCTCCTTTCATGATCCATATTACTGTATTCTAGGTGCTATTTCCTAATATACTAATAATCTGCAGTTTCAGAATCTTCCCAGGTTTTCCGGTCTCAGAAGAGAGAAATCTCTCAAAATGTCTAACTTTTTTTTTGGAGCAACCAAAGGTTCTTATGGAAGAATTACAGAATAAAGATCATTAGGCCTATTCTGATATTTTGATTCATTTTCCTTCTACCTGTACCCTTCTCCAGTACAGGTATATCAACACCAAAACGCTCTCATGCATGCACACACACACACACACATCACACAAACACACACACACACACACACATCACCCCTACATCCATTTCTTTATAGATAATTGATTTATATCCCTGGAAACATTCCAAAGGGATGCAGTGTACTTACTGACTTTGAGATTATTGCATTTCACATTCCAGGTATATGCCAAATTATGCATTTTTGTGGTATAATTATAACAAAGAGGAAGTGGCACATTCTAAAATATATTTTCTTTAGTTCCAGTCTCACCAAGCCTCATTTTCTCCTGGCCATCTAGTCACATGCTTGCTATCCCATTATTTAAATTCAGTAATTACTAAAAAATTTAATCTAGGTCAGCGTAATAACAGGAGTCACTGATGTTGTAAACATAATTTAAAATAACCTGACAAATTAACAAAACAATATTTAAATTACATTTGTGAAAAATAATACCTTGAGGAAGTTCACGTTTTAACTGATACGAACAATTGCCAGAGAACGTGGGAGTCAATGAACCAAAAAAGAGCATTAGCAATTAGTGCTTTTACAATCTGTGAGCAATTTGGAAGCAGGTTTCCAAATGTAGACAAGAACAATAAAAACATTTAAGAAACTGCTGATGAACAAAATCCATAGTCTGTGGATGCATTTGAGGATTTAACACTGTTTTCTCTTAACTCTAGGTCAGTCAGTCCACAGAGCATAGAACTTTCATGTGAATAAGTGCTTTTTGTTTTGTTGAACAAGATTTCAGTAGTTTGCATTAGGGACAATTTGTTAAGTGAGTATATATGAAAGCATAATTTACTCAATAGATGTTACACAAACCCAGAGAGTTCTCTTTCCCCATGCCAGCCAGTCAGCTGTGGCTGACACATAGAAACAGAGGTTTCCAAAGATCTCCTGGCCACCATGGAAGTGAGAGTGAACAGATAGTTCAATCTAGCTCCAAGATGGTGGATGGAGTCATAGGTCCAAATTTTCTCAGGGAACCACAGAGGAGAATAATTATCAAAATATTGGGCTTTGAAAAAAATACTAAGAATAGATGGAATGAAGTGACCAAATTATGTTACGTGGATCCATGAAAATATCTCAGTGCATCCCACTCATAATATAACCATAATGCACCAACTAAAAACAAATAGGTATGAAGAAGGAAAACCAACAAAGTAAAGGAAGGGGAGAGGAGGGAAGGGAAAGAGAAAGTCCTGGGGACATTCTCTGTTATATGCATTTATGAAAGTCAAAATGAGCCCCACTATAATGTCTAAATAAAATGCACTAATAAAACGCTTTTTAAATGTTAGGAAAAATAAAATAGGATCTTGACGCTCTCTGATGGTGGTTCCAAGCAACCTATCATGTACTTCTTTTTTTTTTTTTTTTTTTTTTTTTTTT
>NW_026000240.1:18885130-18926089 GCF_001458135.2 Marmota marmota marmota | reverse complement strand
GCTGGCCTCCTCTGTGGTCTGACCGGTGTGGAGAACCGAGATGGACCGCTTCCTTCCCCCGTCTTGAACCCAGAATTCAGCCCTGAGTACGGTGCTTGTGCGGCTGGCAGAAACTGCAGCGCTGTAACCCTGCGTCGCTATCCCAGCACGTGCTGCAGACTCTTGCCACGGGGCGATTTGCTGAATAAGCAGTGTTACCCTCCGTGCGACAAACCTCTCGCGTTTGAGTCCCCGTAGCCGATCCTCGTGCGATGGAAATCCTTCCTCCAGGTTCCGGAGCACCCCACTATTGCTGGAAATTCCTAACAAGATATCCTTTAGCCGTCCTGACTTGTCATACTCCCACACAGTGAAGCAGCACACGGGGGCAATGCACTCCCCTCGCCGCCATCTTCCTTTCCCTATCATGTACTTCTTGACAACTCTGCAGTGGCAGTATGAAGTCTGCTATCAAAATTGACAAATCAGTTTTATTGTTTGTTTTTTTCCTAGAAAGTTAGATTATCACCACACTTCTGGGATATTTTTGCAATTAAAAATCACATGACTGTCAATAAAACTTTTATTGGGGCCGCTATGAATTTGTGGCAATATTATGCAGAAATCTATACTACGGAAGACTTGATCTCACCAGTTAGGATGCTGTTTATTAGAAGATCTATTCAGAATATCCAGAGACAAAATCTTAGTCTTATTTTCCCAGGATAACACAGTCCCCATGGATGAAGATGCTGCATGAAAGAGCCATATTTGCTAGTCAACAGACTGGTAACCCTTCAGAATGAGAAACAGAAAAGTAAATGGTAACAGAACTCAGTCCATTCTAATTACTCTCTTTTTCCTACACCTTGAAACACATGTGTGCCTTTCAAAATAAATATGCTGCTCTATGACTGGAAGTTCTAAACTATAAATCTGAAGGCCAGAAAATTTTGTGGTTCAGATGAGGAAGTCTGGAAAAGCAACCTAAGTGAACACTCTGTATTTTCTTTGAATGTAATAATAGAAACTTCATGTTTATCCTTGGAGTTTTTAGCCAATATCAACTTTTGGCCTCTTTTTTTCTTGAGTTTCTTGTCCTGAGCTGACCTCAGGTGACTAAGGAATCTCAGAAACCTATAATAGTAGATATTGTTTTTAATGTGAAGAGCTTGGAAATATCCTTTTACTATTTGAAAAGTCATTTTGTGTTCAAGATTTCCAATAATGAATCAGATGTAATCTGGAGAATCATCCAGCCATTGCAAAATCTTAGTGGAAAACAACCAACCATTATCGTAGAGAAATTCAAAAGTGTTGCAATGAAGCAGTAGTTGACATTAAAGTGCACTGGAAATGAGAGATACCAGAGTTTCTTTTCAAGAAGTATGAAAAATTTCCAAATTTTCAATATTTGGAATGCTTCAATTAATCAAGATTAAATTGTATGATTTCAGTTCACTGAGACTATAAACAAATAAAAATCATTGCAAAATATTCATGCAATGCTTTTGGAATTTCAAATATTTTCCTTGAAATATAATTAGCAACATTTACTAAACATCATGACACAATTTTTCAAATCAAATCACTCATAGTATTATTTTACATATTCTAAATATTTGTCATATTTGAAGTTGCATTACTAAAGTAACAATATTTATTTATTTTTTAATTATAGTTGGGCACAATATCTTTATTTTATTTATTTATTTTTATGTAGTGCTGAAGATCAAACCCAGGGCCTCACACATGCTAGGAGAGCACCCTACCATTAAGCCACAACCCCAGCCACAAAAGTAACACTTTATGATACCACATTTACATGTGATCCATGTAGCATGTTTAGAAAAATCATAAAATGGTAAAGTTTATTTTTACTTCCACTGTCAAAATAAACATATTTTAGACAAAGTGGTAAAAACCAAACTAAATTATTGATTATAAAAACTCGTGTAAAGTTATTGGTTTTCATAACTATAAAAAAATTTGATATTTCAAATAAGTTAACCAGACTCAATCATGCTGATAAATAGGATTAAGGAGAGATAAATGAGGTCTCTATGTACACCACAATACATAACATACTGCATTTCTCATTCTTAGAAATTTCTGCTTGTTGATAATGGAATTTGTAAAGAAATAATGCAAAAATTTAATGAATATTACTAGTGGATCCAACTTCCTTTGGACTATCCCAGGTGCTGCATGATATCAGTACAGGAATACTAGAAGTTGTAAGGATTCTAATCTAGATATGAATGAAGAAGAGACTAAAAAATAAGTCATGGGTTGCTATCAGGGAATGGAAGATTAATTTCTCTGTAGACACTATGAAAATACCATTCTCTAGAACCAATATTTGGTGGCTTTAGCCACATACAAAGCCTTAATTTCCTCTTAAAGTTTTTCCATATTGACTCCTGTCCTGGGGTCAGTAAAAACTTAAATTTATTTTAGAGGGATAAAATCAGCAAAAATCATGGACTAAGGTCTGAAATTTTCTGTTCCACAAAAGCAATTAACAATTGGCAAAAACTAACTTTGTCAGAAATCTGGAAATTATGGTGGTGCACACCAGTGACTTGGGAGGCTGAGGCAAGAGGATTCCAAGTTTGAGGTCAGCTTCAACAATTTAGCAAGGCCCTAAGGAACTTAGTGAGACCATGTCAATCGAAATAATAAAACAAGCAAGATATGTGTCTCAGTGGTAAAGTGACTCTGAGTTCAATCCTTCTGATACACACATCGTAAAAAATTAATTTTAAAAAGAGAGAAATCTAGAAATTAATCAAAGATGTGCAATAATTCACAGAGCATTCATTGAAGAAATTGACTGTATCTCCATAATTCAGAACAAGGTTTGTGACATTTTAACTTCCCCTAATCCCAGCCTGCTTTTCAGCTGCAAGACATCCTTGAAAATGAACCCACAATGGCAGTATAAACCAGCTGTCAGATATCCACAAGAAGAGGCAGAATGGGAAATATACATTCTCTAACAGGTTCTTCTTTGGCTTTATTCACAGAAAGCTGTGGAACACTGGAAGTTCCAAGTTGCAAAGCTGGTTTTTATTTGAACTGCCTCTGGTTCATACAATAACAAAAAGACAAAAACTCACTTGAAAGCTTAAACAATATATTAAACCAAGGCAGTTACAGAGTATCAGGGCTTGGTGACAAGACTGTGGAAATTCAGATAGCAATAAAGAAAAAGTAAGAAAGAATGAAGAGAACATGCAAAATCTCTGAGACATCATTAAAAGATCAATATCACATAATTGGTATCCAGGAGGGAGAAAAGCAATATGCTGGGGGAATAGAAAACCTATTTGTTAAAACAATGTTAGAAAAATTCCCCAAATCTTGGTATTTTGGAATCTCAGAGAGAGATGACTGTAAAAGAACTTGTCCTTGACTTATTATAGTTATATTGACAGAAGTACGGAACACAGAAAGAATGACAAAAACTCTAAGACAAGTGCCAAGTCACATTTAAAGTTAAACCCGTTACACTAGGAGAAGATCACTCAGCTGAAACTCTAACATGAAGGTGGGCAAGGAATGATGTATTTCAAGTCTTAAAAGAAATGAACTACCAACCAAGATTACTATATCCAGAAACCTTCTCCCTCAGAATCCAAGAAGAAATAAAGACCTTCAGGATGAGCACAAACTTAAAGAATTTAAGATCACCAGCATTAAAAAAGACGGTCATTGTGCATTGAAGAAAGACAGACAGCATGTGAAAGAATAAATCCCACTAGAAAACTAGACACACAAATGAGAAATAGGAAAGAACCAAACATGACCATGGCAGCAAACCATCAATTCTAAGACGAATAAAAGAAAAAACAAACAGAATATTCAAAACAATGAGGAAAAATGCCATTCGTATGACAAGAACAAATACAGAGTGACTCTAATGGTATGTAATTGATCCTCCAGTTAAAAGATACAGACTGGCTGAGAGGCTTAAAAATCAAGACCCAACAAACTGCTGCATACAAGAAACTCACATAGCTGCAAAGACATACAGACCCATAGGGAAAGGATAGAAAAATATATTCAAACAAATGGAATCCAAAAAGCAGTAGGCAAAGTTATACTTTTATCTGACAAAATAGACTTCAAGACAAAATCAAAAGCAACAAAGAAGGTCATTATATTCTGATCAAGGGAATAATATCAATATGACATAACAATTATACATATCTTTGCACAGAATGTCAGAGCACCATATTTTATAAGACAAACATTAATAGATGTAAAAAGGGAAACAGGCCACAATGTGGTAAGAGTGGGTGTATTGAATATCCCATTCTCATCAACAGACAATCATCAAGACCCAATATAAACTAAGAAATTTTAGATTTAAATTATATGACTCATCAAATGGACTTAACTGGAACCTATAGAACATTCCATTCGACACTGTAGAATTCACATTATTTTTATTAGTACATGAAACTTCTCTCAAAATAGATCATATATTAGACCACAAAGAAGGTCTTCCCAAATTTAAAATACCGAAGTAAGTTCTGGTACCTCATCTGATCACTATGGAATGAAACTAGAAATCAACAGTTAAAAAAAAACAAAAAAACTCTGCAAAAATTCTACAAACACCAGGAAATTGAACAACATACTGCTGAATGAACAGGGGGTTATTGAAGAAGTCAGAAGGAAAACAGAGAAATTCCCAGAATCAAATAAAAACAAGAAACAGGAAAATCAAACGAAAACAGGATACAGGAAAAGTAGTACTAAGAGGAAAGTTTATAGCAATGAATGCTTACATTAGTGGAATGTGATGGACATCCTTATACAAAGTACATGTGTGGAGACTTGAATTGGATATCAACATACTTTATATACAAACATAGATGTGAAACATTATGGTATAAATGTGTATTAAGAATTGTAATGCAAAAAAAAACCAACAAAGTACATGTACAGAGGCATAAAAAATAAAATAAAATAAAAACTTAAAAAAAAAGATCTCAAATAAATGACCTACTGTCCATCTCAAAGTCTTGGAAAATCAAGAACAAACCGCACCAAAAACCAGTTGAAGGAAAGAAAAAATAAAGATCGAAGCAGAAATAAATAAAATAAAGACTAAAAGAGAAACACAGCTGGATGCGGTGGTGCACGGCTATAATCCCAGTGGCTCAGCAGTCTGAGGCAGGAGGATCACAAGTTCAAAGCCAGCCTCAGCAACTTAGCGAGGCACTAAGCAACTCAGTGAAACCCTGTCTCTAAATAAAATACAAAATAGGTCTGGGGAGGTGGATCAGTGTTCAAGTGACCCTGAGTTCAATCCCAGGTACAAAAAAAAAAAAAAAAAGAACAATAAAAAGATTAATGGAATTAATGGTTGAGTCTTTGAAAAGATAAATAAAATTGAGACATATTTAGCTAAACTAACCAGAAGACAGAGAGGGCACAACCACATAAATAAAATTAGAGATTAAAAAAAAGGAATTACAACAGCTACCACTGAAATTCAAAAGATCATTAGGAAATATTTTGAAAAATTATGCCAATACAATGAAATATCCAAAATAAGTGGGTACATTTCTTGACACATATGGCCTTCCAAAATCGGATCAAGTTGACAAAAAACATGAATGGATCAATAACAAATAATGAAACTAAATCGGTAATTACAAGTTTTCTATTTAATAAATAGCCCAGGGCCAGATGAATTTACTGCTAAATTTTACTAGACTTTTGATGAAGAACTAACACCAATATTGGTCAAATTATTCCATAAAGTAAAAAGAAAGGAACCCTTCCAAATTCATTATAGGAAACCAGAATTACTCTGCTACCCAAAGTCAAGAACAAAACAAAACAAAAAGAAAGTTCCTGATGAACATAGATGCAAATATCCTCAACAAAATACTTGGAAATCAAATTCTATAACACACTAAAAACATCCTGCACGTGATCAAGTTGCTTTTGTTCTTTGGATGCAATGGTAGTTTAAAATATGCAAATTAATAAGCATACTATAGCACATAAATAAAGCAAAGAGTGAGAGTCAATTAATTGTCTCAATAGAAAAGAAAAGAAAGAAAACACACCTTTCATGACAAAATCCCTGAATAAGTTGAAGGTTCACACCTGAACTTAAAGTGATATATATATATATATATATATATATATATATATATATATGACAAACATACAGCCAACATCATACTGAATGAGGGAACACTAAAAGCATTTCCTCTAAGAGCACAAATAAAATAAGGCTACCCATTTTCATTACTCTTATTCAGTATAGTTTTAGAAATTCTAGCCAGAGCAATCAGACAAGAGAAATAAATAAATGGCAAAAATAAGAAGGGAGGTAGTCAATTATTTCTATTTGTTGATGGTATAATTCTATATATAAAAAATCTAAACAATACATCAGAAGATTATTAGAACTGATAAACAAATTTAACAAAATAGCAGGAAACAAAATAAACATTTTTTTTAAAGGTAGCTTTTCTATACACCACAAATGAACTCACTGAGAAAGAAACCAGGAAAGCAATCCCATTCATAATAGCCACACACACACAGACACACACATATACACACACACAAAAGACACCTGGAAATAAACCCAATTAAGGATATGAAAATGTATACAGTGAAAATTACAAAATATTGAAGACAGAAATTGAAGAAGATACTAGAAGTTGAGAAGACCTCCCAGAGTTATGAACTAGGAGAATTAATATTGTTAAAATGGAAATGCTACCCAAAGTGAAGCACTATTCTTTCAATGCAATTCCCATCAGCCAATGACTTTTTTTCAAAGAGCTAGAAATAACTTTGCAAAAATTCACATGAAAGTACAAAAGACCCCAAATAATCAAAGCAATCCTGAGCAAAAAGAACAATTCTAGAAGCATCAAAATACATTATTTCAAAATCTACTACAGAGCCATAGTTACAAAAATAGTACTGGAATAAAACAGATGTGTAGACTGACGCTAGAGACTACAGGATCCAGAAATAAATTCATGCATCTTCAATCAACTAATTCTTGACAAGTGTGCTAAAAACATACATTAGAGAAAGGACATTTGTTTGACAAATGATGTTAGAAAAACTAGGTTTTCACTAGTCGAATATTGAAACTAGACCCCTATCTCTCCTATCTCTGCATAAAACTCAACACAAAATGGATCAAAGTCTTTAATATAAGACCTAATACCTTGAAACTATCAGAAGAAAACCTAGAAGAAATGCTTCTAGATATTGGCAAACGTGAATGATTGGACAGAACTGCAGTAGTTCAGAAAATCAAAGCAAGACCAGACAAATGGAATTACATCAGATTAAAATACTTCTACACAGCAAACAAAATAATCAATAGAGTGATGAGAAACCAATGGAGTGGGAGAAAATTCTTGCCAACTAATCATCTGACAGAAAATTAATATCCAGAACATATAAAGAACTCAATAATCAGAATATCAAAATATTAATATGCTAGTCAATAATGGGGCAAATGATCTGAATTGACAATTCCCAAGAGAAGTACCTATGTCTGATAGATATATGAAAAAAAAAATGCTCAATGTCTTTAGCCATCAGGGAAGAGCAAATCAAAACCACGCTGAGATTCCAGTTCACCACATTGAGGTTCCAGCTCACCCCAGTCAGAATGGCTGTTATCAAAAAAGAAAAATTGATAAATGCTGGGGAGATTGTGAAGAAAAAGGAAACATTATACACTGTTGATGAGAATGTAAATTAGTAGAGCTACTGAGAAGCAGAGTCTGGAGTTTCATCAAAAAGATAAACTAGAACTGCCATACAATGCAGTTATACCACTCCTGGGTATACCTCTGAAGGAAATGAAGTCAGCATACAAAATATATACCTGCATGCTTACATTTATTATGATTCTGTTCCAACAGCCAAGAACTGGAATCAGTCTAAGTGTAATTGACAGATGAATAAATAAAGAAACTATGGTATATATACACAGTGGAGTATTATTCAGCTGTGAAGAAGAATGAAATCCTGTCCCTTGCTGGTAAATGGACGGAACTGGAAGACATCATGCAGAGCAAAATAAGCCAGGCACAAAAAGACAGGTATTGCTTATTTTCTCTTCCAAGTGGAAACTGAAACAAACAAAACCAAAAACGATGAGCTGAAAGGAAAAGAGGGACTATTAGGAACTAGGAAGACAGTCCTGAGGAGGGGAGAGAGTGAGTGAGGGGAAGATTGGGAGACAACAGAGTGTGGACACCAGCAAAGCACAATACTTGCATGAATGGAAAGACCACAGGGAAAACCATTAATCTGTACAATTAATATATGTTAATAAATAACAGTAAAAAACTAAAAGCCTTTGAGCATCAAAGAATATTATCAACAATTGAAAATTTTAATATATATTATCTCAGGGTGGCCAGCACCTCACTAGGGAATTCTTGCCTGTTTAGAGCAATAAGCCTCCTGACAAATTAAAGTGTAGAATAATTAGTGAAGAACAAAAGACAAAGAATCAGAAAGGATAGTTTTAAAGATGGAGCCCTGATAGGTCCAGTCCACACAGGAGCTGGAACTAGACAATTAGAAATGGCTCCTGTGGTTTATTTAAGGGGGCACATCAAAGGCAGGGGTAAGGATTCAAGGGAGGAGTCTGGCTTCCAAGTCTTTCAGTCAGCAGGTTGATTGGCATCTTGGCAGGTCACACCCATCTCTGAGGTGCTGTGTGGCTGGGTGGTTGTGAAGCCAGAATTAAATGCTTCAGAGCCCTTTCTAGACCCTAGTCAAGATAACCTGCCCCTGCTCCAACCTAAGATAACCTGCCCTAGGAATTGTCCGTCTCTACAAGGAGTTGTAAAAAGTTGGAAATCAAAGTGTCCTGGGCTGCTCCATCTCCCCTACCCATCATGTGATTCTCACCTTTTGGCCATCCCACTGAGCATCTCCTGGGGCTACTGTAAAAAGGCAGGACACCCTCGTTTCTTGGGAGTCCAGGATACCAGCTATGGTCCCCTTCTCCCTCCTGGGAGAAGTTTGTTAATGCTTTTTAAATAAAACTTGCTTTATATGCTTGCCTGGTATGCTTCTCCAATGTTATATTTCAACATATGAGGGAGCAGAACTCATCACTGGTAACTGGCGGAATCAGCTGTAGCAGGTCACCCCATCTCTGGTGCTGCATGGAACCTTTGACAGAGCTTGAACAGAGCTCACAATGTGTCTGGAAATGTCCATGGAAATTCCCAGACACCAGATCACATTCTCCTATTCGTTAGTCTGTGATGCAGGACAGCCCACATGTAGCCCATGGACAGCTCTCAACAACACAGAATAGGATAAAATATTCATAAATGTGTTTCAGATAAGAGTCTAAAATTCAGGATACACGAATGACTTTTCCCTCAATAGAAAAGAAAAATAGTCCAATTCTATAATGAACAAGGCATTTTAATAGATGCTGCTACAGAGAAAATAAAAAAGATGTTCAACATCAGTAGCCATTAGGGGAAAAAATGCAAATCCAAAACACAAAAAAATATACTATTTCAGACCCACTAGGATGGCTCTTTTTCTTTAAAAAAATAAAATAAAAATAATAACTTTTGATGAGAAAGCAAATAAATCGGGACCTGTGTTCATCAGCTTTTCATTGTTGTGCAGACACATATCTGAGGAAAACAGCTTACAGAAGATTTATTTTGACTCACAGTTTCAAAGGTTTCAGCCCTGGGTAGGCTGGCTCTATTGTTTTGGGCCAGGGGTGGTGCATATCACCGTGATGGAAGGGCATGGCACAGGAAATCTGCTCAGCTCATAGCGGCTAAGAAGCAGAGAGAGAGAGAGAGACTGGGAAGGAGAGGTGGGGTGAAGGGACCAGGGAAAAGATATAGTCCTCAAGAGCCTACTCCGTGTGACCTACTTCTGCTAACCATGCCCCACCTTCCTATCATTTTCACCACCTCCCATAGTCCTGTCAAATTATTAATCCATCAAGTGATGAGGTTAGAGTCCTCATGACCCAATCATTTTCTAAAAACCCCCTTCTGAACATCACTGCATTGATGACCAAGTCTTCAACATACGAGAGTTGGGGGGACAATCCAGATCCAAACTATAATAGGACACTTGTACATTTGGGGAAAATAGAAAATGGTGCAGCTGCTCTCCAAAACAGTATGGGTGTTTTTTAGAAAGATAAATAGTCACCATCTGACTTCCCCCCTTAGGTATATACTCAAAAGAATTGAAAACACAGGTGGATCCAAAAACATGTATACAAATGTTTGTAGCAGCATTATTCATAATAGCCAAGATGTAGAAGCAACCAAAATGTCCATCAACTGTTGAATGGATAAAGAAAATGCAGTGTATCTATACAATGGGAATAATATTCAGACACAGAGATAATGAAGTACAATATAAGATACAGCATGGAAGAATTTTTAAAATACTATTCCATGAGAAAGAAGCCATACATGAAAGCTCAGATGGCATACTGAGGTATGAAAAAATATAAAAAAATCTTTCTGCATCATTTAATAATGCATACTGGTCCATTTTTGAAATGTCTGAAGTAGATGAATCAGAAAAGTCGACAGAAAGTATAACAGCAACTACTGGGTGGGCTCATGGAAGCTCCAGGAGAGACTGATAATGGGTAAAAGAGATTGTGTGTGTGTGTGTGTGTGTGTGTGTGTTAGGGGAGATTAACATTTTCTATAATTTGATTTAAATTTTTGTGGTTGCACTATATATATAGTCTTAAAAATTGTTATATTCTCAAAATTAATTAATTTTAAACTACAGCTATACATAATAAAAAATCAAAGCAATTAATAAATTAAAATGATATTACTAAACTAAAGAAGGAAAAGAAATCTGAAAGAAGCACATACACAAAGAATCTGGAAAAAAATCACTGGATCTAATCTAGAGAGAAATAAGAATGAAATCAAATAAATAAACATAATACTTAAGTTGAACAAGTTCTCTGAAGTCATACAAACAACTCTATTTTCAAGAGATAATTGCAGCTTTTGCAATCTCTTTTCCTAAAATGGATTAAGTGATCCATGAATTTTGATCTCCTTTAGCAACTTGGAGTCAAACACATGGACGACCAGGAAAGTTGCCCAATTAAACACTAAAATGTACCACAAAGTAGTAGTAATCTAAAGCACTGTGGTTTTAATAAATATATTAGTTATAAAACTAATGAGACAATCAATTATGCAGTTTCCATTCTGGCACACCTTTTTCATAGGCCCTGAAATACACATATATAGTGAATACTAACATGAATTAATCTCAGCCTTTGGGTTTCTTCAAACACAGTCCATAGAAGATTTTAGAATTTAAATATTAAGGCAAATTATATACTAGATGGAGTGTTTCTTATAATACTCAATATCAATAGTAACATAGGTTTTAGCCACAAATAAATGCTCTTTTAGACATTTGCAAGTAAATAAAGTCCTAGGGACAACTCATAACTCTGTCTTGAGTTTTTACGTAAGCATTAATCTCTATGGCCGGCCGTTTTCCCCCCCAAATTTTTCAGTTTCTTTTACTTTAAGATAGGATCTCACTAAGTTGCTTAGGGCATCATTAAATTGCTGAGGGTCATCTCGAATTTGCAATCCTCCTGCCTCAGCCTCCCCAGTCACTGGGATAACAGGAGTGCACCACTGTGAATGGCTTCATGGCCTTTTCAAAGATGTTGATGAGTAGAAAACTATCTAGAAATCATATACTGTAGTTTACAAATGTTTGTGTCTTGACAATAAAGGTATTTTATTCAATCTTTTCTATATTTCTGAATTTGTTAAAATGAACACAAACACATAAACATCAAAGGTAAAAAGAAGGAAACTCTACATAGCTACACAGGAAACTTCAATTTCCAGGCTCAACTTCACAACAACATCAAGACCGTCATAAGGTTTTTACGGGTCGTTTCTTAGACATGAAAGAAAATTCTAGAAATTCCAATGTATTAGCAGTATAAATTTTCAGAATAAGGAACAAGATGTAGAAAAAAAGGACATTTCTCATCTTTTAAAAAAACTCTAAATCATCAGAAAAAGGTTTTGTATGATGTTTTTCAATATCAACACAAGGCAACTGTTTTCTAATTTGGTAAGGTTTTTAAATTTCTAATTCTAAAGTAGAAAAATAAAATTTATCTCCGCCTCCTTAATTTATAACATTTCAAACTAAAATAGAAGTAATCACAGACAATTCTTGTTTCGCAGGGTATACTGTTAACTGAAAGTAGAGCACACTGGGTCTGTGTGCTGGCTTTATTCAGTAAGCAACCTGAGTTACCACAGAGCCCGTGGGAATGGAAGAGAGTATTCAGATTAATCACATTTCAGTTAACATGGTACTATGCAAAGCAAGGACTGAGTAGATTGGCTTAGTTGGTGCATTCTGTGATGAGTAAAATTAAAAGAACAAAATCATTGGTGTGAACTGAGTGAGCTATTCAGATATTACTTTCCCATAATCTAAGGGTGCTGTTTTTCTGAAATCATTTGCCAAATTGGCCCAAGGGGCTTTAAAAATTTATCATGCATTGTTAAGATTCACTCTTATGGAACTTTGTGCCTATAACTTTGAATGTGTATATAATTCAAAAGCTTATGGGATGTACGTGTGTATATTTTACTTTATTTCATCTCTGAGGTTTAAGTGATATTCAAAGAAAACTGTTAGAAAGTCAGTCATTAGCTATTTAGTGTACTGGAATCAATGTTCTATAGTTGTATATAAATATTAAGTAATATTATATGACAATTGATTTTTTAGTCTTACACTTCTAATCAATTCATATATGGAGGCAGAGATTGCCAGCCAGCATTTCTGAGTCCTCATTAGACCAAGACAGAGACATCAAAACATGTCAATAGCATCAATTAGGACTTACCAAATGTCTGAGATTCCTCATTTTAAATCATGAACATTCTCCATAATGAATTATTAGTATGTCAGCATTCTTTCTCCTAACAGATTCATGCTATTTAGTTCAGTTCTCACGGGAAATTAAACCAACCAAAATTAACTATAAAAAATCTTTCTGCATCATTTAATAATGCAAATTTGAGGTAACAAGGGTAAATAATTGTGCATAAATATGATATGAAACACAGGCTTCCCTAGTGCTCCCAGCCAGTTGATAATTCCACTAAGGGCTTCCATTATTCTGCCTTTACATAGTTGGCTTGGTTTTTAACTTTGTGTAAATTTCTTTACTATTCTACCAACATTTTTTTAATACCACATTATATGTATGATATTTTTGCTGTTGTAAATAGCAGCAGATCTTTACTGCAGGTAGATTTCCATTGAGTAAATGTACCACAATTTATTCTACCAGTGATCTTTGGCTGTTTCCAGGCTTTTGTTTAGTTTTGTTTGCTATTGTGAATACTATGACTATGTTCATGTTTTTATTAGATGTAGTACCTTCATTTTTCACTTGGGTATGCATTCAGGAGCAGTGATGCCAGATCATAGGTATTAAGTATGTTTATCATACCACACTACTAGTGTCCCTGCACGGTTGAACCCATTTACATCTCCTACCAGTACTGTGTGAAGGTTCCAACTGTTCCTCATTCTCCACAAGATATTTTATCAGTCTTTTTAATTGGAACAATTGCAGTGGATGTATTATGGTATTGCATAATGGTTAACTTTGCATTTCCCTGATGAGTGAGGGTGTTAAGCACATTTTCATATTTCTTTAATATTTGAATATCTCTTTGCATATGGACTTAATAAAATCTTTGTATTGTCAATCTCAAAGACCTGTAGAAGTTTAGAATACATACTTAGCAAGCACAAGGCCCTGGGACTAGCACACAATAAAATTTTTAAAAAAAAGTTATTTTGATATACTAGGCAATAGTACTTCGTAAAATTTGTATTTTAAAAATGTCTACTCCCAGTCTGATGTTTCTGGTTACTCTAGGAATAATATTCATCAATGAATATAACAGTATCTTTAAAAATATATATTCCATTTTATCAGTCTTCTTAGGTTAGTGCTGTTTGGAGCAAAGTCAGTATTTTTTTTTATATCCCCAGGTCCTGAATATACTTTTATATTTTATTCTAGGAACTAGATTATTTTACCTTTAAGAATTAGGATTAGAATGAATCTCAAAATAACTTTAGTATATATAGTGATCACGATTTATTTGTATGTGAATAGCAACTGATTTACTACTATATGTTGAAAAAAAACTCTTCTTTCAACTACATTATCACTGCAATTTTCTTTAATCAGTTTACTAAAGAGTATAAACATGTCTCACAAGATCTATTTGCTTCTGCTGGTGAAGTTTCTACCATGCACCAATGCAGCACTCTCTTTACCACTGTGGTTTAAAATTAGCTCAGTATTTGGTATCTTAAAAATAATTCCTTAGATATTTTAAATCTTTTGCATTTTAGATTAACTTGCCACAAGAAAAAATGCTGATTGCTCCCTTGATTGAGAGTCTGTGATGAAGATGGGCAGAACTGACATCTTAATAAAAGTGAGTCTTCCATGCAATTTGTATGGCATTTTGTTGTAAATTTAAAAATTATGTTTTAATTTCCTAATTGTTTAACAAACATTAAATGTACTTTATTTAACAGTGAATTAACTAAATTTGATTATTGCTTCTAATACTCTACAGATTTCTGCACAAATGATCATTATATCTGCAAATAAAGATATCTTTTTTCTTTTCAGACTGTATGTTTTATTCCCCGCCCCCTTCTTGTGCTATTTAGGAATTTTAGCATGATATTGAATAGAAGCACAAATGGTTGACATCTTGTCTTATTACCAACTTCAGGAAAATGTGTTCAGTATTTTATCCCTATGTCGACGTTAGCTGTATATTGTCATTGTCTTAGATAACCTCATCAGATTAAGGAAGATATCTCTATTTCTTCTTGGCTGTTTTTATACTAAAATGGCATTGGATATTATCAAATTATTTTTCTGCATCTATGGAGTTAAATCATGTGATTTTTCTCCTTTATTTGAAAACAAAGAGGAACTACATGATTAATTTTTTAATACTTAATCAATCTTGCATTCGTCCCTGGAATAAATCCCATTTGTATTATCTAGTTGAGGAGTTTTCCATTTGTGTTGGTAAAAGAATTTAGCCTTATTTTGCTTTCCTTGAAAGGTTATTGTATGATTTGGGGATCAATGTTATCCTGGTCTCATATAAGAAATTGAAAATAATCCCCTCTTTTTTCTATTTCTTGAAAGCTTTTGTGCAAGAGTGATATTATTCACATTATTTCTTCCTGACATATTTGGAGGAATTCACCAGTGAAGCTACCCAGGTTTCCAGTTTTTGTGCATATCTGGGAAATTTGTAAATCATGAATTCAATTTCTTGGACAGACATAAGCTACTTAAATGTTCTAGTAGTTCTCATGCCAGTTGTGTTTTTCAAGATTTATGTATTTCACTTGTTTGCAAATATCTTAGCAAAACGGCCATCATAATATGTTCTTTTGTGATTGAGATATAATTGTCTTCTTTCCAATTTCATGTTAAAATGTAAGATTCATTGGGTTTTAGAACATTCCCAAGGTTAGGCAACCATCTCCACTAGGAACTCTAGAACTTTTCTGCCCATCCCAAAAGAGATCACAGCAGTCACTATTATTACCCCCCCACCCTGAGGCTCTGGAAACCATTAATCTTCTTACTGTCGCTATAAATTTGCTTTTCTGTACATTTCATATAAATAGAGTGATACACACTATGACTTTTTGAGTCTGGCTTCTTTCACTTGGTGTAGTGTTTTCAAGGTTCACCGTGTCATATCATGTTTCACTACTTTGTTCCTTTTCTATGGCCCACCAACATCGCATTGTAATGGGTCCATCACATTTTGTTTATTCATTAGTTGATGGACATTTGGGTGGTTTCCATTTTCTGGATGCTACAAATACTGTTACTATGGAAAATTGTGTAAAATATTTTGTGTGAACACATCTTTTCAATTTCTGTGATAAATCTCTAAGGGAGTTTTTTGAGTTACAGTCTAACTGTGCTTAACATTTTCAGGAAGGGCCAAACAAAGCAGCTGTACCATCTTACATTTCCATCAGAGCAATGTAAGAAGTCCTCATTTCTCCCCTTCTGCACCAGTACTTGTTTCCTTTTTCTTTTTAGTAGTCATCCTAATAATGTGGTTATGATCTGCATTTTGTTTACTACTAATTCTGAACATCAAAGCACATTCCTGCTACATTTTCTTTTTCTACCCTCTGTAGTGACATTACCTCTCTCATATCTCAGCTGAGCAATTTCTGTTCCCTCTACTTTCAAATTATCAGTCTTGCTGGAGCTGTCAGGTTTATTCAAACTTTTAAAGAGCACACTTCAGCTTTGTCAATTTTCTCTGTTATATATTTGGGGTTTTTTCTGTTATTATTTTATGAATTCTCATTCTATTGACTTCAATTTACTGTTTTTGAAATTTTATGAACTCTAAGCTTAGGTTATGTCTTTCAGTCTTTCATGAATTCTAATATATGCATTAAAGCAATAATTTCCCTCTAAAGCACTAATTTAGGTGAATCCCCCAAACGAGTATATTTTTTTGATAGTTTCTTTTTTTTATTGGTTGTTCAAAACATTACAAAGCTCTTAGCTCTTGACATATCATATTTCATACATTAGATTCAAGTGGGTTATGAACTCCCATTTTTACCCCAAATACAGATTGCAGAATCACATCGGTTACACATCCACATTTTTACATAATGAATGCCATGTTAGTGACTGTTGTATTCTGCTACCTTTCAGGTAGCACAAACGAGTATATTTTTACTACTGTTCAGTCAAAAACATTTTCTAACTTACATTCTGATTTTTTTATTGTTTTTAATTGACTCATGAGTTCTTTGGAAGCTTGTTACTTAATCCAAATGTTTGGAGATCATCCATTTTTTTTTAAAGAGAGAGTGAGAGAGGGAGAGAGAGAGAGAAAGAATTTTTTTTTTAATATTTATTTTTTAGTTATTGGCGGACACAACATCTTTGTATGTGGTGCTGAGGATCGAACCCGGGCCGCACGCATGCCAGGCAAGCGCGCTACCGCTTGAGCCACATCCCAACCCGATCATCCATTTTTATGTTGTAAATTTCCAACTTGTTTTCACTATGATCAGAAAATATGCTATAAATGATTTGCATCTTTAGTGGTTTTTTTTGAGACTTGAAATTAATACCAAACATGTAAAGACAACCGCAAAATATCTTGAAATCAACAGCTATGACTTTCCATTTCGAGGTTGGGACCTAAAGAAGGATCTAATTTTTATTCTTTCCCTTTTTTTAATGTATATTTAAAGTAAAGATATATTGCTTAAAGCATAACCATAACAAAACCTGTGCATGCACTCTGTGTCTTTCTGTATGTATATAAACATCTTTATTAGTCAGGGTTTGGATATGTACCTATGTATAATTATAAAAGGGGGATTTTATAGATTTATTAGATTGTCTTACATCTTCAGAAGCTGGATAGTTCCACAGTGGCCTTTTGAACACTGGAGAGCCAGAAGACCCAGGAGCTGCTCAGTCGAAGAAGTTTGAGCCCCAGAACAAGAGGGACCAAAGATGCACCCACTCTGTGACTGAAGATCTGGGAACTCTCTGGAGAATTACTGGTCAGAGTCCACATTGGAAGATAAAGGAATTGGAGTTCAATGTCCTCCAGGTGATGGCAGCAATAATCAGCGTACCCATTCAGGAAGACTTTAGCTTGCATCTGCCTCGTTTCCTTCTTCCCCTGTCTTGTGTTCCATCTGGGGCCTTGGTCTATGGAACTGGGATACCTATGTTCAGAGCAGGTCTCCCCTCAATTTGCTGCCCCACATGCCTGTTATCTCTGGAAACACCCCCATCAACATACCCACAAATCTCTTAATTCTAAGCATCTCCTAATCCAGTCAATTTGACAATACAGATTAACCATCACACCATTCTATATCAGACCCTATAAGCCAGTGTTCATGTCACTTGGGCAAATTTTAATTAATGAAAAGATGAATGAAGATTTTTTTTCTAATTCAACAATGTAATCAAAACATCTGACTCTTAGAAATTAAGTGAAAATTCTTTCCATGTGATCTGACATTGCTACCAATTTTGTCCTTAAATTTCCTGGAGTCAAAGTCAAGAAAACACTTAATGGACATGGATTTCTTATTTGTGCTTTGAAAGTCCATTGTATAGATAGCTGTATTTATTACTAGCCATTGGCTCAAAACAGGTGTCCTCAGGCCCTTTGAAGTCTGTCCATCTTGTCAATGATTATTCTATTTTTATTACCTTGCAACAAGTGCATTATTTTCTGTGTTCCTTGTTATCACATCTACATACAAAATGATACAGAGCATATCAATACTGACACAGAGAATATATCACAGCTTCAAATTGCAAAGGGCAGAGAAAAGCAGGAGTGAAAGAGAAATCACCAGCCTGTCACTGGTTTTTACAAACTTGAAGTCAAATCAAAACTCTCAGATTCTTCATTTGAATGACAAAAGAAAGAAAGAAAGAAAGAAAGAAAGAAAGAGAGAGAGAGAGAGAGAGAGAGAGAGAAAGAAAGAAAGAAAGAAAGAAAGAAAGAAAGAAAGAGAGTCTTCAAAGTCTTCAAAAAATAACTTAGATTCTTAATGTATTATTGTCTTTCACATGGCTAGTGATTAAAAAACATAAATGATTTCCTTCCACCTCTCTTACATGAGATCCTGAGTTCATGGCTAACGTGTACTACAAAGGGGAAAGCAGTGTTGAGAACCAAAGTCCACTGTCAGGATAAGTAGCTTTGATGGACTTTGAAGACAGTAAAATTTTCACATACCCTATATGATAGTATAAGCTCAACTTTGCATTGACTTTTTGCTCAAATTTTTAAATAAGGAAAAACTATATTAAAAGACACATAAAATTACACAGACTCTGACACCTGGTGGGCATTTCCACCCTTAATTTCAGCTGTAAAACAGCATCTTAACTAGTTACCAGTATCATTTAGGAAAAAGTGATGGAGATTTAGAGAAAGGGAGAGAGAGATTCATATCTGGATATGCTACCTAACTATATAGCAAGATGTTAAATTATTCTCCCCCCTTTTCTTCCCTCATGCTAACAAACACAGAAAGCACCAGAATAGTATCTGGCACAAAATATAAACGGAATGACCATCCATTCTGTTCTTGCTCATGGAGCACCCTTGATAAATATGCTTTCTCTCTCCTTTCAGGGCTCCTCCTATTTTTTCTGTCCACTTTGCTTTCCTCATATTCTCCTCTTATTTCTGTTGCCTCTACTCTCCTGCTCCTTCTTCTTCTCCTGACTTTTAAAAAAAATATATGACAAGAAACCAGATGTGGTGGCGCACGCCTATAATCCCAGCAGCTCAAGAATCTGAGACAGCAGGATCTCGAGTTCAAAGCCAGCCTCAGCAAAAGCGAGGTGCTAAGCAACTCAGTGAGACCCTGTCTCTAAATAAAATATAAATTAGGGCTGAGGATGTGGCTCAGTGGTCGAGTGCCCCTGAGTTCAATCCCAGTACCCCTCCAAAAATAATATATGAGAAGTAGTGGGGAAATGAAAGGAAAGGCTTATTATAGCTATTTCTAGAATCTCTTTTCTGATACCCTTCAAATCTATTACCTAATATCTTAGTTTTTAAATAGTAACAAATATGGAAATAATGAAAAATGTATTTCTACGACATAGATGAACGCTAGACAATTTTAAGCATAGAAATTTAAGCCTACAAGGTTTTTATTCAGATTGAGTTTGAGCCTTTTCTATAAACACAAGAAAATTCTAGATATTAACCCTCTGGGAGAAGGAACAAGTAAAGAATCTCTGTGTAGCTGTGCTGTGTGCAGGAAAATATCCTTCATCATTAAATCCAACCTGACATGCACACTTGCTCCTTTGTCTTTAGCAAACAGAAATCAGGTCCTTGAGCACACATCAGTGACAACGTTCTTCTTTTTTTAAGTTGTTTAATATAAAGAAAATTTTAACTGGGCTCTCTCAGTTGTTTGTATTTTAAATGCAGCTCCAATTGTGTTATATTTTTCTTCTTTTTTTCTGATGTTGCTTCACGATGAGAAGCACATTAAACATTTTGGGGAGGAATTTCACAGAAAAGATGCTATGCTAAGTTGTCATCATCCTCTTAAGTTAAGTGTAACTTTGAATTTTCCCATTTCTGACATTAGCTCTGACCACTGATTAAGGGGGCTTCAGCTGGGTTTTCTTCACGCTATGTCTATTCTTTTGACAGTTAAGTATCTGTAGGGAAATACTTTGAGACTTAAAAACATATTGTTCTCATTAAATGTTCACCCAGAGTTTCAACATCCACTGATATTTCTTGGCTGAATTAATCATTATTTTGATTGTTTTCGAATTGTGATTTGTCTACTTTTATTATACTTCTACACTTATTAGCTAACATCATAAGAAAAAGAATGGCTCTTTTTTTCCCTTCCTTTCTTTATATTAGTAAGTACTCAGAGATGATTTAATTTTCTTGATTATAATCCATTATTATCAACCCCATCCAAAATCACCCAAAGTAGGTCAGTGGGAATCTCTCCATGGTGGATTCTGGGTCCTTCTGAGACCACCCTTTCATTCTTTGAAACTTTCTTTCTTTCTGACACAAAATACTGTTCTGGGGTGCTTTCCCCCACCCTGGTAAGTAGCCTCCAGAGGCCCACCTCCTTTGATGAAGAGTGTTAAGAGAAATCAGCATCTTCATGAGGGCATGCGTATTGTTGTTGGGATATTGTTATCTCAGACAGAACTAGGGAACATGTATTGTGCATACAGGCTAATTTACAACTACTTTCTCACTGCCAGTTTACACTGATGAATCCATCACCTCAAGCTTGTATAACGTTCTCTTTTTGCACATTTTTAATTCCTGCCTCTGACAGTTTTTTCCACTGTCCTTCCTCCCCAATCTGTGTTTCCATGCTGAGCTGCTGCAAACTGCATTGACCTCCTCCACTGAAGCTCCTCTTGCCCCACTGATTCCAACACCACACACCAGCTGAGGCCACCACACCCACAGGACTCCCTCTCCCATGGCTCCTCCGCCCTGCTGTGATGGGAGGATGTCCTCATTCAAAAGTCAAAAAAGGCAAGTGATTCTCAAAGACTTATTCATCCAGGTCTTACAAGAGAGAGGCAGATGTGAAGTATGGGTTTAATGTTAGAATTTTGCTCAAAGAAATATCTGTGTGAGAAAAAAACAGGCCAGGAGCCAGGCAATGCCTGGAGAACTGTGGGAGTGCGGTGTCCACCCCTGCCATGCTCAAGCATGGGTTGCAAACAGCCCATGGGAAGGAAGTCTGGGAAGATCCAGAGCAGCATAGCTGCCAGCATCTCTCAGCAATTACATTCCTGTATCTGGACGACAGTGACCACATTCTCATGCTCCCCAAACTAATATCATTTTTCCCTGATTACAATTATTCAATATTGTAACACTGAATAAAGTCGGCATCACATTAAAATAAGCCTTCTTACATAAGTAATACTTTAGAAGTATACCCAATTCAATATCATTTACCAAACCATGGGCCCTTTATTTATTTATTTATTTTTATCATAACACAAAGCTGAAGACAATGCCACATTATGTTAACTCTTTTCACACAAAGATTTCTGGAAATGTACAATTTAGGACCTTTCTAGAAAAGAGTTGTTATTGAATGACAGGATATTGCTTATCCAATCCCTGTTATGAACCAATTCTAAACATGGAGGTTGAGCTGGACTTTCTAAAAGAATATTTTGATGAAGTTTATTCCTTATCTGTGGCTCATATATTTCAGAACCTTGATTATTCATTTAGAAAGTTGGTGCTTGTTTTGAATGTTGTATCACACATCCCAACATTCATGAATAAACAAATATAAACAACAGGCAGATTGTTTACGTTTTGAAAAATGTAAGAAAAAGGGAGGGCATTGTGGAAATGTAAAGCTATCCTACACTGTGGAATTTTATTTGGCACTTGTAGACATACTCCCAGGCCTCAGAACTATAATTCAGCATTTCATAATCTCTTCAATTTTACCTTTGAATTTAATTCTCACATTTTAACATCAATTTGGGTGAAAGCCATATGTTTTAGCTTCATTAAATCCACTTAAATTTGGCATAGACAGAGAATGTAGCAAGTAGTGGTAGAAATTAATATAAAATTAAAAGTAGCAACAGATAAATATACGAAAATGTAAGATACCTGTAATGGCTTTCTGATGAAAGTCTTAAAATTTAATTTTCACAAACATCCCTGAAATTTAGATTATATTTCAAGTGGGAGAAATACACAGGGGGAAATAATTTGAGAAGATAAAACCTAAGGGCAAAACACTATTCTTACGATAAATATTTATACAAATATTTACCATTTATAATACTTGACACTTTGCCCACTTTTGCTGAATGTCTACTGTGATTAGACACACTGTTCAAGAGACATTAACCCTTAAGTTGCCCATATATTTTGAGCCTTCAAATGTGGCTAGTTCAAGCTGAAGCTGTACTACAAGTAGATGTCAGAGACTTAGAATGAAAAAATAAGAATGCAAAAGATTTCATTAATAATTTTATATGAGGGGCTGGGGCTGGGGCTCAGCAGTAGAGCGCACGCCTAGCACGTGCGAGGCACTGGGTTTGATCCTCAGCACCACATAAAAATAAATAAACAAAATAAAGATATTGTGTCCAACTACAACTAAAAAATTTTTAAAATAATTTTACATAATTATATGTAAAACAAAATATTTAGAATATTTTTGGTAAAATAAAATATGGATATTATTTAACAATATTTTTTGTACTTTCCTAATGTGGATACTAGATAATTAAGAATTACAAAAATATAAATTTTGTCATATTTCTATTGGGAATATGTGATTAGTTTTATCACAATACATATTCATGATTTTTGCAGAACAAATCCATCTTTCCATCCTTCATGGTGCCCAGTAGGATGGCACGCCCTCTCTCCCTTTGAAGTTAAGTGTGGCCAAAAGGCTTCTTTAAACCAAAGGGTTTTGAGGAGAAGTGTCACATCTCAGAAGAGGCTTTAAGAGCCAGTGTGCAATTACCTCCCCCAGCTGCTGTTACTGCAGAAATACATTGCAAAGAGGCCTCTGTCTTCCCAGCTACCTCGTGACTAAGATTAGAGCACTCTACTGGCATTGAGGGCACAGAGATTGGAGGCAGATAGAAGCTTTCACTAAATATTCCAAAAATATGTAATAGAAAATAACATGCTATAAAGAAGTAAAAAAACAATTACTTAAAAGTCACTTGTGCCCATAACTTGGCTTCTAATACTATTCTCCAATTCTTCCTTGAGGAAAGGACTGATTCTATGATTGAGGCAAGATGAGCCTGCAGCATTTTGTTGTAACAGAAAAGTAAGAAACTGTGCAAAAGAAAAAAAACAGAAGCCAACTTGAAGTGCTCCAGATGGCCAAAATTGAAACAATTGAAATAATATCACATTTCACTGTATTTCAAAATATAAAACAAATAAAACCCAAATCCATGCTGATATAAATTAATGGTTGAATAAATACATGAATGGGATAGACAAATCAAGTTTTCCCTCCACAAGAATTCTAAATAATTGACGTTAGTGGAGGTGAAGCTCAACTCCTCACTCGGAAGTATAGGCCATTCTTAGTATTTGTGTCCAGGTAATACAGAATGGAGACGCACGTGTGGGAAACTTAGCTTCACTTGGAGAAGTTTGACAAACGCCAGGATTTCCAGGTGGCCCATGTTCACACATAGATCATAAGTTATATGGGTGGTATGCATCATTGATAGCTGTTGGGAATGGTACTTCATCTCTGTGTCCTCCTTGTAAATAATAATTATTAATTAATAATAATAATAATAACAACCCACCTAATCCGAGGGGGAAAATACATTAGAATAAAATAAATGAGGTTCATTCTGCAAGATACCACACTAAGACCTCTACAAACTGTCAAGGTCATGTAAAAGCAAGGAAAGGCTGAGAAACCATCACAGCTCAAAGCAAGCAAAGGAGACACAACCAAATGGCCACTGGCATCTTAAATAGGATCCAGGTACAAAAAGAGAACTTTATAGAAAAACTAATACGGTCTAAATAAATTTTTGAGCTCAGTAAATAGTATTATATCATACATCATGTATTGATGAGTTGTGCCCATGAAGTGTGTGCATAGTAAGACAAGATGCTAAGAAGGGAGAAAAATGAGTATGGTATGTAAGGGAACTTATTACACTGTCTTTAAGAGATTTCAGTAAATCTAAAACTTCTAAGATAAAAATTTTATTTAAATATCAAAAGTTGATAACCTCTTTGAAAATGTCCTGATTCTTTAATTGTAAGCCAGTGAAGCAAGATTCAGATCTTTCACCTCCTGCCTAACCTCCTAGGAATTTTTCCTGACCTCAGAGACAAGCACATAGGTTAGAATCTTCTTTCATGTAGACAGAACAGGGGCTTTACTCTGAGAAAGATTTTTGGCATTAGTATTGGTGTTTGTTGTTTCAATTAGCCTTGAGAAATCACTGAAATCTGGAGTTTTTAGAAATTAGGCCAAAATTAGTAAAGTATAAGCATATGAAACTATGTTTGTTACCCCCATTACTTCAGTGGAGATAACTCAGCTTTGAACAGTTCTGAATCTAATCAAATTTGGATAAAAAATTTGCTGATTTTTACCTATAAAAAATGAATTTTAATCCAGGCCCCTGAAAATAAATTGGATGCTAGAAATTACTTCACTCAAAGTCATTGCTAACTCACTTGTATAAACGCATGTACAGAGTGGAGGTCATGAACAGGAATTATTTTATATTATGGAGGTTAGGATTTTATATATACATTTGCATCCTTAACCATTCTCATAAAACTAAATTCAAATTTCAATTGAATAACCTTAGGATGAGGACCCCACCATCATTTCTTTCTTTTCCCCTTTGCTTTCTTCCAATGTCCATCCCTCTTCTTTCTTAAATTTCATGTTGTTTTGTTTTTTTTCTATATTTCGCAATGCTCTGGAGAGAAGCCTGAATTGGAGGTTTCCAAGTATATCAGGCGCTGATTGCTGGGTGGGAAGAGCCAGAAGTGCAAGCACACCCCCCCCCCTCAGCCTGGTGTGAGTGGCGACTCAGCAGCAGCTCGAAGACCACTGTGCATCCACCAGAGTCACATGTGACCTGCAGCCATTATAGTTCGTATTCCACCAGAGCCCTTTATTAATGGGCCAACAATGAAAGAGGAGATGGAAAAATTACTGTGAAAATTACTTTCATCAGTCTGACCTTCCTCCTCTTAGCCTTCAATAACTAGTCTCAAAATATTTTGCTTTCTTTACCTTTTATCTTTCTGAAAAGCTGATACAACTACTTTGTGTTGAATCCTACATAAATACACATACACATACCAGAGTTGTGCCAATGTTTACTTTTCGATGAAGAGTTACTTTGTCATACTAAACTACTCATTTCTCCTGTGTGAAATACCTCTAAAACTGTTGTTTTAGAGCCTGGGGTGTTACTTAGTGTTAGAGCAATTATTCAGCATGCCTAAGGGCCTGGATTCAATCCCTGCACTGCAAAAAAAATTAATGTTATTTATGCAGCATTCTAGACTTCATGCGATGAATAATTATACACTCTATTTAAGGGTGAGCCTTCAGTGTTTGACTAAAATTTATAGTAAATATATAAGTATTACTTTCTTCTAGATAAAACCTATTGACTTAAAATAACAGTCAAATAGAACTCTCTACATGTTTGTCAACAGTGTTAATTTGGAAAATTATTTGGGATTCAAATTATCATATCATCTTAAAGTTCAGACTGGAGAGTCAGAGACCTTTCTTAAAGCAAACAGCCAGGGGAAAAAAAAAACTGCTGAGAATTGTCTAAAATTCACTTTCTCTAGTAAGGTTGAAGTGAATCATCTGTACAGAAGTCCAGACCCAAACTATTCTTTCTGGTTGTAAATAAACAGAATAAATCCTTGAAGATATTACTCAGATCTAAAGTATGCACTAAATATTGGTGTAGTGGTTTCTGAACTTTAATTTGTAAATGACTGCCTCTTAACTCTGCATAATTTTTTTCAGTTATCAATGCTTTATTTTCTCAAATCTACCATATCCACATATCTAGGCTATTGGATTAGGAACAGGGGAAGATAAAAAGAATTTTCAAGATGCAATTTCTATCCTTTGGGAGATGACAAATTTTTTATCATAATATTACAATATGAAAAGAAGAAAAAAACCTACTGTCATAAATGTTAAGACATGCAGGTAGATCAACAGTAAATCCTATGTTCTTCATTTTACACCCTTTTCCAGTCCCACCCACCCACCTCAACTTAGAAACATTACATTAAGCACAAGATAATGGAGAAATATTCAAATTTGTTCCTCCATTTCCAATCACCTCCCCTGGTCCTTGTTTCATTCCACATTCAACCTGGAGTGGTGATGAAGGTCGAGGCCCCTGGAGGGTGACTGACTTTGTCCCTTGGGAAGCTTTGTGACTTTAGATAAGCAATTTACTCATTCTGAGGTTCCAGTTTCCTCATCTAGTACATTATGTTAATGTTAGATTTTACAGTATTAGTATAAAGTTTAAGTTAATTTAATAACAATACTTAGATAACTGTGTTTGGCATATAAAGTGTCTGATCAACATCTGCTGTTGTTTCTGATCCAGGGTTTAATGGCATCCTTGGACTCGGGCACCACAACTTAGATGAATGCCCTTTGCTTCTGCAGCCAGATTATGTTAGGGTAACAGCACCATTGGCTTATCACTATGTTCTGGGACAGAGAGGTTCAACAGAAGGAGAATGCTTTCCCAGTCTAAGAGTCAGGGTAATGCAAAACTTGTTCCTTTCCCACAGAAACTCATAATTATATAACATTCTGCACACAATGTTTGCTTCCAAATTTTGAAGTAGACTTGCTTTGGATACAGATTGAAATGACCCTTGGCTGAAGCGTTGGCCCATGACTCCTTTTATGAAAATAATTCTGAAATCTGACCAAGTTTCATGCCTTGAAATTTGACTGAAATGTGATTTTTGTCTTGTTCTTTAGAATCACCTCAAACATTCCATTGGGTTAGTTTTTTGCTATGGAGAATTTAAAATGGCATTTGGCTACAAGTAGCCTCAAGTTTTGACCCAAGGACAAGTGTCACAAGTTGGGAAATTGAATGGTAAGAATCCTTATCTCCTTAAGCCTGGCCAGCAGCAGCAGGTCATGCATAAAAATATGTTCTCTTTGTAAATACTTTCAGTTCTTCCAACATCTGAGTACAGAAAATCTGCACTGAGGAGAATGCAGCCTTCTCGAGAAGGACAGGCGTGGTTTGGCTTTGAGTGATAAGGATAATTCACATCGGTTTACAAATTAACAGCCAGTATGAAAAACATGAAGCCAGTCAGTATGTGACACGGGACATTATTAAATAAGTGTCATCTTGTAGTATGTTTAAATTAGTTAATTTGTTTCAATTCATTAATTTTTAAATGAATCGGTTCTATATTCTTTTGCGAAAAAACTAAAGGGATTTTCCTACAGCTCAACATTGCCCTCCCATGGACTAAAAGCCATAAGATGGTATTTCTAGTATTTAAAAAAGAAACAAAGAAATTATACTCCTGTGGCACAGGCTTTTAAAGATGCAAATGACTCCTAGAATTCTGAATAGCAGCACACGACTATCCCCAGCATTCTTAGCACGACTATCTCATATCTGAACTTCCTCCATGGGTCAGTCTGCTCTGAACCTTCCTGACTCTAGACCACCCTGTGTTCTGGTGCATGGGCAATTACCACATAAAAATGAGCAACATCATGATAAATCAGTAGTTTACTTACTGAGTCTGACCAATTCCTGAACGGGCATTCCAAGGTAATTTCACTTACTGAGTATTGTATGTTATCTAAGTTAAAAATTTAAAAATACTTGGTAAATATCTGGTAGGTGTGGTGAGCTAGGAAGTAAAGGAAATGTTGCACTAATTAAGAGAAGAATAAAATCCTTGTCGGTTTTATAACCAAGGGTATTAGATAGAAATGAGTCAAATTCTCCTAAGACTTGTGGCAGACTTGTGTTAGTGGAAGTCAAAGAGAGATGCAGATTAGAAATAACTTATGAATCCTAGAATGGTGTTGATTGATCCAAATCAAGCAAAAAGAAAATGGGAGGGTGTCAAGAAATTGATTTTTTTTTTAAACAAAAGACCATTTATAAATTTCATTGTCCTTTTTTGAAATGACATTATGAAGAAAGCGTTTGTAGATGATGTTGAAAATTAATAAGTGGCCCAATAGCACCTTCATACATTGGGCATGAAAAGAATATTCCTTGATCATCATAAAATAAGTTACCACCAGGTGTGATGGTACACGCCTGTAATCCCAGCAACTCAGGAGGCTGAGGCAGGAGGATCATGAGTTCAAAGCCAGCCTCAGCAAAAGCGAGGCACTAAGCAACTCAGTGAGAACCTTCTCTAAATATGAAAACACACGATAGAGCTGGGGATGTAGCTCAGTGGTCGAGTGCCCAAGTTCAATCCCTAGTACCTAAAATAAATCAAAAATAAATAAAAATAAAATAATTACCAATCCATGTGAGATAAACTGTCTTAATCTCTCTTAGACTCAATTTCCTCACCTGTGAAATGGTATTTTTATTCCTATTTTACAAATTTTAGGGTGCCAATGAGAAAGAACATAGGCATAGTTAGTCCTTGAGCCCGAATCTGGGTGTGTTTATTTGAGTTATGAAAATGTAACCTGCCGCAGTCTGGCTGGGCACAATCAGGAGCCACTTGCCAAAAGAAACTAACTTTATTTTTAGAACCACACACGCCAAACAAAACAGCCTCTCAGGAAAAACCCTCAGAGCCTCAACTGCCACCACCGGCTTTCCACAAGCCTCTCTCTCCCACACAAGCTTCTCTCCACCTCCCACAATCCTCCTGCTCTTGAGGCCGATTGGCTGGGTCACGTGGGCGGAGCCAAAAAAGTCCCCCAATGAGCAGCTCCGTGGTCTGAAAGGGCAGGGAAACAGCCCAATGAGCATCACCGCAGAGGAGCCAATCAGCTAGATGTTGCTGGGGCCGAGGAGCCAATCAGCTAGATGTTGCTGGGGCCGCTGTGAGCCAATCATCAGCCGGCAGCTGGAAGTTTGTTGGCAGCTGGAAGTTTGCTGGGGCCCCTTCGGCTGTGGCTCTCAACAGTAACCCAATGCAACTGAGCTGTGGCAAGGGGGAGCCACCATCAGCACTTTCAGACATCAGCTCCTGCTCCAAGTTGAAGGATGGCTGTACCCCAACACAGACTACGCTGGAGCCAAGTTGGAACCAGTGGACAGGTCATTCTTAATGTCACTCTCACTTACGTTTGATATACCCAAATGGAACTCTTTTCATAATGCATAGACCTTGGGCACAAGAAGAACAAGAAATGATAATTTATCTCAGAAGAGAAAAGCATTCAGAAACAAAGACCAGACAGCCAATTGGAGCCTTGACACCATCACAGAATAAGAATTTCCTATAAGACTCGTGGCCCTAAACACAAATCCTGCCTCCAAAAACAAACTTTCTGCCAAATTGGTGCAGATTCTTTCCATAAGATGTGTTGTAAAATTGTTAATAGAAAAATTCTCACCTTTAGTAACACTTTTCATAACTCCAATTTCAATCAGATCTATAATGCTACAGAATGCATTTTAAACATGCTTAGTGCTCTTGCATCCCTGAGCTTAACAGGAAACATGAAAAGCTATTTGGAAGTGGGTTTTTGTAACTTCCTTGTTTCCTCTTTGTTCTTCCTGTGACTCAGGAAGACAGAAGGTCCGACTGACTTTGGAAAGGTCACAGGAAGCAGAAACATGGAGAAGGAAGGAGTCTGAATAGAGATCAGAGGAAGAAAAATTCATTAAATGAAAAACCAGGAGAGGAGAAAATGGAGGAATCAATGGGAAAAAAAAAGTGAAGTGACTAAAAGGCCCACCAGTTTCTGTTACCTACAATATCGTATATCGTTTTAAAACTTATTAGAGCTGGAGTTGGTTAAATTTTCAAGTTTTGGCATCCTGAGTTTTACAGTTACATACTTTGTCATTTCATTTCAAAAAAAGAAATCCCCAGCCAGGTGCTGATTACTGGCATATGCCTGTAATCCCAGTGGCTCAGGAGGCTGGGACAGGAGAATCAAAGAGAGTTCAAAGCCAGCCTCAGCAATGGGTGAGGCGGTAAGCAACTCAGTGAGACCCTGTCTCTAAATAAAACACAAAATAGGGCTGGGGTTGTGGCTCAGTGGTCAAGTGCCTCTGAGTTCAATCCCCAGTACCAATAAAAGAAAATCCAGTTCTAAGGGAGGGCAGGAGGCCAATATTTTTTTGTCAGTCATCTGATTTTAAGGATGTGATGGTTAAAGGGGAAAACCAGCACCTAAGATGTGGAAAGATACACGGTGTGGGAAGGCTGCCACCTACAAGGAAAATCTAGAGAAGCAAAAAGTTCTGGTTATGCTAATTAAGTCTGGTCTTGTACTAAGGTTTTCCAGCTTGTTTGCCAGGCTACTGAAATGGAAATAGAAATAAGATGTAATTACTGGTTTGCCCGTTGAGAATTACAGACTGATTGAGATGTAAGGAAAGTAACTGAGAGATCACAAGCCTAAACTCCCTTAGGTCACAAACCTGAGTGCTCAATGAGGTCCGGGACATGGATGACGAAGGGAACCCTGGCCACTGTGGATCTTGGATGCATCTGAACGCCAAGGAAAATGCAGCACCAGTGTCCTTTCACCTCTGCTCAAGATGATCTGACTATAGGCACCAAGGAAGGGTAAAAAGGAGAAAGGAAGTGGGGGAGGGGCAACTGTTATGCAAATCAAGTAAATTGCATCTAGGGTACCAGAGCTCTGAGCCCATGCAATATTTCAGAGGTAAGGCCTTTGGACCAGGGAAGAGAAGAGGGTAGCCTGAGGACACAGTTACCTCGTGGGAGAGCCAAGAGCATGTCAGGAGGAAGGTTCTCTTCCTGCCTGCTCAGTGCCCCCTGGCTTTTGAAGATTCCAAAGTCCTCACAAATTCATACTGAAATTCATACAGTTCTGTGAGTTTGGCAGTGGCCTTGGTTGTGTGCTTCCACGCCCTTGGCAGATAGTTTGAAAAGTCTCCAGATGACCTCCAGCTCCACAGCCCATATGCTCTGGTCCATCAATTCAATTTTCCCTCCATTTATGCCTCAAGTTGGCAGAGAAGGTTGAACACTTAATGTTTTATGGAGGTCCAAAGAATTGAAGTCATTGTAACAGAAATCTTTACTCCATGCCAGGCTTAATGTCTTAGAATGTGTCTTTTCTTTCTATCGAACACTTCAAAGTGGTGGTGCCGAGCCGAATGTAAAAGTAGCTCCAGGAAGATAAAGATTTATCAAAGATAAGAGTTCCTAAAAAGTACTCTGACTTAAATTGTGGCAGGTGCAAATTACAGCCAAGGATTCCTTGAAAAAAAAAGTTCTTGAACCAAAGTTCTACTGGTCAAAAGCATAAAGATGCTGCATGAAACAAAGATCACAACTGGTCAAAGGGACAGTAAGTTGGTGAAAAATGAGAACAAAACATCAGATAACCAGAATAAACAGGAATTTCACACTATTAGGTAGTCATATTATCTTATTGTACTATAAATATGGTTTCCTTCTGTAGTAAGGAAATACCTCAAAACACCTTCAATCATACAAGAGAAAAGGAAGTTTTAAGACAGTATTTGAAAAGGAACAATGTATAAGTGGAAATGCATTTACGGCTTTTAGCTCCTTCAATGACACATTTGTTCACAAACACCCAGCGCCACATGTATCTGTTTATATCCTAGAAATGACTCCTACACGGGACTTGGCTTAGGGAATATTTAGAGAATCTCACACAATCATGATTAAGATTCATGACTAATGTGAATTATAAATATTTATATTAGGTCTGCTTTTGTACCAAAAAAAAATGACTAGTGTCTAAACACTTGGGAGAGTTGAGGAGGAAAATATTAGGTAATATGTGATGACTGCTGATCCCGGAAGTTCACAGTACAACTTTCCTCTTGGGGGTTGATATGGTGACTATCATCAGGGGTCTCCTCCAAAGCCTTGGAGATTTCAGTAAAAGCCTTAAGGAGTCATGCATAAAAAGGAATTTCTTTCATGTGTTTTCAACTAACAGAATTTAATTAAACCAAATCTTCAGACTTGTCTGCTATTATTGATCATGTTAATCAACAAAACCCAAAAGTTTGGGGAAAGAGAGGACACATGTAGTACTTACTATTAAAATCAAATGAGGAAAAGAAAAGTCCAAGTAACAAGGAAATGGAATTAGAAGGATTTTTTTCTACTAGTAAAAGCAAACATTCTGCATTTTCAGTAACCAAATTCATTTCCAGAAATTTCATTACCACCGAATAGGTAGGACATGAAGGTGTTTCAAAATACAAAATACCTTTTTATCAAACCTTTTCCTTTGTTTCTTTGTCTCCTGCTGGGCTGAGTGGTGCTGAGTGATCTCATCATTTCCCCCTGAACAGAAGTATGTGAACAGAACTACTCTCAGGAGCTAGGCAAGCATTTTACCACCGAGCTACACTCTACCCTTCAGGGAGGGCCCTTCCTCTCACCTAGCTTACCTTTGAAGTGGCCTGCAGCTCACCTGTGTGAGAGGTACAGCCTATCCCAGGATGACTGATGAATACAGGGCCCTCCCACAGCTGCTGCTCCTTTGAGACACTCGTTTCCCACTCCTGTCTTTCCTCAGCTTCTGTTTTAACCCAGACCTTGGAGACAGCTTCATGCCCTTCCTGGAGGAAAGGTGCCATTTAACCTGCCATGGCTAATGACCACCTTAATACTGGGTCCACCCACATCCATCCTTATGTAGGAAAGCCCCTCTCCTGAACCAGAGGAGTCCCAGATTCACCAGAGTGATCTCACCATTTCCCCCTGAACAGAAGTATGTGAACAGAACTACCATCTGCTCAGTGGCCCAGAACAGAACCTGGCTTATAAGTGTTGTCTGCCCTTCCTCCCCTGTGCTATGATTTCCAATCAACTATTCATTCTGATTTCATCCAGCAATCTCGTTTACCTGTAGTTGGCCAAATTTTCTCAGACTCATGTTGGAGTGCCAGGATGTGGTCTGAATTTTTGCCGTATCTTTTTAACTGGGGCTCCTTTTCATTTCTTTTTTAAGACCCTCTATAATTAGTTCATTTCTGAAGGCAGATTGACCTTGAAAAATTATAATGCTGGTGGTGTTCGTTTGCTAAAAACCTTCAAATGTTTCCTGTGTTCTTAAGGTAAAATTTAAGTCTTGCATGACTTGCCCTGCTGACATGAGCCTAGATTATATTTATTTTATATTACACAATATTGTGTGTGTGTGTGTGTGTGTATATATATATATATATATATATATATATATATATATATATCAACTTAATAATAAGAAATATTAATCGAATTTCAACTATGGGCAAAAGACTTCAAAGAAAAAATATAAATGGCCAATTAACACAGGTAAATGTGTTCCAGAACTTTATTTATCAGGGAAATGCAATTTATTATGAAATTGATCATTTAACTCCTCTATCACCCAGATATTCCAAGCCTAGGTAAATTTAACCAAGCGAAACACAAAATATATAAAACACAGTAGCAGACTAAAACTGAGCGAGATTTTGTACAAAATATGTGTCCACAAGAAAATGTATGTAAAAAATCTTCATAGCAGTTTTATTCATAGCAACCAAAACCTGTGAATGGATTAATGAGTTTTTTTTTTAATATTCAGTAGGAAAAAAACTAATAATTCCTCGTAACATTATGTAAGAATCTTATAAATATTTTGCTGTGTCAAATAAGTCAGGAACAAAGGAGTATATATTGAAATGATTTCCCTTACATGAAGTCTAGGCAAGAGAACTAATTAAGTAATGCTGAGTGTTTGGTGTGTGCAGAGGTAGTGACAGAAATCACCTAGGAATGTTTGAAATGTTTTACATATTGACCCAGTGTGAATGACATACGTGTATCAAACTGCAAATTGCACATTTTAAAATCCACACATTTCACAACATATTAGTTACACTTCAATTATTTTTCTTTTCTTTGTATTAATCAAAATATATTATTTCAAAGTTCAATGTATTTATTTCTATCACTCACCAAATTAAATACAAATATCCATAAAAATTTTTTAAATAAAATAATTTATTGTCTGACTTTTTAAGCAAATTTCAGTTATCAGTTTATATTAATACACTTCAGTTAATTCTTTTTAATTGGGGAAGGTAGTGAGAATTTAACCCCAGGTCTTGTGCATGCTAGGCAAGCACTCTACCTCTGAGTTACATTCCTAGGCCTATTATGTTATTTTAATAAGTTTATTATATCTTAACTGAGTAAAAACAAACCAACTCAGGTAGGCCCAGAAGTTATTACTTTTTACGTGACTTTGAAGAGGCCTCCAAAGAGCAGGTGATATCACCTGCCTTGGCTCAACAACTAGTTCTGATCATTTCCCTTTCCCTTCCTGATTGACAGAAGCTGACAGAAAAGTTTAGCCTCGTGCTGCATAAAAGGACCCACACAGTAAACTTCTGCCAGTTAGAGATTTCTTCCAAATTTTGTTACTGTTTACTACAAAATGGGATTGGCTGCCCCAGCCTCAGCCCTCTGATTCCTTAGGAGGCTTCTAAAATAAACTCATCTTGAAGCCCCAAAGCACTTTTCATCTGCGGCCCTGAAGAGCAAATTTAACAACCTGCAGCTCTTAACAAATTGTTTTCTGATGCAGGCACCTTCTGAAATAGCTGGCGTCTCTTATCACAGATGATTACCTTTGGAAGAACAGTAGCAAACTAAAACTGAGTGAGGTTTAAAACAATATGAAGTGGTTTCACATAAAAAAAAAAAAATGTTATATTGATTATTCAAAGAAAATAAAGCTTTTCATGCTTGCCTGAATCCAGAGCCTCAAAAACACCATATCTTTTGTTCCATCTTACATACACCAGGATACAGAATCGAGGACATCTTCACAACCTTTTAAAATTCCACTCTCCATAATAATAGGCTTTTCATCCAAGACTGACATGGAAATTCCAATAAAAGGTTGGAAATTGAATATTTCCACTTTTCAATCTCAATAGGGGAAGAAGAGAAATGTGAGCCCACATCTGTTCATAAATTTTGATAGTTGGATGATTTCATGATGAAACAAACATGGCATCAAAACTTACTATCTAGAAATGGAATTCTTCCTCACAAATGCAGAGCATATTAGCTTTTCATAAATGTAGGCTTTAACAAAAAAAAAAAAAACAGGAAACAGATGAACTATGTAAATCATTTAAATAAAAATATAGTGTGGTGTATGCACAGTTCCTTATGATAGTGTCCATAAAACATTCTCCGGAAAATGCAGTTGATCTCTCAATAACACAAGCCAGATGCTGGTCAGATGCTAGATATATCCAGACTTACCCCAAATGTGACTGTGCTGTCACTGTGGGCAAGCTCGAATTACTGCCCTCTACACTGTATTTAACCTAGGCTTATACATTTACAAGTAATGGCACTCTGTGTTCTCAAAAATGCATGGATAGAAAACCTCAGCATACTCTGCGTGGCACAGCCCACTGGCACGTGTGGGCTGATGAGTTTCTTCAGGGATAAGCAGTGGTGAACTGAGGCCACAATTAGAACGAGATTATAATGTGATAAAATGTGTAATGATTACCTTTTCAAAAGTGGATTCTGGGTCAAAGTTCAAGACTTGTGAATATAAACGTTCTCTTCTTGTTTACTACCTTTTACAAGATCAAGATCAAGACATCAAAAATTCTGTGGCTCTTTCCTAGAATTATTACCCTATTTTAGTGAATCTGAGATTCTAAACTAATTTGGAAGCCAGGTTTATACTTTATGTTCAAGACGTCAAAGTCTTCATTGTCTGAAGTTAGATCGTTTTTATCTTTTAAGGAATACATATTTTACCTTTCACTTTATGTTAATACAAACTTATTAACCAAAAGTCTAAAGGGAAAGAGATGAATTCTTTTGAATTATGTCAATTTTAACAATTAACACTGGGAAGTAATTAAGAGTCCAACCAGTAAAATGAGGTTACATACATGAGACATTGTTGTTTGCCCCCAAATTATTAAAAAACTGTTTTCTTACTAAAAGAAAGAAGAAGTGTAAATAAATGAGGATTCAGATAACACTTTTCTAAAGACAGAAGTTATATCTCTAGTATCAACATAGCACAAGGACATAGCCAGGATTCTCACTGCAATTCCAGATTCTAAGAATCCCAACTACTCCTCACTAATGGACCATACTTTGAAAAATGAAGCCATAGAACATTTTTACTGGAGTGAAACTTCAAAAAGATGTCTCATTGTGTAATGTTTTGTTTCTCATCTGTTTCTTTATAACCCCAGATTCTCCCAAAATGCCTCTTCTTTTTATAACCACATGTCTAAGAGCAAATCTTGAGGATTTGACTCAAAGGAGGAGAAAAGGTTAGACCAACTTTACAATAATCTGATTCATGTTGAAGATGCTACAGAAAAGAATTTTCTAGAATGCTTATGGAATAATAATTCTACATTTATTTCTGTTTTAAAAACTAGCATCAAGTAAAACAGCTGACAGATAAGTCCCTCAATCTGTTCAATCATCCCTTGGGAAATCCAAGTACATGAACCTATCAGAGGTTTCAGGAAGTCCTGCAGCACAAGAACATTTAGTATGCCAAGCATTTAGCACGGAGTCTCCCAACTCTCCAGACACCGGAGCACTTCCAGATGTGGCAGTGTATTTGGGGAATTGCTGAGAATGATAAAGTGGACATGGGAAAAAAACGTTTTCCTATGAAGTCTCTGTGTTAAAATGTCAGTGTGTCATGGCCACCACACAATCATGAACTCCACCAAAACCTTTCAAATTTACTGTTTCATAAACATCTGTGGACTACAAAGGGCACACAGTGAGCTCACCCATTTTCAAGAATAAGCAACTTACATCCTCTAAACTGAAGTGAGGGTTCCTGATCTGGGCAGAGTGATGTAAACAACTCCAGTGTCACTCAGACCCACAACCTGTGGACCAGCTGCAGGAGGACTCTGAAAATACATGGTGGAAGGTGGCTCAGGGAAGAATAGCGGAACCCAAAGCAGTCAGAGGGGAGCTTCCTTTTCTTCCCTTTTGCCTTTGAATCAGCGCATGTTTTAGGTCAGGGCACCAGGTATGCACAGGAAGAATTCCAAGAGAAATTCCTCCTTTTTGTCTCGATATTGGGAAGTGAAGGCTCTACAAGGCAGAGAAGAAGGGGGGAAAGGCCTTGGCCTTTTCTGGTTTCTCTCTCAGCTTTGACCCCAGCAAGCCCCACTCCCAAATCTGTAACCTGTGGTGGCTGGGACAGTGGCAGCCAGGCAAGGGCCTAAAGCTCTGAGGAAGAGCTTTGTGCATCTGAAGAGAACTGTGCATCCAAAATCCATGGAGGAAAATGCCCCTTTCTTCTCTTATCCTCCTGCCACTTGCTTCTGGAGGCAGAAAGAGTCTCAGGACATACAGGGCACAGTGAGGACACTAACCAGAAAGCCAAGAAGGAGGGACCCTAGGAGTAAGACAGTTTGAAGGAGATTATGGGGAAGAGAGAACTCAAGAAAGGAGATCCCCCAAAGTTTTATATGAACCTCTAAGTTCATTTTTCTTAGGGAACACCCCTAAGAAAAATGGTAGATTGGACCCTAAAGAGTGTTCCTGAATTGTTCTGAGCACTGACCCATTAGGGAGGCCACCACCCACGTCTGAGACTGTTCACCAAGTGTCCGGCATTGCCAGGGAGAGCTGCACAACACAGCAGAGGATTGGAAAAGCACACTGACCTTTGACCCACAGTCCACACAAGACAAGTCAGAAACTGCACCCAGAACTAACTGGGTCAGTGGCCTACCAAAACAAATAGACCAGGAGCACAGCAATCTCCACAAGAATTACTCCAGACTCAGACTCATAACTCAATATTTAAAATGTCTAGCATTCAATCCAAAATTAGTCAACATATAAAAGACCCAGGGAATTCTGACCAAAAAAAAAAAGAGAGAAAATAAATAACAGTAATACCAGTAGACATCATGAACCCAATATGAACCAGATGTTGAATTTCCAAAGTCTTTTAAGAAGCTATTTTATATATATATATATATATATATATATATATATATATATATATATATATATATAATGCTCAAAAAGGTAACAATAAGCATTCTTAAAGCAAATGGAAAGATATAAAGCCTCATCAGAGACATAGGTGTTATGAGGAGAACCAAATATAACTGAAAAACAAAACTGCTAATTCTAGAGTCTAATTTTTTTTTTTATAAAAAATTCTTCACAGCAGAATGGAGACATTAAATGAAAAAGTGAACTTGGAGCTAACTCAATAGAATTATCAATTTGAACAACAGAGAAAAAGTTTGAAAAAAAATAAATAAATAGAGTCTCAGGAGCCTGTGGATACTACCAGAAGTGCTAACATTTATATGCTTGGAGTTCTAGAAAGGTATGAGGAAGATTATAGGGCAATTGACAATTTTTTTAACTGGTATGGAAGTCAGGCCCTGAACTCCTGGGCTCAGGGATCCTCCTGCCTCAACTTCCCTCTCTAATCACTATTTTGTTCATTTACTTTTTTTCTTGTGTGATGCCTCAAACATTCTAGGCAAGGGCTCTGCCTCTGAGCCACACCTTAGTCCTGATGTATTTTAAATAACACTTTATACTTTCAACAATATTCCTTGTTTCCACAATTTTCAGCCAAGTGAATGCACTTTCTCTTACTGAAGGTTCCAAGTTTATTTCTCCAACCCTTTACTTGCGTTGAGCTGCATTACTTGCTTTGGCAAGTAATTGTTCCAAGCCGAGACCCAAAGAGGCCTTTTATGTTTCCACTTGTGCTCACTTTTCCTGTAGGAAAACATTGCCAGGGTTATTCAACCAGGCCTGAGAGGGAGATGAGGGGCATACAGCAGAGAAAATCCCACGGAACTGAGCCCAGTGGACCAGCAACCCATGAGGTTAAATTAATGGAACTTAAAGGCATTGTGTTTTTTATGTCATCTTTTATGTGGAAGAGTCTGTTTTTTTTTTGGGGGGGGGAGGGGGGTTGTTGTAAAGCACAAGTTGATTGACCTCTCAACCCTAATAGGGCCTAGTCTTAGGGTAACAGTTATGAGAATCAGGACACCTCATATGGTGATCCGACAAAAGGGATGAAAGAAATCAAGTTCCAGTAAGTGAAGCACAGAGAGACAAGATGATAGGTGACTGGGAGGGAGAGAGGAACAGCTTTGGGGCAGTGGAAAGGGGCCTCCAGAGAGATGACCCACTGTTTCTCTTGAGTTGGCCATCTAGGGAGCTCAGTGATAAGTGTTATGGTAAAATTACAGTAAGGTTTTCATCATTTCCACTAAGTGCTTTCTGACATTTCTTATCTTCATTTTCATACTATTAACATCATTCCTTTGGACTATCTTACTCATCTGAAGTGGATGTCTCCTGCTATATTCATATCAGTGTATACTTTTAGATCCTGAAATATTGCCTTTAGAATTGTACTTCATGATCATGATCAACACACTCAGTTGGGTATTCCAAAACAGGGGTGCCATATGTAGGCCACTCCTTGCCTTTTTTATAAATGGCTAATAGCATCAATTTTTATGAAATTTTATTCACTGTACTGCAGACTATCTTAACAACTCTGGAAAAAAAAAGTGATTCCCAAGTGATGCCCAATGACTAAGGGGTGAAAATCTGAACCTCTGTGGTTGTTCCTGTTAAGTCTTATGCAATACCATGATTGATTTTAGATATGACAGATGGAAAGTTTTCTGCCAAACTTCCTAAAACATTCCTTTAACAGCTGAAGGATATCAGAAGTTGAAGTAATAAAAAAATGTTTATTTTCATTATGCTTTATAACTCTGGGTCTTAAGTAAATAGTGAACCAAGTTTCATAGCATTGAATCTTGTTTTATTTGGAAAGATCTTGAATTTGTAAAAATCACTTTTCTATCCAGTGTATACTAGGCTAAATCATCATTGCCAATCATTCCAGCTTGTTCTCAGTGTAATCTTAAAATACTATTATTTACAGTACATAGTATCCAAATTATATTATACATAGACTAAACAATATAAAAAATGTTAAGTTAATCCTCATATTCTTTCAAAACTTTTCAAAGTTACTATTAGAAAGTAACTTAAGTTTTAACTTTGTCAGAGTTTGACCTTAAAAAAAAAATGTATTTGGATTGGGCCAAGGGTGCATTCCTGTAATCCCAGTGGCTTGGGAAGCTGAGGCAGGAGGAATTGAAAATTCAAGGCCAGCCTCAACAACTAGGCGAAGCCATAAGCAACTTAGCAAGACTCTGTCTCAAAACAATCAAAAATAAAAAAGAGGTGGGGATGTGGCTCAGTGGTTAAGCATCCCTGGGTTCAATCTGGAAGTACTGGAAATACTTTCATCAGACATAATTAAATTGGAAAAGAAAGTTTCATATTTATATTCAATTTAGCCAAAAATTTTATATTTACATACACCTTGAGAGTAACCTCATTTAAGAGGAAAACTCATTTGGTTGCACATTAGAATCACTGAAGTGACATTGGAATGAATTGGACATTACTTTCCTATGTTCATATATAGATACACTACCAGTGGAACTCCACACTGTGTACAACCCCAAGAATAGGAAGTGATACTAAAAAGAAA
>NW_026000240.1:18868840-18885115 GCF_001458135.2 Marmota marmota marmota | reverse complement strand
TATATATATATATATATATATATATATATTTTTTTTTTTTTTTAAATCTCTCCAGGAGATTTTAATGTGCAGTCTGACTTGAAAACCAATGGTCTTATAAATCAATGTGGTATGACACCTAGGTAAGATGATGAAGTTGTAACTTTATCTCTACAAATATAATGACCATATCAAAGGAGGCCACCAGGGCCACTGCAGTAGCCAGGTGCTTCTGTGTCCTACTCAGGTGGCACACCATCAAGTGTGATACTGACTGAGGAGAGAGAAGCAGGGAGACCTAAGGACATGGTGGTGACGTGGTTGCAAAAGCCAGAAATGTTTATCTTGAAGAGTAGATTTAGGAAAATTATAATCCATTGCTAACAGAAGAAGAGGAACTGAGTCTGGTATATGTTTCTTTATGAGGCAAAACTTGGGACCCGGGCTGGGGATGTGGCTCAAGCGGTAGTGCGCTCGCCTGGCATGCGTGTGGCTTGGGTTCGATCCTCAGCACCACATACAAACAAAGATGTTGTGTCTGCCAAAAACTGAAAAATAAATATTGAAATTCTCTCTAAAAAAAAAAAAAAAAACAAAAAACTTGGGACCCAATGGAAGTTAGGAAGGCACCTGATACTGGAAAGAGCATTCTGAGAAGAAGAGCCTTCTAAGCTCAGATGAGAAATCGTCAAAATACTCACGCTAAAATCAAGTGTTCTGCGATGGACATGGAGAGGGAGGCTGGACTATATGATCTTTTCTTTAATATTGCAAAAATAATCTGAAAGAGCATTTTTAAGCTTTATAGAACTTGGTAAATCATCAACTTGGGGTTGGTCTTGCTGAACAGGTTTGTAAATTAAAGAAATACCATTATGAAAAGCTTGCTCATCACATAGGGAACATGAGCCAGGAGGAGACTGACAAAATTATGCTTAGTAAAAATTTAGAGTCAGCTTTTCAAAAATTGCAACAGCCTAAAACTTATCATTTAAAGCCAATAAGGTAAAATTTAATTTAATAGCTTTTTATACTTGACTCAACAAAAACAAGAAAGTAAGTACTGTAAAGTGAAGTTCTGGCTACCCAGCTTCTAATATTAAGCATAACGAGATTTTCCCTGATAAACTGCAAATTGTGGGCAGTAAAATAAAGTTGCCCATCCCCCACCAAAAGTAATTGGATATGAGATTGTATTAAAAATATGAAACATGAGTAATCCTTCTCTTTGTTTCTGGACCACTTAAGTCTAGCTTTACCTGCCATGTTGAATTCAGATCTCACCACACCCAGTGGACCCATCGACAAAGCTGTGTGTCTGATGTTAGCACTGTAAATTCAGCAAGCCATGCCTAGGCATGAGGAGTGCCCAAGGTGTGCAGACAAAGACTAGCAAGGAGTATGAAGTTCCTAAGTGTGGAAAAGATGATGGGGTGAGGCATAGGAGGATAAAGGGAAGAAGGGAATGACTATGACTTCTGCTGTTAAGTACTTCTAATCCCATATTGAAAGGCTTTCATTTTTTTATATGATTCCCAAATGCACAATTATAAACTTTAAGTAGAAGTCACAAAAGACAGATTTCAACAGTTACCCCCAAACAAATAAAGTTTCCTATTGGACATAAGTTTCATATGTTCATATATGGATACATTACCAGGGAAACTCTGTATCATGTATAACCACAAGAATGAGAACCTAATTAGAATAAGTTATACTACATGTATGTGCACTATGTCAAAATACACTCTACTATCCTGTATATCTAAAAATAACAAATTTTAAAAATAAATTTAAAAAAAAGTTTTCTGCTTGCCTGTCACTGGATTGGAATACAAGATGGCGTCCAAGTCATGTTTAAAACTTCAGGTACAATGATGGGCACCTACCAAACACCCAATAAGCATTTGCTAAAGGAAGTTTTCAAGAGGAATCTGAACAGCCAACAACTAGGGATGGTGAAAGGGGATTTGTTTAAGGGCAGGGCAGGACAGAGCTTGGACTATCTAGCTTTTTATGTAATTTTTTATTTATATATGACAGCAGAATGAATTACAATTCTTATTACATATATACAGCACAATTTTTCATATATCTGGTTGTATACATAGTATATTCACACCAATTCATGTCTTCATACCTGTACCTTGAATAGTAAGGATCATCACATTCCACCATCATTAATTACCCCATGCCCCCTCCCTTCCCCTTCAACCACTCTGCCCTATCTAGAGTTCGTCTATTCCTCCCAAGCTCCCGCTCCTTATCCCACTATGAATCAGCCTCCTTATAGCAAAGAAAACATTTGGCATTGGTTTTTTGGGATTGGCTAACTTCACTTAGCATTATATTCTCTAATTCCATCCATTTACCTATAAATGCCATGATTTTATTCTCTTTTATTGCTGAGTAATATTCCATTGTGTATATATGCCACATGTTTTTTATCCATTCATTTATTGAAGGGCATCTAGGTTGGTTCCACAGTTTAGCTATTGTGAATTGTTCTGCTATAAACATTGATGTGGCTGTGTCCCTGTAGCATGCTGTTTTTAAGTCCTTTGGGTGTAGACTGAGGAGAGGGACAGCTGGGAGGACCACTTCAATCCTCAGATTCTCTAGTTGATAATACAAATTAAATCAGAAAATCCTAAGAACCCTAAGATTTTATTATTTGAATATGAATGTGTTTCTCAATATATCTTCTATGAAAAGTTCAGAGTTGTATCCCAATAAACCCATCACAAATTGAAAATATACTAAGTTGAAAACACATTCAGTTCAGCTAACCTACTTAGGATCATAGTTTGCAGCACAACCTCTGGAGAGGATTTGTTCTTTACTCTTGAGATGCTGGCTAGGAGTTGTGGCTTCCTACTGCTGCTCAACAGAGCATATGGCACTGCTTGTCATTAGCCTGGCAAAAGAAAAAAATTCAAAGTTCAAAGTAGAGTTCAATGCATATTACTGAATGCATATTGCTTTTCTACATCAGAAAGTTAAAAAAATATCATTAAGTTGAATTATCTTCAGCCGTGGACTGTCCCTATGTGCCTTCTTATAACCTGTAATTGCTTTATTAGCTTAAAATAAGTCAAAATAACAAGCTATGGCTTAACCTAAAACTTCATTTCTCACACAAATCTGTGTGGGCCTGGAAACTCTGAAGGGCAACATCTTCCAAATAGTGACTCAGAGATCTGGGCCTCTCAAGATACGGGCTTTAAGGGTCTGTGAAATGGGCTTTTAAGTGGTTGACTTAATGAGTGATGACTATCACTTGTTCATTGGCCACTGGTCAAAGGAAGTCAGATGGCCCCCACCTTACTGAGCTGGTCAGGAAATGTGAAGCACATGTAAATCTCACCTAAAATTAAGATCCACAGTTATAAGCACCCAAGAGTGGATACCAATTAATTATGTCACAGAGACAAGCACTGCTTTCATAATTCTTGTTCTTTCCTAACCATAAAAAGAAAAAAGTGTAATCCTCGGTTAATATTTGCAAGAAAGTCTGTTGGAGGATGAAACTGTCTGAAATGTAGTGTAGACACTATGACGTCCAAAAATAATAACCTGAAGTTGAAGCCAAAACAAATGCCCCAAATTAGTAGATGAAACCCTTCTCACCTATGCCAACTTGGATGTAGGTGTACATCCATTCTTCATGTTTTTACTTGAAATTATAAAATTTAAACCCTGTCATTTATCCAATTTCTAAGATTCTACAGAAGAGGTGTTAAAAAGAGGTTTGGTGGAAATCAACAGGCCACACCCAGTGAGCAACGCAATCTGTAACCAGGGAGCGACCAAGCGCCAGTGTAAACACAGGACAGGGCCACACCTTCCCTGGCATTGGAAAACCTACGCTCTTCCCATACTAGTGTTTGAGAAATGTTTTCTAGTTTAACGCTAAGATAAAATAAAATAAAAATTTTTTTTTTCCTAACTCACTATGTAGACATAACATAAACAATGTGGTGTGTTAATCACTCAGAGAAAGAGGGCCCATTAGAGATGCAGGGAAGACAAGGATTTCTGTTCAGTTACTGATTGCTGTGTAACAGCACATGGAAGCTTGGTGACTTCAAACTATGCTGTCCTTATCTCTCATAGCTCTATGGGCTCACTGGGCTCAGCTGTGTGGCTTGCGTTGGGGTCTCATGTTTGAGGGTGGGCAGACGTTGACAGGGACTATGTTCACCAGAAGGTCAGATCAGGTCATTATCCACTTACTTCATCCACATGGCAGGCCCGAGTGTGGGAGCTCCTCTTCAGCGGCTGGACCCTTGGGTGTGGCCCTCCCATGCTGCAGGGGCTCATAGCAGCCACAGCAGCTGGGTTCAGAGGGAGTGCCCAAGAGGTGTTCCAAGAACTCAGAGCCAGGAAGCCTCCGGTCAGTGAAGGAAGAGGTTATACAGAGTCGTTTTGATTGCAGTATTTAATTCCATGGGGCCCACAGGGAACTAGACACTGGAGGAAGCTTGGGAGGTGTGGTTCCTGGAGAACTGTGTTTGGACACTTGCTATTCCTGACACCAAATCATTTCACTAAAACATAATTTTCATTTCCTCTCCTCTGGGCTTATAGAAGATCAGTGGGGAAGCTGACCTGGGACAACATGAAAAAGAAGGATTCAGGCAATCAGCCAGGGCACAGGATGCCCCATGGAAAGGGAAGAGTGATCAGGGAGAATTCTGTGTGCTGAACGTTTGAATTTTTAAAAGCTGGCAAAAACTGGAACTACCTTAGTGAACTTCCTGTTCCTGTTTCCTGATGGTCGATAACATCAGGAGAAACACATTTCACTAATCCTGAAAAAGTCAATAACAGAAATTATAACACTGAGTACCTGAATCACCCCCCATTTTTTTTTTTTTTTTTTGCCACAGGATTCTTGTCCTCAGGGAGCAATCACCAGCCCTGTGCTGATTCTGAAGTAAAAAATGATTGTGATTTTTTTCCCCTGACACATGGCAATTAAAAAATAATTGTTTTTATGATAGAACCTGTGGAAGTGCTCTAGTACTTTGTAAGATATTTGGTCTACTGCAAACCAATTGCTTTGGGGGTTATAATTAGACTTACTTATATATTTATTTCATTATTAGATATGTTCGTGTCTGACATTTACATGAAACAACCATTTCATCAGAATTAACTGGAAATATGCTAGCTACTGCTTATTTCAGAACAAGGGGTTACAATTCCTCCTTCTAAAATAATGTATGATAATACACGAATTTCTAAAAAGATCCAATCTCTATCATTTTTACAGATATTACCCTTTAAGAAAATTTTTGAAAGCATGATTTGAAAAAAAAAATAAATATCTTGCATTCTGTTTAAAATTTAGACTCTATTAGTATCCATTTTGACCACAAGGTGGGGCTATGATGTCACAATTTGGCAATATTTATAAAATACATTAATTATGCAAACAGATAAAAATAATTTAGTTTAAAAAGATAATTTAGTTTAAAAAGATAAGTTTTCAAATATGCATTATTGTGAATTAATTAATTATCTAATCATTAATTATCAGCAGCAAAAAATGCTTTCAACGTGTCCATTTCTCATTAAGCTTTGTCAAACACAAAACTGTAGTGAGCAAGTATGGAATTATGTATCACCCTGTGATGTCCTTTGGGATTACATTCCCAAAAGAAGCCACCAAATTTTAGACCAGTATTAATAGGAATGTCTTTAGAAATAATTTTGCTAAAATTATTGGATAATTAATTACATGAGTCCATTATTCATTACAATACATAATTTTTTTTGATCTTCCTAGTTGCCTTAATTCTGTTTTGTAATCTAATATTTACACTCATATACATTCATATCTTACATTTACATGAAACAAGCCATTTCATCAGAAATAACTGGAAATATGCCAGCTACTCCTTATTTGGAGGATTTGAAACAAACTGTTTCTTTGTTTATGTCATGATCTTTTTCATTTCAATTGTTACAATCATTTTGAAGGTGACTACTTGTGTGTTTTATATTGTGAAGTATGAAGAAATCCATTTCTAATTTTGAAAAGAATCTAGCATTCAGATTGTTTGCCAAACACTTTACAGTGAAGACAGATCAGCTTGCCAAACTAATCACCGTCAAATTATTTTCAAATAAATGCATATTATCACCACCTTACTCACACCTGTCATCAATGAAACCACTTTCAGAAATAACTGTTTTCTAATTCTATCAAGAAGGAAATAAATGTATTAAAGCCAATCCTTAAAATTTTAAAAATAAAAAGTTGTCAGGGAAATTTAAGATTTTGAAGTCCACAAATCCTAAGCCTATATTTTCACCCTTACAATTATTCTATTTCATTTTGTCAAAATAATTTACACAGTACTTTGCATTTTTAAAACGTGTCCACATGTATAGTTTTCTATTCTCTTCATTACTTATTCTTCATCTTATTTTAAAATTCATTGCTTTTGTTAAAAACTTTCATACATTTCTATTTTTCACCCCAATGGCCTTTTTTCTTAACAGTTATTGTAACAGAAGCCTGTAATTGCTGTTTTCTAAGAGTACTGGAAAGCTGGTATTTGACAAAGCTAGTGTTCACAAAGTCTTGAAGACATTAATTTTCCGAACAGTCAACACCGGATCCAAGAGAGGGATTTACAGAATCTCAACTGTGAATAGAATTTTAAAATTCTATGTGACTTTTCTGTAACTTGAAAAAAAGATCTGCTGTATAAATTATTCCATATTCCAGATGAATGGCAGTTCCCCCGAATATCATATAACATGGGAATTAGGACTAAGGTAGCAGGAAAACTGATAAGTGCATAAGGAGGCAGGAAAACAGAAGGAGGGAATACAGAGTCATCACTGAGATGGATGGCTGGGTTCACACATGTAGAGCTTCCCGTGTTTTTATTCCATAGGGGGCATTCACCTCCTAGGTAAATTACCAATAAATGACTATGTTTTTCAAAGATAAAGCAAAATGGAGAAGAGACTGGATTATTACTGGAGTATCTACGCTAGGAAAAAATATTCATGTGGATTCCTTTTTATTAAGAATTAGAGGGCTGGGGATGTGGCTCAAGTGGTAGCGCGCTCGCCTGGCATGTGTGCGGCCCGGGTTCGATCCTCAGCACCACATACAAACAAAGATGTTGTGTCTGCCGAAAACTAAATAAATAAATTAATTAGGAAAAAAAAAAAAAGAATTAGAAAGATGGGGCTGGGATTGTGGCTCAGCGGTAGAGCGCTTGCCTAGCATAGGCGGGACCTGGGTTCGACGATCCCCAGCACCACATAAAAATAAAGGCATTGTGTTGTGTCCATCTACACCTAAAAAATAAATATTTTAAAAAAAAAAGAATTAGCAAGAAAATGGGGCTGGAGGTGTAGTTCAAGTTCAACGGCAGGCTTTGTGGAGATCCTGGGTTCAATTCTAAGCACCAAGGGGGAAAAAAGGTACGATTAGGAAAAGTGCCAGAATGGTGAGTACATACAGCCCTCTCTGCTCATGTAGCCCCCCCAAAAATGAATGATTACTAATGACATTCATATACTTCCACTTTTTCAAACTTAATTGTGAAACTTCCCCCCTTTTCTTTTTCCTGTTTTTCCTTTATGGAACAATTAACACCCAAACACATTTCCATAATAAAAAATTTCAATGATATAGAAATACAAAATGAAAAAAGCATAAATTCTACTTCCTCCTCTATAATCTCACACTACTATTCAGAGTATGTTCTTTTCTAGAAAAGATTCTTTCCTAGAGATATCTGAGTGTGGGTTACATACATATAAATTTTTTTTGGAAGGCTTTTTTAATACTCTGCAAAGTGAGTGAATCCTGCCATAGAAATGATCCCTGCTAGAGTCATCTACTGTTTCCAGAGCTGCAGTTTTCTCTTTCCAAACCTACTAGTTTCCTATTTTTCAAATTCTCTGATCTACTGATAGGAGTTTTTCTCATTGTCCTTCACTAACTATGAATCTTCCTTTTGTAAAAAGTACTTTTTTAATATTATTTCAGAGAATCTGTGATAAGAGCAAAGATAGACAAATGTGCTCAGTCCACAGCCCTGATCCAATTTCTGGAAACAGGGCATGATATGACAATAATTACAGTAGGTGGCCACCCACCACACCCCACCTGAAAAGCACCTCGTAGGCATCTCTCCTCGAAATGCACCCAAAGACGTGAGGGCTTGTGCTGAAGGAACTCCACCTGCTTTGCCTCTAGGGTCACTAGTGACTGCTTGGGGTCCATGACACATCATTTGCTCTCCTGGAAGTACAATTATGTAATTCACAAACTATCATGCAAATCATTACCTAAATGTTTCCTTACTTTGTTGATGGGTAGGGATTTACTTTAGGTATTAAGGGACACCAAAGAAGAGAACAGAGATAGACCGAAGCTTGCTGATTTCCCAAGTCCATCTCCCAGCAACAAAAGCATTCAGGTGATCCCTATATATGTGCTCAGTGCATAGAACACAAATGAGCCCACAGGAGACACAAAAGCACCACCAAATATATACTTAAATATGGAACAATCATGTGGCCTTTATTTCCTCACTTGTAAAATGAGTCACATCCAATCCCTAGTCCTTACGAGACCAAGATTTCACAATTAATTTATAATCCAACTAATAGAGTCTTGATGTTATATTTTCAAAGTTACAAAACAAACTGAAAAAAAAAAAAAAAAAGACAGTCTTTGTATCCAGATATTATTTCAGGCTATTCCATCATTTATTCACTTCTAATGATAAATCACCAATAATAAAGAAAACAACAAATTCTTATTTTAAATAATTTTATTTTTCAAAATTTTCTAACACATGGTGTTAGAAAAATGAATTTTGGCACCATGATTAAAAACTTCAAGTTTAACCTTTAAATTAAAAACAGTAGCTACAAGAAGGACATTTACACCTCACTCAGAGAAATGGTAATAAATGAAGTCAACAAATTTGGAAGGGGGTTAGAGTAAAGTAGAGAAGAACTCACAGATTAAAAAGGATAAAACAGAGATCACAGTTAGAAGGAAAAAAAAAATGAATAACCCTCCCCAAAAAGATTAAGAAGAGAGACAAAGGGCAAAAGGGAAGAAGCCAGGCTCACCAACTTTATTTACCTGATATAAAATTCAAGTACTTAAAAAGTTTTATAAAAATCATAAAATTCGACTAGTCTCAATTTTTTTTCTTTTTCTTTACCATTTTCTACAATTAAAAAAAATGAAACTAACAAAAATTCTGTTTTGACATAAGGACACTTACGGATTTTAGATCTGGTGTCTACTTAATATTGTCCATGGGAAGGAATATGGGGTTTAATTTCTAATACAAATGTAAAATCATCTAATGCTCTAGAAAAAAAATGTTTCTAATGGATTTGCTCTTTGGTTGTGTTTCCATTGTTTCTTGAGAAAAACATTGTTATTTTCTTTGTATCATCCCATAACTACTAGAGCAAGGACCTGCATAGGTGGTCAAGAAAGAACTTACATAATTGCACCCAAATTCAGTTAGAATCAGTTTCCCCAGGTTTCAAAACCCAGGTTTTCAAAACTTTCCATTTATATCCATTCGTTCTACATTTCCCTTACATGTTGATAAATAAAATTCTTCTCAGGCTCCTCTTAAATAAGAAAACATTATTAGGCTTATTTGTTACTTGTACATTTGTACCTGAATATTTTATCAACTTGAAACACAAATCCAGAAAATTGTCATTATTCTCAGAGACAGTAAAGCATAGAAATAAATATTTTCTTTTACTTTTTTTTCTTTCTTTTCTTCTTCAACCTGTGTTTTAAGGCTCAGAGCAGACATTAAGAAACATCAAACAACTTTTTACAAAAAGTGTTTTGAATGTTTGGCCCAAAGTGAAGTTGTTCTGTTGAAGTTATTTAAATATTCCTCTCATCTTCTCAAGCACAACTTCAAAGATGTGTTCGTGCCAGTCATCCATTCCAGAAGAAAATTCAATTCAATAAAAAGTAAATAACTTAGGGATCTATAAATGACACTGCGATGTATCTTGTTCCATTTTTAACAGGAAGTCCTTCATGCAAATGGGTAAGTCTCCCAGGATGCATGAAGCTCCAGCCCTTTCGTGGTGATTCAATAGAGCAGTTATATCTTAGAAATTTGCATCCACCACCCTAAAATGTAAAAAAAAAAAAAAAAAAGTATCTGCTTATTATTTTCAATTTTTAACCAGCGTTAAAATTTCAAATTATGCCATCTTAGCAGAATCTAAAAAAGAAACAGGTAAATCCCTCTTGATAACACCATATTTAGTTAGAAAACTCTAAACAGATGAGTCATACTTGCCTGAAAATCTTCTCCCACATTATTGAGAGCAATATTGATAGTAAACGTTGAAGCGTCATGGTGGGGACGTAGAGACCGCTGTCTATCCGGGGAGTATTTTACTACGAAATTCAATAGTGCAAACCCCTAAAAAAGCAAAGTCAGTCAGGAGATTTGTTTAACAATAAAAACACAAAAAAGCTTATTCATGTAGAATGTGGCAGGGAGCATGCAGGAGGAGTGGGAGGATAACTACCTTTGTATAATAGCCTGCAAAGACCTTCAGTGTAACAGGTGCAATAAACTCCCGGATAAAATGAAGCCATACATTCTCCAGGTCAATTTGCTTCATGTGGATATCATCAGTCGGGACATTTTCATAACCACCAGATATACGGCTATCCTGGAAACAGCATTGACACACCATAAAGGGGAGCCCGTGTGTAATTCACATTACCATTATCTTGGTATTTTTTTATAAACACAGCTCATAATAGACAATAAAAATAACAGTTGCTCAATTGTGGTGTACCATCTGCTTTAATTATAAAATGGTCAAAAGTACTCAGACAATACAGCTTTGCAAATGTATTGGTGATGAAGCAAATTACTGCAGAGTCAGTAGACCCCTTTCCTACATATTAAATGTATACGGGAGGTTTAATTATACAATTACTAAAACAGACTTTCCAAAGCCTCAAATCGGCCCTAAAAAATGACTTTGTATCATGACTCTCTGGGGTCCTGGCTGCCTGATGGGCACGCATTCCGCATATATGTGTCCCCCGGATTACAAACTACGGAAAACAGGTTTTCCCCGCCGTGACCCTTGCTTTCGTTTTATGAAATCCCAAATCTTTCAGTGATTTTTCTCCATCATCCCACAACACACTGACTTCAAGTTCCTCCTAATATTTCAGACTTTTCTCTCCCTCATCAAGTAAGTAGCTGGGGTGATGTTAACTGGGTGGAGGCAGTGATATTCCAGAGTATTTCATTACAATCCCTGGCCTCTGAGGGTTTTCAGGGGAAAAGAAACACATGGAACCCACACCCATAAAAATCACTGCCAAGTATTCACACATGAACATAAATGCAAAGCAGGATTACACTGAGGGCATTCAAAACAAATCCTCTTTTCCATATTTACCCACAAAAAAAAAAAAAAAAAGTTTGCATTAGCATTTTCACTGCAGGGAATAAAAGGTGATCTTAGAGAAGAAAGACACCAATCATTATAGACATGTCTTACCTAATGCAACTCCAGCACAGGGACACTGGCCCTTACAGACCACACTCTGCAATTACATGCATAAATGAGAAACTGGGGCCCAGACAGATAACTGACTTCTTAGGTGTTAAAGGATCAGCTTTCCTCAAGACAGACTGAAAAGAGCATTCTCCTGATGGCCTGGCCCGCTCAGTTAGGCCAAGGAAAAAGTTAGAATATATCCCTTCTGAACTTGAATATCTATCCTGACCTTGCCCAGACAGACACACATTCTAGCTCTTTGTGTGAAACAGTAACTTACATGATGTTTCCCCCCAGACCACTGGCCATAGTGCTCCATTTCTTCCACCAATTCATCACAGGCTTTTTCAGAAAATATGGGGAACCAAAAGACATCTGGACAAGGCTATAAAACATGGCGCCACCATTAGAAGACATAATAATATCTGTGTCTTAAAAAGTTTAAACAACTCTTTGATATGTATAAAATTTTAAGCATTTAAATGACAAGAAAATATCATCATAGTTTAATTTTTCTTTCTCTAGATACATAAGATAATGGCATATCTCGGAAATGAGGATAGCTTATACTTGGAGAATAGGTAAGAGCAATAATCTTGAACACATCTAAAAGAGAGTTCATTTTTAAAAAGGTCTCTCAGAGAAAAATCTCTTAGAAAGAGAGCCCAAAGTCTTTCAAAGTTAAATGTTTATTGAAAGAATTCCATACCAGAAATCTTTCAATGATTCCTTATTTTGAAAGGTATCATAAAGCCAGAAAATTTAGGACCATTATTTTTTTTCCAAAAGTATTATCTTAAAATATATTGTTAAATCTCCATTTTCACATCTGTATGATTCCAAGGCTGCAGAGTTGCTAATAAGCCATGTGAATTTTACCCAAAGGCCAGTTTCTCTATTTCACATTTTCCACTAAAGTAGTATTACACTAGAAATGCTTTCTTCTGGAAAATACAGCAAAATGCTCTATACATCATAGTAGCTATTAATACAAACCTGTTCAACTATGTTTTCTGTGAAAATTTTTGGATAATCACGGTTTATATACTTTTCCTTCCAGTCCTATCAAAAAAAGAATTGTACATATTAACACAAATATCTTTTTCACAAATAATTCACTAGCAAATAAAAAGTATTTACTTTTTATGAATTAAGCAACTTAGAAATGGCTGTGTATATTCAACAGAACAGGAATTTTCAGAAACTAAGTTTATATTTCAATTTTTTCCTAATTCTGTATGTGCTCACATCATTGCAGGAAACATTTTTTTTTAAAACTTATTATGTTTCATGCCTCAGAATATTAAGACTTTAATAATCCTACAATGACTAGTTTTAGAATGATTAAATGTGTGGCATTTAAAAATTAAAATAGGGCTAGAGGTTTAGCTCTATGGTTGAGCACATGCTTAGTATGCTTGAGGCCTGGGGTTCAATTCCCAAGACCAAAAAAAAAAAAAAAGAAGGATAAAATAAGGAACAAAATTGTCCCAATAAATAATAGCAAAAAACCATTAGTGAATTAATTAACTAGGGTCTTATTCAACTAATAAGGTTAAGAATTAGGTCCTTATATTGAAAAAGGTTCCTCTTCATCTAATTCAGAAATTTTATTCTCTTTGACCAATCTCTGGCATAAATGAGAAAGTTTATGATGAAATATGGAGTGAATTAGGTATCTCCCCAATATCTTCTTAAATGCATTTAGACTCTTGAAAAATTTTTAACTTTCTTTTTTATAAAGTACAAATATGGGAAGTCACAGCATAAGCACAGACTCTAAATAATTTTAATAAAAACATGTTTCCAAAAATATTTATATTAAATATATCTCTGAGGCTGGATTTTGGCAGAGCAGATGATTTATATCATGCTAAATTTATATGCCATTCTTAGTTTTGTATGTTTATATGGAGCCTGTTTTTGATGTGGAGAAGCCAAAGCTATCTTCAAATTCTTTAAGGAATGTCATTTATACATAGTGTACAAATATGATGATATATTTTCTGCATTATTTCATTATTTCTCTAATATTTATTCATTTTCTAATTCTAAAATTTGATAAAAATTAAATATAAATAGTCAAACAAGAAATTCAAGAATATATTTTTTTCCTATGCATCATTTTTAAAAAATTTCTTTAAAGTTTATGGAAAACAAAATCCCCAAGAATTTTACATTTGGGTATTAATAGTAACTTTTCATTTTAGGCAAACTTTCAAGTCATTGAGCAAATTGTGATTGTACTAATTTCTTAGGAATTTTGATGATGGGTCAATCACTAAGTATTTTGCCATGAGACAGCACTCAGCATATCCACAATTAGACTAATGTTTCAAAAAAACAAAGAAAGCCATAGAAAGAAAAGTCATTTCTGTTCAGTTCTGACATTTTCATCCTATCCTCTCCAGAGACTGGAACTCTTACACAGAGGTGCAATTCAGGATATAATTTAGGGCATCTTGCCAGGAAGCTAACCTGCTATCTGAGAAGCCAAATAATTCTACACTCAAAACATTAAGAGATTCAATAAAATATGAATTCTACCCTCACATAAAATAGACCTCTTTTCAATTCTACTCCCATGAATGATAAAGACATCCAGCTAAAACGGGGCAAAAGTACTTTAAAAATATCAAAATGTCAAAAAACATTCTTTCTCTATTCAGGAGAGTATTCAAGAACTATTAAATTTACCATTTCTGGAACTCTCCCACAAAATAAAAGACAATTTTCATCAGGTGAAGTGAGTCTTGGTAACTGAAAACTTTTACTATTGCCAGGAGGAAAATCTTAAAAACAGCAGAGTAAGAGAACATGTCCCTTGAATAAATGTGTGGAGCTTACAAAAAGAAAGAAATCATTATAAAGCAAAAACAGAAGCTTTTTACTATCTGATGAAATCTTTAAGAAAACAAGAAGACGTCTTTTAGACTTTAGAAAGTAAATCCTTTCTTCAACTTAAGACTTTTTTACGCTGAAGGAGCTTACTCCTCAATTTTCTCTGGCTCTCTCAGGTGTACATTCACAAAACTGTCAAAACGGATTAACAAAATCATGAGATACTGTGTATTTTCCTTAGCTAATTCTTGAATTTTTCTTCCTGAAAATCAAAATATTATACACAAACTATTTGTAAACTTTTCTCTGAAATGGTGATTAAAGATTGTATAGAACTTTTGAATATATAACAGAAAATATGAGAAACCAAAGAAACTGATAATTAAGTTCCTCAAGCCTAAAATATATCTTTATGACACAAGTTCTTGGTAAAGTTTAGATCTACTCTATAGATCATTAAATACAATTAACTATTTCATTTTTTAAACGCCTCTTATCATATTTTCGTATTATTAGCCAACTAGTTTATGTCCAGTTAGACTTACAGGAGAATAAGTAATAAAACAAGTTGAATATGAAACACATACCACAGGATTTTCAAATATCTGCCAGAGGTCATTATTATAATGGGAAGTGTTGTAATTAGCAGTGGATAGTAGTCGTCCAAATTCATGTCTATTAGAAATGTACATAAACACACCCTACATGCCAAAAAATAGGAGTGTTAATCTTAGAGGAAGGTACAAAATATAAGTTTAACCATAGATAAATATATAGTATGGTATATTAATTTCAACTTTTATAATTTCATTCATAAACATGCATTTTATTTTTCAAGTAAAACGTGCATGATTTAAAATAAAAGAAAGAAAATTTGGATTATAAATTCAGACACCACACAAAACTAACAGCACTGACACTCAACTGAAAAAAAAGAAGATGAATGGATTGTTTTTATGCCTTTCTCTTTGGTCCTAGATGGAGACATCAGGAAAAAAAAATTCCTGTTTGAAAGCAGAAATATTTTTGAGACACCAAAATGCAATGGATTAGACCTTCTTTTGGCTTCTTTCCCTTTCAAAGAAGACAGTGTTACATTTTTAAACAAGAATTAAAAATGTCATTAGTGCATCACTGCATTTCATTCTTTTGTTGTTCTAATGTTTAAAGACAGAACACAAAACTTAGTCATGCATTATAAAGGCAGCTAAAAAAAAAGTGCGTTTCATATCCTTGCCATAAACCAAATAATCATGGCAAACACAACTGATGCAAGGACGTTGATTTTTGTACCTGTTTTAGTGGTAAAAGGGTTAGCGATCAATAAAATAAATCAAGAAGAGCTCCCAAGTCTCATTTCTTTAATCAAGATGCACTGTATATCCACCTCTACCTCTTCTCCCTGTCACCCACCAAAATAAAACCCAAAAGAACGAGTGCAAGAAACTTGGGGTTAACTTTTTCAACTGTCAACTACAAAATATAAATCAGCTCAAAGATCCAAGTGTTAACTTCCAATATCCCGCTCAAAATCACACAGATCTCTCTCTCTCTCTTTCTCTCTCTCTCTCTCTCACACACACACACACACACACATTCAGATTACTAACCCATGAACACCAACATTATATAAAGCTAAATGCAAAGAAGGTTCTTAAATAAACTTTACTTCTATGCAATTTATCATATTTAATATTAATTACATAAACAAAAAATAAATAAAAAATAAATAAAAATAACACCTTTGGGGGGCTGAGCATTTGGAATGTTTCCGGAGTAGGGGAGTCTTTTTCCCTTTGTAAAGTCTAAAATGAAGAGAAGCATTGGGTAAGTTGACTGCACACCCACTCTCTTGGGTATTCTTTGGTAAATAAAAAAAAAAAAAAA
>NW_026000240.1:18808950-18868823 GCF_001458135.2 Marmota marmota marmota | reverse complement strand
AAAAAAAAAAAAAAAAAAAAGCGGCTCTTGATGAAAAGCTGACATTCTGACATGTCCTTCACAGACAACATGCAGAACAAGCAAAGCTTATAGCGCACACAAAGAAACATGTCCAGCCTTTTCTTTCCATTTTTTTTTTTTTGGGGGGGGGGGAGTCAAACACACATCCAAGCTCATTTCTAAGCAAAATTCATTAGAGACATATTTAAGACAAAGGAAAAAATAAATAAGATGCCATTCCGGGATGCGCTGTTGAGTGAAACCAGCCAAACATGAGCACAAAATACAATCACAGGTACTGAGGATATTCAATAATAACAAGGCACATAGATTTGTAGGAAAAACAAACAAATTCAAACAAATCATGCTTTGTTAAAATAAGAAAAAAATACTTGCCAACTTTTCTGATTTTTCTTAAACCACAAATACTTATATAAATTTGGGACTAATGTTCACCTCCATCGTTTCTAAAATAGGAAATCATATAAATACATTTTGAAATATCCTGAAAAGGCAAGCTATTTCCTATAATTGTTTAATATTTAGACTGACATTGTACTTGTAGAACAGCAATGTATCATTAATTTTTGACATCAGATTAAATATTCTACTTATTTTGACCTTTTTTCTAATTCTGTGATAAGGAACCTCTTTTGTTGATGTTGTTCTTTTTAGTTAAACATGACAATGGAGTCTATTTTGATATGTTTGTACAAATATGAAATACATCTTATTCTAATCAGGATCCAGTTTTGGTTTGTACATGGTGTGGAGTTTCACTGTGGTGTATTCATGTATGTAAACAGGACACTTATGTCAGATTCATTCCACTGTCTTTCCAAGAATGTGAGGTTGAGAACTACAAGATACACCCAGCTAGAAAAAATGCAGGCACCACCTTCTAAACATCTTAAATATGTAATGATTATTTCACCTAATAAACCTTATTTAACTAATTTATCTAGGATGAGTGAAAGCTACAAAACTTCAAATAGAAGAGAAGATGTATTCTTAAGACCAAAGCTGATCCATAAAAATTCTATCTTCATTATTAAATCTTGCTGTGATGGGTATGAGTCAGCCTCAATTAAAATTTTCAAACCACTTCTACAGGTTAATGTTTAAAAATAATACCCCCAAACTACTCTCAACTTTTTCAATGCAGTACCAAAAAAATTGGCTAGTACTTACATATTAGAGAGGAAAAAAAGGTATGAAAACACAACTGGCCAAGCAAGTTGTCTCATGAAAACATTCAAGCAAGCAGCCACTTGGGCATCTTACCATTTCTCTAGCATTTCGGCAAAGAGCCATATCAGGATCTAGTTTATCACGAACAAAATAATTCCTTTCATTCATCTCCGAACGGAGCGTTTTTCCTTTAATTAAGTACACATTAGCCATGTATGGGACATTCCATAGTCCTCTGAAAGTAAAAAAGACACTCCAAAATACCAGATACAAAAATATTTACATTTTTCTTACGTTTTTAAAACAAATGCTTTGTGTAAGTTTAGGTTTTGCATATATAAGTTATAGAATCAACACACAAACACATTCATTGATACTTAACATACATAAAAGATTACTTGGTAGACATACATTTTATGGAGATTGAAGAGACAAATGACTCTCTAACTTCAATTTAAATAGGGCGATATCTGCTTGGCATTTTTGTCTGTTGGGTCACAGCTATGGCAGTAGGATCATAATATTTTGTTTTATAGAATGTTTCTATTTGTGATTGAAAAGTTTGATAGAGAAACAGACACAAAGAGCAGTGGTGTGCTAGAGCTCGCTCACACTGGCCCCTAGAGCTGACCATTAGTTCCAAGTCAATGGTTTGTGATTTCACTTTGCAAACTTGACATCAGACAGGACAGTAGTATTTATACCACGGAAATGGAAAACACTAACATTCGGGAATTCCCTCATTCCCAAGAGCCAGCTGTTACTAGCACACCATGGAGTAGAGCCTAAAATTCCCCTAAATTATATTCTCTTAAAGAATAGTAAACTGTGTCAAATCTTTTGAGAAAAAGGAAGATATGAAGAAATACAGCTGAAGCCTGTGAGTGTTGGGAGTCTCTCCCATGTCATTCTTTCCAACACCTACCTCCTCACCCTGGACATGACTCATTTCCTAGGAATGAAATGAAATAAGAATAGTTTTGCCTGAAGGACTCTGCCTGCTGCTTTTAGAAAAGAGAAAGGGAAGATCTTGACCTAGGAGATGGAGTTAGACATTCAAGAAATAGAATTTGTCTTATTAGATCAGCCTGAAAGAAAATGATCTCAAGAGGTATGCAATCTGTTAGCTGAATTCAGAAATTAACCATGGCTGGAGTGTGAAGTGTCTCTGTCTGAACGGGAAATGCAAATACACACATGTACATCCTGAGTCACCATTCCTTCTCCCAGTTCCTAGACAGGAAGTACCCTATAACATGAACTGGATCAAATGCCTCTGCCAGATTCTTACACTCGAGACAACAATGACAGGAAGATGACACAGAAAATCACCAGTGTCTGCAGCAAAATCAATGGCATACAACCAGAAACCACTGACATGAACTCTCTACTCTGTATCTGTTTCCCTTCAGCTCTACCCATGAGTCATATCAGACACATGATCATCAGAGTCAGTATAAGTACTTTGAAGCAATAAACTAAGATCTAATACAGTTTTCTTAGCCTATTCATGCTTTTTTAATTACAGCAAGCAAAAGCCTTTATATATTTACATCATCCAAAATCAAAGATTTTATACCAATTAGTATTTTCACAAGCAAAGCATCTTTTCATATTCAACTAACCAACAAAAAAAAAGTTGTCCTTTTTAAAAATAGCTCTTCTTTTTAATTATAAAAATGTTTCTCCTTTTCATTTGGTCTGACATGTTTAAAAGTAAGGCAAAGTGCAAAATATCCCAGTCCACTATCTGTATGGAAAAAAAGATGGCATTCTTCTCCGTATTGGTTTAGCAAAAACCCATTTCAATTGTGATAACTTTTAGTTTAAAAAATATCAACCAGCATCCCTGAAATAAATACCACTCATGCAAACATTCTGCAGCATGTATATTCTTGCCAGTATTTAGAAATGGAAATTAGATATTTGTGAATAAAGCTGCCTTTAAAGTAGAAGATGAACTATTTCACATTAATGTGTGTGTGGGTGTGTGTGTGTGTGTGTGTAGGAGTATTAGAAAGTTTTGGTTTTCTGTGTTCTTGTTGTGTGTTTATATATAAAATTTAAAAGCTTATATATGAATTTTAAAAAGTTGTGTAAAAGTCAAAGAAACTCTTAATCTCAATTATTAAATAAATTAATTAAACTAAATTCCCTTTCCAATACAAAAGATTATTACTCTGATATCTATCATAAGATACACACATTAACCATACATTGTCTCTTAGTATACCTTTAATAATGACTTTGTTCCTTTAAAGATTCAGAAATTCTAAAACAACTTTTTAAGATATTAAGTTTTACATGAATATTTCAGAATCCCAAGTGGTCCTCAAATTTCCATGAAACAAACAGCAAAAAAAAAAAAAAAGATACGTAAAAAATCTGAAGTACGTTAACACGCCCACACTTCTAGACTATAGTATTATATGTTAGAAAAGTAAATCAAGTAACGTACACTCTATTCCCTTGAACGATGTCCACGTAATCCTCAGAACGGGCATAATAGCCATCAGGACTCAAAGCTCCCCAGAAGTTGGACCACAGCTTTCCATGACGTGTGACAAGGGGAGCGATGATCTTTCTAAAGGGAGATCAATCAACATCATTACCTATTGTTAAATTGCCACGGGTTACATGTTCTGAGCTTAACATGACACATAACACAATAAAGTGCATTTAACATACATATGGCTCATCTGAAAGAAAAAATAAAATAAAAAGAGAAATTTCTTCCCAATATCTTTTCTTACATGGGTACTTGCTAGTTTTCAAAAAGTGCAGCAAAAAAGGAAAATGTCATTTAAAATGTTGATAAAAATTACTTTTAAAGGACTTTACATCCTAGAAACTACCTTATTCATATGGCTATTATTTTATTTTTATTCCAGCATTTCAGAAATTATACTAATTGAGGTCAAATATTTTCCTTCTTATTAGGCAGACAGAGAAGCCCCTGGGGCATTCAGGTATCCAATAAATATTTGTTGAATTTTAAAAAATGAGGATGGGCTGAGACATTTGTACATAGTCCAGTTTTCCTAAAATTAAGACCCAAATTACTTTTAGGTATGTTTCCATTTTTTATGACTTTTAAAATGGGTTGTGGTTATTATAAGGCAACTCTGGCAACATGGAACATTTTTTCTGGTCCTTTATTTCAGAAAATAAAATAGAGGGTGACTGCCTGCAAAGGCCTGAGCATCCCCCTACAAAACTCATGCTGAAACTTAACCGGCACTGTGATGATGGTGCTCAGAGGAGGACTTAAAGAAGTAGTGAGGTCAAGGGGGCACCACTTCATGAATGAATGAAGGCCCTGGTCTTGGGAGTGCACTTTAGCTATAAATGGGGGGAGGGGTCTGTGCTCTGTGTCCTCCCTCTCTCTCTCTCCTCTCTCTCTCTTCCTCTCAAGCTCCTTCACCATGGGATGTCTTCTATCATGTTACAAAGGAGCAAGAAAGTCCTCAACAGATATAGTTCCTGTGTCTTGGACTTCACAGCCTCCAGGGCTGTGAGCCAAATAAACATGCATTATTTATAATCCGCCTAGTCTCTGGTATTTTGTTACAGCAGCAGAAAATGAATTAAAACACTACCCCAGTGTGTTCCCTTTCTCTATGTAACAGGAAAGTGGTCCCTTTGAGACAAGTACACTTTAGGAGTTCCAAATGTACAAGCTTTTCATCTAGGGAAACTTAATTACAATGTTAATGTTTCCCCAAAGAGAAAACAAAACCTGAGGTTCCTCTAGAATTACTATCTATTTATTTAGTTATTTAGTTTGGTACTGGTGAATAAACCCAGGGGTGCTCTACTACTGAGCTTTATCCCCAGCCCTTTCTTTAACTTTATTTGGAGACAGAGTGTAGCTAAATTGCTCAGGGTGGCCCCAGACTGGCAATCCTCCTTCTCCGGCCTCCTGAGCTATTGGGATTACAGCTGAGGACCATCACATCCAGCTACAATTACTTGTTAAATGCAGTGGTGCTTTATAAGAAAAGTTCACACAACTCCTCCAAGAAATTTTTGGGGCAACCATTCCCCACATAAAACCTCTTTCACAATACTCCAACCTTGTGATGATTAGTTGGGCTCTTTCTCTTACATTCACAAAAGTGAAATAAAATAAACATACACTGCTCAGTGTGGTGGCACAGGCCTTTCTGTAATCCCTATTACTCTGAAGCCTGAGGCAAGAGGATTGCAAATTCAAGGTCAGCTGCAACAACTTAGCAAAGTAAAATTTTTAAATTTTAAACAAGGGATGGGGGATACAATTCAGTGATAGAGCACTTGCCTAGCATGTGAGAGGCCCTGGATTCAAATCCCATTATGACAAGCAATAATAATATTAAAATAATAAATTGTACATAATCACACAAAACAAAAATTTTGTTTTATTTTTCCCATTTTTTTTAATATTTAATTTTTAGTTGTAGTTATTTACATGTGGTGCTGAGGAGCAAACCCAGGGCTCTACTGCTGAGCCACAAACCCAGCCCTGAATTTGTACAATTTTAATTTGTCAAATATACATCAATAAAACTAGGAAAAAGAAAAAAAAAGAAGTTTATGGTGTATAGAAAACAATGTGACTTTTCTCAGTCTACTAAACACAATAAGGCATGTCCACAGTGATGTGGAATATTATCATTTTAATAATATAGTGATATCAAATCTTAGTACCTGTTTTGTTCAATCAAAACTTTTAAAGTCTTTGGATTTGTCAAGACGACATCTGCATCCAAACTAAAATAATAATCACACTTTTCATCCTGACGGCAAAAATCCCTGAAGTTGAAAATGAAAAGAGAGTTCGATAAAATAAATGTCTCTTGGTTGAAATATGTTAACATTGCATTTACACACAACATAAGGCTTCTCCAACACATTTTCCAATCAGAATTTAATTTTAAAATGGCCAACTTATTAACACAGACATTCACAGGTGAGTAAAAAGTAAAACTGTAGGTCTGGCAAAATACATTTTAAGCCACTGAATTTTTTAAGGCATAAAACACCCAGTCCCAATGGTAATGTGCAGTTTAGTATCTAATGCTTTCTAATACTAGAGAAAATAATTTACCCCAATGTGTTTACCCTTATAATATTCTTTTCTCACCAATCAAAATATGTTTGACATGTTCGTGCACACACACACATGCACATATGAAATCTTGCATCACCCAGTTTTAAGCGAATCTTGTGATTTAAGTGTATGACTCTTTAGTTATCAATACTTTTTAAACTTGATTTTCATGGAATTCTTTCTATGATGGTTACTCCCTATGTGCTTATCAGGAGGCCCTGAATGTGCTATCTGATTTTCTAGCTGGTCTCTAGTGTTATCAGCAGGAATTCCAAAGAACAAACTGCTCATGATACTACCAACATATGTGAATTCCCCATGTGATGGCTTTGGCATTTGGGGTTATCTCCTTCTTAGTTCTCAGTTCTGTCCCCTTACTGCTGTTCCTTCTTATCTGCTCTTAATGCTGTGTATCTCCATACTACATTTTTTTTTTCTAAACAATTATCAAACAGGACACCAGGCAGGAAGATCTGTATTAATTATGAGAGAGAGAAAAAGAGAGAAAAAGAATAAGTTTCCAAGGTGTATGCCAGACATTCTCCAATGGATGAACCATTAGTACTAGCATCTCTCTGTTTTGTTTTTTGTTGTTGTTGTTGTTGTTGTTGTTGTTTTTAGAGTTCTCTTTTCCTGCCTTTCCTGTCACCTCAAGCCTAGACAGAATCCATAACTCTGCCCCTGAGTTTCCACAGCATAAAGTCTAAGGGCCAGTAACAGACAGGAATATCTCCTGATGGGAAGGCGCCATGTCTTCATCTTACTATCTTTGAGAACTCCTGATTCAGTAATTTTCACTGAATAAATGGTTGCTCTTACTCTGCTAGAGTAAGTATTAAAAGAAGTATTGAAAGAGCTAAAGAAAGGACCTACGATAGGTCTACTGAGGACTCTAGGCCTGTCTAGATCATGAGCAACTAGAAAGTGGGACCCTCCTTTTCCCCACAATTGAAAACATGGTTTCATCACCCACAACCTTCATTGTCAAATGCAACAGGCGTTGCCAAACAAGTCAGACTCTTCATTTATCTGAGATTTTTCCTTTTTAATCTTGATCTGAAGTTCAGTTCATAGCTTAATTAAATATGTCAGCTCCTGTCATTAGAAGAAAACTGCCAGTAGCTTTGGTCGCTTTTTACACGCAAATACACTCAAACCCAGATGTCTAATAGGAGACTCCTGCTACTGTATCCATGGCACATGCACAAATATCTGACATTCCCAAGGTTAGAAGATTAATTTGGAGGAACAATTGATTTTTCTTAAAGTTTCTTTAGTAAAATAATTTTACTTTTTAACGTAAATGTAATAAGACATACATTCCCATGTTTCTGGCTTCAGCTTGACTTAGATTTTCTTCTGGTCCTACTATTTTTATAGTGCTGATTTCATGTTTTGCTTTATCAAAAAACACCTTGATATCCTTTTCATGATAAACTTCCTGTAACATATTTTAAAAATGAAAAATTAGTAAATAAGACAATAAGATGTCTGAACTATGCATATGTAGAGAATGCTTCCAGAGTCATATATTCTAATAACTCACAATTCAGTTGCACAAGTTGATAACCATATTAAATATGCTATACTTCCTTATCCCCTAAATAGCATATGAAGAATCTAAAATATTTATATATCAATATTCTCAAAGAAGAAGATACTTAAAAGATTTTAAGTGTCTATTCCCAGACAAGTCCTTATGTAAATATTTAAATTCCCACAGGTCACTCCATAAATACCTAAATCTTGTATAATAAAAAATGTTTTTAACTCAAGCAGGAAAAAATAGCTTGCAGCCAGAAAATCGTAGATGTGTGTTCTAAAATATTCAGAAATGTCATTTAAATCTAATGATATTAATCTATCATATAATTACATTTTATAAAATAAAATGTTATAATATTATTTGAAGCAGAGATAATAATTGTCTCAGCAAAACCTTATTGAAAATATAAATAATGGGAAAACCACTAACTTAGAAGTTATTTATTTAGTGTGACGAAAACATGCTAAAATTTGGATAAGAATATCTATATCTCTACAACATTTCAACATTCAAAATTTTACTTCTGAATGATACTTTTCACAGCTTGTTAAAATCACTTATCACATAAAATCTACAATGTTCATCTTAAATAAAAGAAGATTAAAAACTCCTGCCATCAAGGACTTTAAAGGCCCTATGAAAGCAGAGAAAATATACCAATACCTAAAAATAAAACACTTTCAAGTAAGAACATACATTATAACACACGTCACAAGCAAATATTCAATCTTGCACACTTTTAAACTCATTGAAGCTGGCTTTCTGAAAATTTAAAAATTCTCTGGAAAAAATAAATGGATGGCTGACATGTAAATTGGGAAGAAAGACCAACAATAAACAAAAAAGCATTATGAAAGAAAGGGAAATGAAATACTTCACAACTATTGAGTTCACAACTATTTTTCTACATGATGTTCAATACTGACTTTTAACAGGAAGGAGATAAATACATGGGACAAAAACTGACAAAAATGTCTTTAAGCTTAGATTATATGTGGGAGGTATTTGGGAGGCTCTGGATATTTTTGAAGGAAATGACAATATCAACATCCCTTGGGGAAGAGCAGGCCATTGTGAGATTAATCAAAACCATACTCTATCTAGAATCTGTTTTGAGTTCTGATGTTAGGTAGTATCCCATGTTAAAAGTTAATTCTATAAAAGCAAGCAACAGAATTAATCAAAATGCAAAGCAATATAAGGCCCTCTGATATATCTTCATTATATATTAAGCTCAGCCACACAAAAATGGAATAACAATCAGCCGTTTTTTCAAACATTGGCAGTTTTCTGTAGCTCAATACTTTAAAGTCCTTAGATACTAAAGAGAGAGAGCAGTAACTACAGTGGGGGGGGGGACTTCCAATTTATTTAGAATAATAAACTTTGTTAGACACACATAACAAATACTTCCCAAATAATTTTAAAATAAAATATCTATTCATCAAATACTTACTTTGTTATGAATGAAGAGTTTAAGTGCCTCTTTGGGGTAATCCAGTGTCAATAGTGTGTCCAGAAATCGAGGTAGAAAAGGGGTTGGTTGCTCAATAAAGACACCTATTGTTACATTTGGATAGACCTTTGTTTTACAGCAAACAAAAACAAATAGTTATTAATGTGGTTTTATTTTAAACTTTATTAAAATCTTATTCAGTAACACAGAAAAAATACTAGAATCTCAGTTCAAGATAATGTGCTAACTTTGAACTGCCCCGGGGGCTGAGGTTGTGGCTCAGTGGTAGAGCACTTAGCTTACACATGTGAAGCACTGGGATTGATTCTCAGTAGCCCATATAAATAAATAAAGGTATTGTGTCCATCTACAACTAAAAGAACTAAAAATAAAAATAAATTAATTGCCTTATGGTCGTTCTCTCTCACTGGGGAAAAGGTCTCTGTCAAAATGATTTATCTGAAGCACATGCTGTATTTAAAGAGGAGACTACCCTATCCACTGCACGGATACAATTATGGATACAGTCTACTCTTCTGGTCAGTGATGGCCCTTCAAGAAACTTCTTCAGATCTGAAGTTATTTTGTCTCTGCATCTAAGCAGCCAGAATGGGGATTGCATTTTCCGTTTTGTTCACATGGCTCAAAATCAGGTACTTAATCTGTGGGTCAAATAAATCAATCATGGAGGGCTTTATTTCTAACCTCGAATGTTCCCTTTTGTTTCATTCCATTAACAGGTTTTTACATTCTTTCATTGTTATATTAAATATGAGGAAAGCTATTTTTCTTTCATTAGTATATTTTATCTTAATGCATTCTATTTTAAACATTTTCTTAGATCCCCTTTAGGTATGTTTTAGTGTACTGTTTATCCTTCATTCATCATATGAAAATTTCTGAAGTACCTATAGTATATGTTAGTATTTGTGATGGGCAACATTTAGCAAAAGGAACAAAAGTTCCTAGTTTGAAAAACTTACATCTAGATGGGGAAAGAGGAACCCAGTCAATCACCATGTACCGGTGCTAATACCAGAATTAAAAATTATGTCTTAAAGTTGGAAGTTAAGCATTACCGGATTTTTATTTTCATTTTTATTATTTTCTCCTGTCTTGGGGATTGAGCCCAGGGACTCAGGGACGCTAGGCAAGTGCTCTAGAACTGACTTACTTACCCAGCCTAAAGAATATAGATTTTCTTTTAATACCATATGTGTTGTATCCTTATATGCATGTCTGTATTATAACTTAATATTTGCTGGCACAGAAGTACCTTGTACACTTTAGACTTCTTTTGTCCATTAATTTGTTAACTCATCAAACCTTTAATCCAGTGATTTATCAACACACCAAGATATTTATTATTAAATGAATAAATACAAAAAAAAAAACTAAAAACATCTACCCTCTAAGAGTTCTCTATATAATGAGGGGAATAAGTAAAATGTAGATCCCAACCCTCTCATCAAAAGTAGATCATACCTCTCTCATGCATTTTGTTCAATTTCATAACGGCCTTCGAATCGAGGTTATTTATTATCCCAAATTTACACGAGGAAAATGGGATTTGGAAAAGTTAAATATTCAGAACACATAAATTAGTAAAGAGCTGAGCTTATACACATTACAGCTCAATTAATCTGTTTATTTTTATATAATAATGATGACAATAGTTTGGTTTATTAAAATTATATAAAATGTACATTTAAAATGTTATTTTATATATTTTTCATATAGATGCATCATATATGTGTGTAAAATTTCATTTAACCTTCTTACCAACCCTCTGGGATGACCACAATTACTTTTACATACAAAGAAATTGCCTGTGGCTCATACTTAAAATTATGCTACACTTGGGATCTTAGCTTCCCACACACAATTTTAATTTGTATACACTACTGCATAATACTACACATAAAATGCACAGATTTTTTTGTTTTGCATTTAGAATTAGTTTTTCTTTCTAGTATATTTAAACAGGCTATCAGACACAATAGCATAAGAATCAAGTGACCTACTTCTACATGAAAAAAAATTAAAAATAAAAATATTAATATAAATGTTTTCTGTCTTTGCACCAGAAACTGTACACAAAAGGAAACAAAACAGATAAAAAGCATTAATTCTTCCTCCAAAGAACATTACTTTCTGCAAAATAGATCAAGACAAATTTTTAAACATCTTCATGATGCAGCCTCATTCAGAAATATCCTGGCAGTCTTTCCAGATAGGAAACATTCAGTTTGTGATTTGAAAGACTGGCCAAAAAGTTTTATTTTCAAGTAAAACAGGGTTTTATTCAGAAGCTCCTAAATGTAGACAAGTTAGTCTTTATCCTCCCTTCAGACGGTGAATTAAATAGAAATTATTTAATTCAGAAGCCTGAGTACATTAAACTGAAAATATTCTATGTTTGCACAGACCCATGAAGTATCAGAAGTATATTCCCGGGAGTTTTCTATTGGCTTATATTGCTTTTACTTAGTGGGCATGCTGGAGATGGTCAATAAACCTAGGTTGAATGAAGGGGAAAATTAGCCTTAATGGTAAAATCACTCTGTAGAATCCAATTGTTCATGCTCATAATATTCTTCCAAGTTACTAGAGCAATTTTGTGAAATAATAATGTTAGTACAGGATGTTCTAAAATTGCTCTGTCAAATGATGGAACAAGGGATAAAAATGTGTTATGGTCAAATAATAAAATTTTTCCAATTGCTTGGATATAAGCAATAAATTATAGCTACAATTCACTGTGAATATCCATAAGTAACACCAAGCTTGGTGTGTAGTATGACGTCCAGGTAAAACTGTGCATGATATTCTGGGCATGGTGGCACACGCCTACAATCCCAGAGCTCAGGAGGCTGAGGTAGGAGGACAGCAAGTTCAAGGACAGCATTGCAACTAAGCAAGGCCCTCAGAAACTTAGTGAGGGCCTATCTTAAAATAAAAAAGTAAAAAGGTCTGGGGTGTGGCTCAGCAGTAAAATGCCTCTGTGTTCAATCCTCAGTACCAAACAACCAAAACAAAAGACAAACACAAAAACTATGAAGCATCAATAGCACAGAGCCTAGAGCTCCACTACCTAAATTCAAATCCATGCTTCATATGTGTCCCTAAGTAAGTTACTTGTTACCTTTATGTACTTCAATTTCTCATCTGAAAAAATGAATCACTAGTACTACTTTAGGCATTTACGGTGTTTAAATGAGTTAGTTTGTAAAATACCTAGAACAGCCCTTTGTTAGATAATCATGTTATTTTTGACATGATCAAATCTAAAACTCATGCACAGATAAAAATTAGTCAATAAAAATTCCAAAGCAGTGTAACTCAATGCTTTGACCATATCAACAAACTAAAATAACACAAGAGCAACCAATCATTAGTTTAGGTATTAAAAATCAAGTCCCTTTTGCTGAGTTCAGCTATTACCTGACTTTGTCTTCAAAAACAGTTCAGGAACACTAATCAAGCAATTTTCTGAATCACTGTGGCTTAACATTATAAGCCCATTACCTACTATACAATCAAAACTACATAATAATTTGCCTTTTTTTCCCTACAAATCACTGCATTTTCACACAATGCACTTTCTATTACTCCTTTTCACACAGCCCATTCTACTTACCTCAGCTGCAGATAAGTCAACTGTATCAAATTCACAATGAGTGCAGCCACTATCCTGTGTCCATGAATTAGGCACATAGTTTCCAAAATAATTCAGGAGAATCTAGTAAAGGATAGGAAATGAGATGAAAAAAGGTAAGTCTTACCCATCAAAGTGCTTTCATTCTATAGTCATCTAACTTCAGAGTGTTTTCTGCACTAGGTACATGTCTTTAGTTACTCTACCAATATTTATCACTTAGCGTGCACAATAAACAGTAATTTTGTCAGACAGAACCATTAGGCAGGGCAGGCTATGTCTAGAAATGTCAAGACATGGTATAAATCATGAAGGTCATTTTAGTTCATATAAGGAACGATAATGGAAAAGATAAAATAAAAATATGTCAAACAATGAAATATGGCTTTAAATAACAAATTAAACTTATTAGCAAAACCACAATGAGTCATGTGAATGGTAAGTTAGTAAAAAGGTAAATATGTTTAAAGAGCTAGCACAGAAACCCATTCACAGGGGCAAAGGGACCTCTTACCAGACTTCTGGGCACTGTTTCAGAAAAAGATTAAAACAGATCATATCAACATGTACAATCAGAAAAATGTGAAATTATACCCCATCTATGTATGATATATCAAAGTGCATAAATGCATTCTACTGTCATGTATAACTAATTAAAACAAATTTTAAAAATTTTAAAATAGATCCTATCAACAAATCCCATCAATGATAAAGTAAGGCACTGTGGATTAAAAGAGATCAATCAACAAGTCCTATCAATAATAAATTAAATTATGGCTTCCTGTATTGACATTTATTTTACCTGTAAAATCTGTGATTTTGTATTTGTATGCAATTTTTTTTTTTTCTGGGAAGGTGGGACTGAGGGAAGTGAATGGGGTAGAGAAGGAAACAGACTAAAAGATGTTTTAGGGCTCAGAGAAAATCTTTTAGGGGAAATTATGATAATACATAAATAATAAACAAAGTTACTTCTCCTTATATAATTTCATACCAGTAGTGGCAGAAGTATTTATAAATTTATAGATTTTTTTTTTACCTCCAGCCAGTGAAGCTATGGTAGAACTCTGGCTGTAATTTTATACTACTGTTAAAACATCTAAATCCTCGTTATGTTTGTATGATAATTAATTTTTCATTTGAAAAGCAACATAAAATCAAATGAAAAATATCTATGTATTAAACACAAAGACTAAAAAAAAATCAGAGCAATGCCAACTAGATTTTTCTAACTTCCTAAGATCCTAAAAGAGATCCTAGTTGAATGAGTCCAGAGCCAATTTCACAGATTCCTCCCAAATATTTGGGATTCTGTCCAAACACGTCTATTGAACTGAACCTTCGACATAAATGCTGCTAAAGTAAATACACTATGAATAAAAAGGGGAAAATCTTTGTGCTATAGATACTATAGATACAGCCTCAATTAATCTCTGCAGTAAAATCAGAAGACATGGACAAGTAACTCATTCACATTTCTTTTGGATTACACGATAATTTGGAAAACAAATTACCAAGCAGGAAATATATAGTCATGACATTCACTAATGACATTTCAAGAGTCAGAGTGGTCATTCTACTGTGTTTCTCTAACAAAAACAGAAAGAAAAGTGTACTGTTGACTGTCAATGACAAATGGAAACATTAATTTAACTACTCGTGTCCTACAAAATATGATGGTTTGGGAGAAAGACAACAGATTTATGTGAAGATGGGTCCATTATTGAGCATTATTTTCAAAAGAGATTTTAAAAAGCAAGCATGAAAAATATAGTTTTATTAAAATATCTGGGGACAGAATTTTTTATGGGAAGGACCCCATATATACTTGGATATACTTAAAATCCCTATCACATATAAAGAATGACACTTTCCCCATCTCAAGACACTTCAGAAAAACAAATATTTATGCACACATTATTGATCAGCCTGCTGGAATCCCTATGTGAATATGAAATGATCAATAGTTTTAAGAAATGAGAGCATAAAAAGGCACTGCCTTGAGATTTCTGAATTAAAATTTGATTTTGTAACTTGTCCATTCTCTGCTGGGTACTTCAGCTTGTTTCACAGGTAATTAAGATTTCTAGAAGCAGTCCTTTTGAATGGAAACCTCCCTCTTTCGGGTCTCTCGCCACACAGGCTGAGGTTACCCACCATCAATTCAGCCACCCTAATTCACATCTGTTTTCTTCATAAAAACTGCAGACATTTCTGCTGGCAGCTCTGAAGGGGCAGAGAACTGTTTATGCACTTGGGCTGCTCTGGGCACTCCCGGCTACGAGGTGGTAGTATTTTACTGGCTCTTCTTTCACAATACCAAAATATTTCCAGGCATGATGTCATGGTCATTGGCAGAGAGACTTTTCCAGACAAGTTCTTTCCTTTTTTGCTTCTTTGCTTTCTTCTTCTTAAAAAGCCATGCATTATTCAAGGTCACAGTGGTCCAAGCACTGTGGTTTTTATTCATAAAATTAAGTTCACTATCCTTATTGCACATCAAATCAGTTGCAGAAATGACTTGCTGTCATGTGCAAAGCAGGTGATTTGATCTTGCCCTGTTTACCTAATCTGTATGTAAATGTACTACCCACTTCATGATGATTACCTTTAGATGTGTATTATCTGATTTTAGATGGCATGTCTTAAACATCCTATGGCATCTTACTAACAATATATGAGCTTCAGGAAAAAAAAAATGTAAAGTTTCAAACTAAAGTCATCAATTTGAGAAACATCAATTTATATTTGATTGTACCTAGAAAGGCACAAAAACGATTTAGAATAAATACAGAAATGTGTTTCAAATAAAAATCTAAATTTAAAAAGCCACAAAATTGTTTAGACACTATTATAAAAAACGAATAAAAACATGAACACTCATGGGTAGCCACCGAGAGGGCACAGAAAGCAACTACATCTGAAAATAGTTGTAGGGTAGTAGATTACAGGTGATTTTTAAAACTACTTATAATTTTTAAATTATTCTTAAAACATCAGATTTAGAGAAAGAAAGAAAAAAATCATTTTTATATACATTTGTACTATCTCATTTACAGAATACATTTTTCTTAAATTAAATATGGCTTAAATTATTATTTAGTTCAATATTATGGCTCAAAACTATTGACACCATAATCACACTTTACTAAAAAGTAAAGCCAACATAAAAATTCACATGAAAAATTCTTTCACCTTTTGTGACAGTGAAATAAAGTTTTCACTAGCCTGTTTGTACCTGCATTTTATTTTTAACACACTTGTATGAAATAAAATATTGTTTGCCAAATGCTTATTTATGCAACTTTTTGTCAAGTTTTTATATTATACCAAACATAGTTTTTAAATGAAACCTACTTCATGTTTTGTTGTCAAGTAGAATTATTAGAAAATATACTGGACAGGCTGGGTGTGGGGTGCACCCCTTCAACCCCAGGTACTGGGCAGCTGGGGCAGGAGGACCACTAGTGCAGAGCCAGCCTGGAAACTCATCAAAACCCTGTCTCAAAGGAAACAACAGGGAAGAGCTGTGGGTATGACTCCAGGACAGGGCATTTGCCCAGTATGCACGAGACCCCAGGTTCTACACCCAGTACCCCAAACTAGATGAGTTGATGACAGAGAAAATACAATAGGATCCCCCACAGAGCTTGAAATACTGGAAATACTAATCACCCAAACTGAAACTGTTTCCAGAATTCCTAAAAAATCTTGGTCATAGATCTTTCTAAACAATGGAGAAGCACTGTTCCTGTGCTTGTGACAAGCCACTTTTATATAGCTTTTGACTGGTAGCACTTTTCTGGAAATTTTGAAGGAACTGAGACACACCAAAATCACTGAGCATCAATCAGGTCTTGAGCATAATCACTAAATTCTGAGGACCAAGTTTACTCTTTAAAGACACTTAAATCTAACTAAGATATCATATCCTCAAGAAGGAACAGAACTGCTCGTCATGGGAAAGAGTGAGTTGTAACAGACCTTTCCTAACTGGCCCTGAAGTTACAATGAAGATTCCAACAGACATTACACAGACAGTAAAGGACTCCGTAAACAGAATTTATCCCATTTGTCAAATTTTCTCAAATTTTATGACATTTTTGCCTGGGTGGGGGGAACTTTCTTATCACTCCCAAGAATAATGTTAGGCCATTGAGATGGTTTATTGACTCCGACATTCAGTTAAAATCTGCAGAAAGGCTTAATATATGTTACTTGTGGCTGGACCTGGGAGAGACAAAAGTGAATGGCTAATATGATTTTTGTGATTCCTAGGCTAAAGGCCCCATAGGAACACTGTTAAATCCCATGTCTGTCCAGTGTCTGGTATACACTGTGATGAAAGAAGCAGTGTCGGGTGTTTCAGAAGCACACAGCAAGCATGGAGAGCTGAGACCAAGCTGACACCTAATGAATGAACAGGAGGATGTCACAAGTAGGGAGTCAGGAGCAGAGGATTCCGGAATAGGTGGGAGAATGGATTTGGTGGCCTCCTAAGCAGGAGAACAAGAAAGGGCCTACTATGACAAGATCAGATATGCTACTCAGACCTACATCCACAGAAGAGCCCTCTGCAGAGAGGGATGTGGTGGGGCTTCTGCTTCAGCAGAATATTCTAGTTTCAGGTTGTTGGGAGCAGGAGGCATTGTACAACTAGTTGCTCCAGGTTGCCAATGGCCTGAACCAGGGAAGTTGCTATGGGCACTGAGAAAATAAGATAAAAAACACTATGTGCAAGAATTCAACCAGGGAGCTCCAGGCGTGGGAGTCAACACAAAAACCAGATTCTGATTCTGGTTGACCAGCCCAGATGAAAGGAGGCTTGAGCTCTGAGTATACATGGAATCTACCAATGAGCATTCAGACCAGAGCCCTGGAAGAACAGGAGGGAAAGTGAGGATTGAAAAACTGTCAGCATTAAGAGAGAATTTGCTGACGGGGAGGGAAGCAAAATACTCAGGAACATGTATAGAGCAGAAAAGGAAGATCTTGGACTGACACCTATGGGCATCAACTAAAGGAGCACAGGGAAAGAATCCACACCCACACACACATATGTGCACGCACACACGCACCCACATGTGATTGCACTCACACACACTCACACTCACCCACCCATTCATGCACACGCACACGCTCACTCACACTCACACGATGTAAAACTGTCATAATGTGCATTAGAAAAAGAAAGCGACTAAAGAGGAAAGAACAGGAAATTAGTAGACAGAGCAGAGCATCATGGGAAAGTGCTTCAGGTTGGACCCAGGAGGATCCACATTCTCAGATGCTGACTTCCGGTGGAGAGAGCTCCAGGACTCAATGGCATGCCACAGCAGACCAGGACAGGAGCATTTCCCCTTGTGGTGTGATGGGAGAGGGTAGAGGGGACAGTAGTCATGTGCTTCTAAGAAGTCTAGAGGAGAGGAGAGAAGAAGGAGAGGAAGAAGAGGAGGAGAGAAGAAGCCAGGAGCAGGGTGGAAGGCAGTGTATGTTACATGGGGTGGGGGGGTGGGGGGTTACTTCAACTTGTTTTTTTTTTCTTCCCCCATTTATTTGTTTTATTTATCGGAAGGAAAGATTTGAGGGTGATTAAAACTGACGACTAGAGAACAGAGCTTGGAAAACTTATTATGAAACAGAAAAGAGAGTCCACAGGGAAGACTGCTCCACAGGACGGTGGAATGGACAAAGGGCAGAGGGGAATCGTCAGCTAGAGGAGCAGATCCACACCTTCCATTCTGAGGGAAGAGAAGTTTCCTTCCATTTCCCGCCACTTGTGTAGCTGCTCTGGGCATTGGGCCCCTCCCTCCTCTGAAAAGGCAGGCTACACCCCACCTCTCTTCCCACAAGGCAAATCGACCTGTGGATCTCTTTTCCAGGTATTATGAGTAAGCCAGGACCTCAGCATGTCCAGCACTACTTTTAGTACAGAATTTATATATTTTTCTCAAAGCAATTTATGTTCCACTTTGGTTGGACACATGCAAACTTTTCACCCATATATTTTGTGGTCAATAACATTTTCAGCAAGCTCAATTATATGTATTTGAAAAAGAAAAACATGCTAAGTTTCATTAGTCAAATTATATCTGTCATTAACTTTGGTATAAAATGAGTGCAAGAGGAAACTTCCAAGTTACATCTCGATCTTAACAGTGTTGTTAACTTTAAAAATATTAAATCATGGGAAACAAATGATCCTCAATGGCCTGAGCAATTCCTGTTCAGAGGATATGGAATGATGGAGAGATGGAAACCCTCTCGAGCTAGCTCTTCCAGCATTATTAAACAGAACACTTTCATTCAATGTGCTGTATGTAGATAGAATAAAAGGTTGTCACCCTGTTGAGGAGAAACCTTCCATTTAATTGATTAAATCAGATAATATACTGTATAAAAGACAAAGCCAATCAACTGTTCACATCAAAATACAGTTTTTGATTTCTTTTTTTTAAAAAAAGATGATGACATACCACATACATCTCCATAGTCCACCTCCTAAAAACTACAGAGCAATCACCCCAACTCACCTTGGTGGGTCCATTTCCATTAATCACTGCTGGTAATGTTTCATAAAATGTATTCTTAACTCTGGTTTTTCTATCTTCAAATTTTAAAACAACTTCATCTGAGTTAAAAAGAGAACAGAGGTTTAGTGACATTCAATGTGTGTGATTGTGTGTGTTACAAAACTTGCTGTAGATAAGACACACCATATGTTGTGACACTTAGAAATGGTGCCCACCCCATGTCAGCAGATCCCCACAAAGAAGGAGGATGATGAAAGAGATGCACACCTGTTCCAGGGCACCCCACTCCCTCTGACAAAATGAGCGTGGTGCTAAGCCTTGGGCTGTGCAGAGGAAACAAAGCATCTTCACAGCGCTCCCCCAAATGACCCTTTGATAAGAAAGGGAGCAGCCCATTCATCTGCATAACGGGCCCCATGCCTACTTTGCAGGGTTACTGCAAAGAAACAATAAAGTGTGTGGAGACTAGAAAGCTTCCTGCCTTAAGTAAGGTTTTCACTGGCCAGCATTGGTAGTTTTTCCAGTTTTTGAAAATCAGATTTCATACAATCATCCAGAGAGACACAAGAAACAGAGGAAGGGAAGCTAGGTTTTGGTTTCAGGTTCCTTTTGTGTTTCAGATTCCCATCTCCTGAGAATGCCAAACTCAGGCTTTAATTTCCCAGAATCCTTTTACCGTATGAACTGTACTGAATTCCAATCTATTTTTAACTTTTAAAGTATGAATGAATCAATGGATTGAGATACTTTGATTTTAAAAGGTATTCATTAATTATTTTAATGTGTTAATGTACACACGCAGGTAGATTTGCATGTGCAAGTGTGTACATGGGTACGTACACACACACACACACACACACACACACACTCTTCCACAGCCTAGTTATACAGGTTTTACTAGTTACCCAGCAGCTGAGTCCAAAGGAGCTACTCTAATACTTCCAAGTAGTTCACAGTACAAAGAATTTAAACTGAAAAATGTGTAATAATGAGGTGTAATTAATTCATAAATATATTTGCAATTCCCAGAGGGTAAGAGATTAAATTTCAAGTTATCTAGGACCAGAAGCTTATATTTTCACACTAGTTTTAGGAAATGATTTCAATGGAATATTTTGAACTTTATCCAGCTAAGTTCAAATTAAATATTTTTTAAAGGTTGTAATATGTACACTGCAGACCTTAGTCCCCACCCCAAAATGGATATAACAAAGGGAAGACAGTTCAAAACACAGGTGTCTGTTTTCAGACATAGGAATCCGGCATTTAGAAAGCATACCTACGGCTCCATTTAAGGCCTGGAAAATTCTGCACTTATGATCCAACGTGATGTTAATAGCTTCCTAAAAATTAAGAATAAAAATAATATTGAAAATCACAAGAAAAACAGCAAATACCATTCTCATGTTAGTATAGTTTGCTCTTTGGGGAATTTATGTCTTAAAATGCTCATGCTGACTGTCTAATGAAAATGTTGAAATGACTGAACTATTTAGCTGAGACAGAGAGCACTAAGTGCAAATCACTGCTATACAGTTTTAAATCAAATTTGTTTCCCAGTGACAACACCACAAATACATAATTCCATAAATGTTAAAAAATTATATTCATTACATATATATAAATTATGAAACATTAGCTTGTGTTATGTAAATATGGGAAAGCATATTCTTGAATCAGTTTGCATCAAACTGTAATTTAAGTCGATTTCCAGAGTGGCAAAAGCCCACAGAAGATTAACTGTTGTCCCAGTGATCTCCCCAACAGCAGACTCAGAACACAGTGCGGCATTTTGCTTGAAATAAAGAGCAAAATTCCCTTCGTGTGTCATGAGCAGCTACATAAATATGTTCTGATCATAGAAAAGTATTAGAAAGTATTTTGTGGGACTTCTAAAAGGCTACTAGGAGAGTTGATGAAACTGAGATGACCCGTATTTTACTCTTCTGCCTTTTCACTGCCCAGAATATGGATGCGATGGCTGGTGCTCCACTTGGCATTTTGGATAAGGAGGTTACATTGAAAAATCAGAGATGAAGGCTCCCAGTTGAGCAGCAAAGAGCTACCTTGACACCATAAAAGCACCCCGACAGTCTTGTGCTCCCTACCTTTTAATTTTTTTAATATGACAAAGGGAAAAATATCAACACATAGATAAAACATTTATCTTATTTAGGCCACTGCTAATTTAAATTGTTTTCTTTGTGACAGTTATTCTATTTTTTTTTAAGGTACTGAAGATTGAGCCCAAGGGCATTTAACCACTGAGCTACATCCCCAACACTTTTTATGTTTTATTTAGAGACAGGGTGTCACTAAATTGCTTAGGGCTTCACTAAATTGCTCAGGCTGGCCTTGAACTTGTGATCCTCCTGCCTCAGCTTCCTGAGCTGCTGGGATTATAGGCATGCCCCACCATGCCCAGTGTGACAATTATTTTTACTAAAAAAGGGCATAAGACTCTGTCTACACCATAGCCTTGTGGATGCTCAGGCCCTAACCTCTCTAGGACTTCACTTTTATCTCTTTATTCAAGGTTCTATAGTCTCAAAAATTCTACAGACTGAAATGGGCTATAAAGCTCCCTGGGGCTCTAGCCAAAGTATCACACCAACCAACCATATCTGTGGGGACAACCCACTCTGGACCACCAACCGCTCAGCACAGATTAGGGCTCTGTCTTCAGTGTTTCCCCTATACCCTCAATCTCCATGTTTAAAGTCTCGCAGGCAGGTCCCTGTCTTTCCTAGTATCACAACTAACTATAAAATTAAAAACTGTCCTTTAAGTGGTTTTCTTCACATGTCATTTCAAAGCATTAAAAAAAAAGTGTTATTTGACAAATTTAGTCAACTGAGTACATTAAGTCAATATTGCTATTACATGAAATAGAGAACAAATCTTGATTTGGGTATTCAGGAAACCCAAGATCCACTTCCTACAGTTACTCTGTGGCCTGTTTCTCCCTGGGTGAAGTGTGGATATACAGTCTGGCTTCTCACTTACTGAGGAACAAAGAAGCTCATAGGAATACAAAGAGACCTTTGAAAGGCTAAAAGATTGACAAACGAGAATGTACTATATTTTTTTTTAACATTACAAAAGTACATTGGCATCCAATAGCTTCAAAGTATCTTAGGCAAAAAAACAAAAAAGAGTACAGCTAAATATAAAAGAATAAAAGAATACACAGTCCTAATTCTTTGTATCTTAATAAATGACAGCTATTTGAAAATTTTACAAAAGCATTCTCCCAAGAGTCTCTGGAATTTTATTACTGCCTCTTTAAATCTCCAGCCTCAGAAGCTGTGATGACATAATTCACTCTGCTACTGAGAGGCAGCCAGGGACTTGGTAGGACCCCAGCGGAGGGGCAGCTGTAATGCTGAGAGAGGCCTCCCTTTTGTTTCTTTTATCAGGTTGCTTCAATATGTGTTTCAATAAACTACACAAAAAAGCAAAAGTTTGTATTTTCACTTTTCTTCTCGGTGACCCACCCAAGTTGGACAAGGTTGCTGACTTGGCCTCAAAGGGGAGGCAAAAGGACAGTTTAGCTGGTACTTTTCCAGGTGGGAGGACCCAGGCTCAGGCACTATTTGTTTGCTTCCTTGACTTTGTTTTTAAAATATGTAATTGGCAAGAACGTGTTGCAATTCAGTTTTCCAACTGCCATTCTGTCCATAAAAGTCCTTTGTTTCTGACCACTCCATATTAACAAGGCAACCAAAGCAATAGGATGTAAGGAACAATAGGATGCAATAGACACAGCAACCAAAACAATAAAAAAGGAATTAGGAAGAAAGGAACGGGTGGACGATTAGTTACCCTGTTCAGTGGATCAATGTATATTTTTGTGTAAAAGAGCTGATCATCGTCATTATCCTGGAGATTCCACTGTTGAACTATACGGTTGATTGATGGAGCATAGCCAATAAATCCTGCAACAGAGCAGAAACAGAGAATGGAGAACTGCAAGCCCAAAACCTATGCTGTGTTAATCCCACCGAACAGCTGCACAGAACTGAAGCCCTGAGGTTTAACCTTAGGATGGAGGTTCACAGATCACCACAAAACAAACAGGAGTTCCTGAGTGTCCTTTGCTTATACATCAGTGACAAAAGCCAAGTTCCTGACCAATTACAGAACAGAAAATCATCAGATGCTTTATAAATAATCACATTCCCCATATTCATTGACACAAAAGGGGAACTAACTTTTTCCAGTGCTACTAAGGGAAAATGACAAAACTAGGAATAGAACGAGACGGAAAAATTTTCTCTGTGACCTTCTAAAATGCTCTTCTTAGAGCCCCTGCAGAGAACCCACTGTTTCTGAAAGAAGAAAGTCTCCAAGACAGTGGTTTTAATGTCCGTGCCAGGGATGCTAATGCAATCGAAGGAATGTGGGACTTGTCACTGATTGCAAAAATCCCAAAGAAATTTTATACCTAGGACTTTTGGGTAATTTTTCCATTACTTGACGGACTCATTACTGTGCCTGCTAAAACATTTTCTGGCTAGGTTTTTATGTCATAGTCTGGAAAAAAGGAAGTCTAAAATTGGATTGTTCCCCTTGGCCTTTGAGCGTGAGCATTAACTACTCCAATAACATTTGTCTGAAAAAGCCATAGACAACAGGATCAGCTTTCCCATTTGATCCACCTCTGAATTTCAGAACTGCAGGCAAGCTGCTGTGTTTTATTGACACACAATACTTTTTAAAAGGGACCGGTGCTACTCCTCTGAATAGAAAGGAGATGTAATTTTTATTATTAAAATTAAAATTCTCTCACAGGAATAAACGAATTCAAAGAAATAGGTTCAGGAATATTACAGTTACCTAGAGAAGAAAAAGCAAAATGAAAAAGTGACAAAACCACCACTGGTTTCTCATTTTTTGTTATTCCTGCCAAATTAAAAAATTCTAAAATTTTTAGAACAGATAATGTGTGTTTTAATTTCTACAAGTTTGTGGAGAGACGTATACTAAATAGGGACACATAACATTTTCAATGGTTTCTATGTCTGATTTTGAAAAATCATGTTTCCTTATCATTTTTACAAAGCGGAATATCCTCAAATAAAAAGAAATATATTTTCATAATATGTGATATATACCTTATATGATTATATTTTATTATTAAAACTACTTTTATTAGAGGAGGAATTATAATTTACAAGAGGAGGAATTCCATCAAAATAGAAGATCAATGGAGTAGAGAAAGGGAATTGAGGGGAAGGAAGGGCAGGTGGGACAAGGAAAGACAAGGGCATGACCTAACTTTTTCATGTACATACATGAATATAGCAAAGAGAATCTCACAATTATGTATACCCATAAGGCACAGGTTAAAAAAAAAAAACTATTAAAAATCTTATAAAAAATAATTGACACATCTACAAATATATCGCATATCCCTTAAATAACTCTCAATATATCACCCATGAAATGATACAAACATTTAACATATTTATATTTTCTATCATCTAATAATTTTGACTACAAAAAGCTTAAGGCTGATTCTTTGGTATCCCTTAACAATCATTTTGTCACTTAAAAACTATGTCAGCAACACATATGCAGATCACCCAAAAAGTTCCCTTTTCTCAATATGGCTTGCAATTCACATCCAACTGAACTATCCAAGAAGTCCTTGGTCCTATTTGGTATGTCTTCTGCCCATTTATTTATATTAAACTCCATCTAAGAGAAACATATTTTAAAGTCAACATTATCTGAGGTCAATTTATTTTTATTTGTTAAGGGAGGGTGTGATAATGTGTGTTTTAATTCATGGTGGCATAGATAATACAACACTCTAAGTATACCCACATGTTCAATGAAGAATCACATGATTACTGATTACAGGACAAATCACTTATTTACTCTGATATATTTCAAAAATAATCAAATTAAACAATGCCCACTTTTAAAAGCTACATGATGATTATAGATTGAAAATGAACCTTTTCCCAAGAAAGGAAACTTACTAAACCTATTATACGAGAGCCAGAAAATTCTCAGTAAAATTAGAATCAGACTTGGATCTCTGTTGTTTTTTTTTTCCTGAACAACCCAATGTCTTTAGGGAAAGTTCCTCAACTCATTAAGTTCCAAGTTGTTAATTCTGCAAACAAAATAACCATTCAAAAACTATTTCAAAGTTCCCGTAGTGGTATATTTGTGGCTCAATTAAGTTTGTATAGGTGTTTCACATTTGCAATGATGGAAAAAAAATGGATTAAATTTGGACATAAGTTTCCTCACTTATGCAGAAATTGTAACATCTACACTGCCTAATATTGTCAAGAGTATCAAATATCATAATCTATGGGAAAAGCGTTTGTCAAGTCTAAAATGTGCTGTGGATTTTACACTGATATTTTTATAACAGTCATAAGATGACAGTTATTTAGAACTTCATGTCTACATATTTTTTTAAATGATACATCAGTACCTAAAATTTATTCAGATTGGCATTAAACATTTTCCCCAGGTGTCACCCACCTCCAGCATTCAGGTAGCGCTTCCCAAAGTGCACCACAGGATACTTGTCTGCCAGTCTCTTATCTGGCCAGAGAATTCCATCTGCTGCAAAGACTATTTTGTGGTTTGTCTTTTGAAACTTTTTTAGAACTTCTTCTGGACCACCAGCAAATAAAACATCAAAGCTATTCAATGAAAGAAAAAATGAGTTTTAAAATACATATGCTGGAATTTAGGTATATAAACACCAAGAAAAGGTCCTTAATAAAAATCAGGATTTAGAATCCAACACAAGATTAATTAACCAGCTATTTACAGAGCACATCAAAAAATTTCCCCAGACTTAAACTACATGGATTGTATTGAATTTTAGTGTTTACTATATATTAGCCAAATAGAATTTCAAATAAAAGACAGTTTTTTTGCAGTGATAGTCTTGATATTATTTAATAATCACCACCAAAATAAAAAGCTCTAAAATGGTATTGAAATGTTATAAATTATTACATGTTGTCTAAATTAATAATACAGACATAATCTTTTAACAACATTGCTACTTTAACTACCTAATATTTCAATTCAATTTGTACTAATCCACTATCATTTATGAATAAATATCATGAATATACACTTAATATTTCAGTTATTATATATACTGCAATCTTAAAAAAATTGTTCTGACCAGCATATTTTTTACAGCTCAATAAATTTGAAAAAATGTGGTAATAGATAATATAATTTAACTTTTATTTATGAATGGATTTATTTCTCATCATTTATTCAAAGAATCACAACGATCAATGTAAAAGCCATTGTCTAAAATATTTTTCCTCTGTGGTATGTTCCCTATTCACTACAACCTCAAAACCTTTGCATTTTTTTTTAATATCAGTGTATCACAAGGCCACACATTTTCAAAGATAATAATTTAATGACTTATCCCAGGTGGCAAGCAATCCAAGGGAACAAATGCTCTCAAATCCAGCTCAAGGTCTTCCTCAGAGTCAATATTACAGATGGATTCATTCTCAAGGAGCTAACTAATATGCTTGGCTAACAGTTGGGCATGACATAATACTTAGTAAATTATAACATTACATATGAATAATTCTATCAAAATAAAACACACTATTGTTTATCTCTTGGATAAAAAAAAATTAAACACATTAGCGAGAGTATTGGAAATTTTTACTTATTATTTAAACTTGTAGCAGAGATGCCAAATGACCTCCATTATACATTCTCAGGCCCGTGTTTTAATAGTGGAATCCACCAAATGTAAGACATATGGCCATCCTGCTTAGAAGCTACAGTGAAGCTCCATGTGGCCTCATGACCTATTTAGTTCAAGGGAATACAGGTAGAACTTGGATAGACAGTCTCAGGTCCTTTGTTTTAAAAAGGAAGTTGCTTGCTTCAACTTGCTGCCCTCCCCTCTTTGTGGAGAGCCAGAGTTCATAAGTGAAAAAAATACCCTGACCTATACACCCTCACTATATATTCAATTCTCACTCTAGGAAAAAAGAAAAAGAGAAAAAGCCAGAAAGGGAGTTAAAAATGTAGAGAATGTACAACTAAATTTTGTTGTTTTGCTGCTTCATTTATGTAATTTTTAAAATAATAACAGCATTGGGATCAGAGGTACAGATTATTTCTTTTTATTTCAAACTGTTCTGGAGGAATAAAATTTATCATTTGTTTTTACTTTAGCTATGAAAATCATCATTTCAAAATTAAAATATCTACATATGAGTATGTAGAAACAGATAGATATACACATATATACAGTGGTACATACTTTTTTTTTTTTCCTTCCAGGATCAACAGGCAAGAAAGTACGTATTAAATAGCCTTATCACAACATCACTCACAGCACACAGTTTGATGTCTGCCAGTCGAGTCTCTAAAGCCAGTGTTACCACTTGCTCTAAGAGTAATCATGGACAATTTATTGGATCTCCCTATGATTTAGTTCCTTTATTTATAAAATGGAGCAGAAGTAGTATCGATCTCATCAATCACTTGTAAAAAGAGATTAAAAACTAACAACAAACCCTGGAAGTTGTAAGCATCAATGTTATCCCAAACTAAGACCATTATTAACTAAAAAAGAAGGCTCCTATCACAGGAGAGGCAGAAGATACCTCATTTTTAAGTTTATGCCAATCTGAAAGTTAAAATAATTTAATTTTTATCCAGAGGCAGGTATTTTTTAAAATATAAAGTTGTTCTGATTAAAACCTCAAAACAACTATTCCATTCCTATTTATTAAAAAACAATAACAACAACTGAATTAATTTGACTTTAAAAAGAAAATAACAAATTTCTTCTCTTTTTCTTCTAAGCACAACGGATTTCTTCAGTTCTGTGTTTGTAAATACAGGTACTTTCCTTCAAACTACTAGCTGTTGATAATTCTTTTAAATATTGAATATTAAGACATAAGAGTAGTTTTTATTTGGGCTATGAGTGCTGTCTCTCTGAGATAGACACAGCCATAGACCTCCAAAGAAAAGAGGAGCCCAATCTATTTTTTGGAAATAGGGTGGAGCAGGTATGCTTAGAGAATCTTATGATCAAAGGCTTACGCCAGATTAATTCAGAAAATTTTCAGGTAGCATCACTTATTTAAACGCTATAAATGCAATTTTGGAAAGTGAATACTAAATCTTTGAAATCCCAGTGAACAGTACAGACCTATACACACTGTACGGCAACTATAAAGGTCAACATTCTGTCATGGAGGAGTTGTGGCAATTTTCACCTGAATAACTAATTCATAAGCATGAATTCATTTAAAACATGCAATTTATTTTAAAGAAAACAGTGAAGGGAAAATTATTTTCATATAATTCAAGTAAATTTTGATTGTATAAAAATATAAAGTTGTTGAAATTTTTCCCCTTTCAAACTAGTAGCACTGTTCCTTTGTGTTTGAGTACTTTAGAAACATTTTTTTGGAATCTATTTAAGACTTCTCAAAGGGCAAGAAAGTTTTTCTAGTTAAAATCATTTTGGCCACAAAAACTCAAATTTTGTTTTCAACAAAGAATGCACAAAGGTCATAAAAATAATTCTCATAGGAACTCAGGCCACTTAAATATGAAGAATAAAATAAAACTTTCCACAGTTAACTATGGTAAATATTCCTGAGTCCTGCAAAAGCCATAGATTCCACATTACGTGGTCACATTGAGTCCTGTACCAGACATGTCAGAGCCCCATCTCCAACAGGTCATTGAGACTGACACGTGTTTGCCCTTCTGTGTTCCCTGGTTCTATGGTCCCATCAGCCACTCGATTCCCAGACTGAAAACGTTCATGTAGCCTTGACTCCTCCCTCTCACAGCCTGTCATTAAATCTTCTGCCAAACACTAGTGAATGCTAAACAGATTCTTAATCCGTTTAGCATTCAGATCCTCTACAGCATCACTAGAAGGCACTGGCCTAGACTCATTAAGACATCCTATGGGTTGCCACATCACCCATCTCCACATCACCCACTTCTAATTAGGACTGTCTGACATCTTTTCACAGTGCCCGTCCCCAGACCCAATCAGTGCTTTTCAACTATGATCTAAAGCAGGAGTCAGCAAATATTCACTCCATCTCTCACCTTTTACAGAAAATAGTTTAGCTCTGAAGGCCACATGGTCTCCGTCAAACATGGTAACCCTGCCTCTGTGGTACAAGAGCGGCCACAGACTGTATGTAAATGAACAAGCAGGGCTGGGTTCCCAGAACACTGCTCTACAAAGCAGGCAATGGATTAATATTCAGAATATACCAAGAATCCAACAAACTTAACCCCCCCACACATAACTCAATGAACAAATGCGCAAAAGAACTGAACATAGAACTTCTTAAAAGAATAAACACAAATGGCCAACAAATATATGAAATAATGTTCAACATCTCTAGAAATCAGGGAAATGCAAGGAAAAAAGGCACTGAGATTTCATCTCACTCCCGTCAGAATGACAATGATCAAAAATACAAACAACAACAAATGCTGGCAAGGTTGTGGGGGAGAAAGGAACCCTTGTATGTTGTTGGGAGGCCTGCACACTAATACACCCACTCTGGAAAGCAGGGTGGAGATTCCTCAAAACACTAGGAATGGAACCACCATACAACCCAGCTATCCCACTCCTGAGTGTTTTCCCAAAAGATCTAAAATTGGCATTCTACAGCAATAGAGCCACATCAATATTTGTAGCAGCACAATTCACAATAGCTAGATTATGGAATGAACCCAGATGCCTGTCAATAGATGAATGGATTAATAAATTGTGGTGTGTGTGTGTGTGTGTGTGTGTGTATAAATATATATAAACATATGGCTGAGTTCTATTCAACCATAAAAAAGAATGAAATTGTGGCGTTTCCTGGTAAATGGATGGAAATGGAGAATATCATGCTTAAGAGAAATTAGCCAAACTCAGAAACTTAAAAGTCAGATGTTGGGCTGGGGATGTGGCTCAAGCGGTATAGCGCTCCCCTGGCATGCGTACGGCCCGGGTTCGATCCTCAGCACCACATACAAACAAAGATGTTGTGTCCGCTGAAAACTAAAAAAAAAAAAAAATTAAAATTCTCTCTCTCTCAAAAAAAAAAAAAAGTCAGATGTTTCCTCTCTTATGCAGAAGCTAGAATAAAAGGGAAGATAAGGATAATAAATATCAATTAAAAGACAAACAAAAGGAAGTCTAGTAGAACAGAGAAAGGAGAATGGGAGAGGGCAAAGTAGCTGGGAAGGAAAGGGGAGAATTATGAACTGAAATCGATTTCCATGCACGTGTGAGTTTGCCAGGATGAAACCAACTATACAGCTCTAATTAAAAAAAAAATAGGCAATGGGCTGAACCACAGTTTATTGACCCATAGAATGAAATCTAAATGAATCAGCATAGTGTTAACAGCCAAACTGAGTCATATGATGTGTCATCTGCACCTTTCCTCATGATGGCACCTCCTCTTAGTACCTATTTTCTCAACTGGGTCCAAAGCAACACATTTCAGGGTCCTTTCCCAGGACACCTCCTCTACAAAGTTCTCCTTAATGACCATTACTGGAAAACACCATTTCCTTCCTCTTAACACCCACAGCTCTTCTCCTCTCCGCCTTCACCACAGGTATTGTTTTCTGTCCTTCATGCTAAGAATGCTTACCTCAGATTAGACTACATGTTTCTCCTTCAAATGCTAGATCCATGTCTTTTTTCTTCTATATATCTCCTTGGCCTTGGATTTTGAAGATAGTCAATAAATATTTGTTGTACAAATGAATGAATTAGTGAATGAATGAATCACTCCAAGTCTCATCAAGAAGCAAAACCTACCATGCAGCCGGAAAAATAAAGCAACAGAAGTCTCCCCTAATTGTGACTTATTCTTTCCCAATCCAATATTTTCATTATCATCACTAGCATAAACTTAAATAAAAGTTATAATCATCCGAACTATTAGCAGTTACTGTCTGAAAGCTTAAATAAAGTCTCATAAACTGAAGCTTTAGAAGGCGTAACAAAAAAAAACCCTAAAAATTCTGTTGTCACATCTTCACTTCAAATATATATCTGTATTTCCAGAGACAAAATTAACACCACAAACCAACACCAAGGCGCCATACTTTAACAGCCCCTAGGCACACACACAATCAACCCATTTAAAATATCCACCCACAGGTACTTGCAGAATAAATTATGATCAAATCACAGTAGAAAATTATCACATAAATTTTAGCCACTTTGGAGAGAAGAAAAGGGAGCTAGTTGGGGGACTATTTTAAAAATCAAATATTGTTTGGTAAATGTTCCTCCTAATGGCATATAATTCCATTTACATTTCACTTCATGAGGTCGGGCAGAGGCAGGGTCAGTGAAGACTGCCTAGTTGGAAGGTCGCTTCCCACAAACCGTGTTTTGGAAAGTTGCAGCCAAGTGCTGGACAAACCTCTGGCAGGGAGAGAAGCCAGGGAGAGAGGAGTGGCAAAGACGTTAGTGGGCTCACTCCAGCGGCAGCTCTCTGCGGGGAGGGGGCACAAGGCTTCACCTGCTTCTGCACCAGTCTCTTTATTTGGGAAATGATGAGATTAATTAAAAGAAAAATTCCCCTCCAGTTCTAAAATAATAATGAAGCTTATCTCTAAAACATTAACACTTTGAATGCTGACATACATTTAGTGCATAAGTGTTCAATGGATCAATAAAGAAATAAATCTTTTTTTTTTTTTAATTCCTTACACTTAATGTGACACAGCTGGGATGTGCCAAATACAACACACACAAAACTGTTGAGCAAAGCATGTACCCAGAGGGTTGGATTTCCATCTCGGTTGGTGTCCCCAGCCACAGCAGCTAGTACCATATTTTGCACATATAGGTGCTTAATGAATACATGTTTACTAAGAAGAGCAAAATTGAAGGATAGAACCACTCACTATTAAATAGAGGGGAGTGAAGGCAGGGGAGAGGATATAGGGGTAGGAAAGATAGCAGAATGGATGAAACTATTGCCTTATGTACATATATAACTATATAACCAGTGGAATTCTACATCATGTATAACCAGAAGAACAAGAAATTATACTTCAAAATGCATGATGTATCAAAGTGCATTCTACTGTCTTGTATAACTAATTAAAACAAATTTTTAAAAATTTAAAGATGTGAAGAGTAGACAGTCTGCTTTGGGAATACATACAGAGCAATCACACGTGAGACCGGCTAGGACAATCAACCAAGACTGATATGATCACCAAAACCCCTTTGTGTTTTTAAGTCACATGCTCCTTCTTCCTCATTCCTACCTATGGGGCACTAATGCGCCCACTCAAACCTCAGCAGATATCAGCAATAAAAACCCAGATTCACTCCTTTCCCACTTTATTCCTAAGCACATTGTACTCTTTCCCAGATGACCAAGAAGACGGTGTAATATATCTGAGTGACAGCTGACAATTTAAATCTTTCTGTCAAAAAAGAAAGAATGAGACAGTATAGAAACAGGAACCTTGACGTGTTTTGGCTTTCTTTCATGCTAACATAATGAAATGTTGTCCCTCATTAATGACTGGGTTCTCAGTGCCTGCACACTCCACCTGCCTCACAGCCCAGGAGGAGTAGCCTGTTAAATAAATCTACCATTAAAATTATAGACATCATATTGGAAGGTTTTGCTTCTATATAAACTGTGTAAGACAAAACAAAGGTGGACATACTAGGTACACATTAACTTGAATTATGAGAGATATAAAATGTTTACTAGAAAACAAATACAATAGATCTTGTTAATTTTAGAATAATGTGCATAAATTACACTTTTATAACAATAATAATAGCTGGTTGCAGTGGCACACACCAGTAACCCCAGCAACTCTGGAGGCTGAGACAGGAGGATCTCAAGGCCAGCCTCAGTAACTTAGTGAAAGTGTAAGCAACTTACTGAGTGTCTTCCTCAAAATAAAAATAAAAAGGGCTGATGATATAATTCAGTGGAAAAGGACCCCTAGGTTCATTACCCAGTACCAAATAATAAGAAGAAGAAAATCAGAAAAATAATCTTCTAACAAACAATTCACCAAGTGATCCACTAAAACATGATCTTTGCATAATTTACTAAAGTAAATGATGCTAAAGTTAAGATGATGCCAACATTCAGGTTGTTTTGAAAACACACATCCTGAAGTTTGTTCAGTCTTGGTGGCTGAGGAGGTGTGACACAAGTGTGAACTCCCTGGGAATCTGCACATGGCTCTTTCTCTACAGTGCTAAGGTCAATGCCCAGATCACATTTTGTGCTCAATACATGCACACTGAGTGCTGAGAGAAAAACTGGCTCCGCGAACTCACTTTTTCAATAAATAATGCTCAGTAAGAAGCCAAAAGAAACAAACACTGGTTGACATAAGAAGGATCAGAAGAGGCAACAGCATCCTTTTCACAGTTTCTGTTTAGAAGTCAATTTTTAATAATTTTAATCCTTACAAAGTTCCAAATGTCTTTCTGACTTTAGAATTCATTTTATTTTTAAATAAATAAAAGAAAAAAGTTTGAAAAAAGTTTGGAAATACTCATCATATTTCTCCCCTTCAAAAGGTCTGTTTCTCCTTGTGAAGCAACACACTGTTACCCAGTATTTATGGTTCCCTTGCTATGGTGCCCAGAAAATACACAAATACATAAATAAACCAACGTCACAGTGTGGAGCAAACAACTAAATTCAGCCTAGAAGATCAATGATCGGGCACAAGGTAGCACAGCACAGACTGGTGTGATTAGATTGCTCCTCCATTTTTTAGCCACAGTATATTTATCTTGGACCAACTTCCCATATCACAGCCACCTAGGAAACTACTGAAATAATGACTTCACTTTAGATTATTTTAATCATATATATCAGCATTCATGGTGTAGCACTGACTACCATTCTACTTTTTTTCTTTTTTGGTGGTACCAGGGATTGAACCCAAAGACCCTTAGCCCCTGAGCCACGCCCTCAGCTAAGTTAGTTGCTTAGGGCCTTGCTAAATTGTTGAGGCTGATTTTGAACTTTCCATCCTCCTGCCTCAGCCTCCAGAGCCACTGAGATTACAAGTGTGCGCCACTGTGCCCCACCCATTCTAATTTTTTTAAGTTTAGTTTTCCTTACGTTGTCTTTAATTGGCAATAGCCAATCCCTTTATCTTATGTCAAAGGCTTAATCATGTTTAAACAAATACATGGATGAACTGGAAGGTTTCTACATACCAAAATATTTTAAGCAGATGCTTTCACAAAAGAAAATACTCCTTTACATAAGGCCAATAACTAACACCAAATATATCTTGTGAATAATACATATACTGAGGGTCTTTAAAACCGAGCACATTCGAGTGTTGATTAATTGAGATATACACATTACTGCCAATGAAATTCTGCCCTGTCCCTAATTCAAACTCAAGTAACTGCACTGACGTTATTTCTAACTAGTTTTCTTCAACATATTTTTTTTAGTTTAAAAGAAATTTTCTCAAGTCTATAAGAATAAAAGTGTCAACATTTTTACTAAATGATCTTATCTGACACTCAAAAATCTGGTAGAATGGTTCCACCATTTGCTTACATTAGGTCCTGGGATGCTGCTGGCTTCCAGTTCACTGTGTACAGCACAGCAAGCATTATGTGGGGATATTCAGTGAGTATCAAATTTACTCCCAAGAACACCACTTTTTGTTACAGTTTAGTTTATGCACTGTATCTACAAAAGAAAGAAACAACATGTGGTCCCCATAGAAAAACTAAAGCTGCTCACCTGTCTTCATTGTGAACACAGTAAAAGAAATACATGCTTTATAAGGCAATTCTAAAAGTAACACAAAGTACCTTATAAATGCTCTTCCAGAGAGATAAAGGTATTATAAAACCATCTAGGATAATTTCTCTTCCTAAGGGAATCTGCAGCTATCAAGTAACAATATTTATCCTCCAAATTTTCATTAGTTTGCTTCAAAAGAATAATTTTTGTCCTTTAAAAGCCACTAAATGCATTGCACATGTCCATAGTTGCTCTAACCAAGAGATCATCAAGCCATATAAATTGCAAATAAACACATGTACTCACATACACACACACACATACACACACACAAAAAAAAAAACCTTTAAATAACTTTTTAAAAAATATTGGAGGCAATTTCATATGTAGAGATCCTCAGGTTTAGTTTTCTTTTGAAAAGAATACAAAACCTTGACAAATATTAATTTTTATCTAAATTAAATATGATAAATCTTATTCTGTAGAGTGAGTTTTTTAAAAGATCCAGCCTCTTATTTTAGATGTTCCAAAATTTAATTCAGAATATACATTCTCGTGACACAAGTTCATAAAACTGTTTCTAATTTAATGCACAAATGCTATCTAAATGGGGACAAAGGACCCTTATCATATATTAGAAATGTTCTAAAATTGAATAGTAATGATGATTATACAACTTTGTTCAGTATACCAAAATCACTAAATTTTACATTTAAAATACACAAGTCATGATATAAAAATTATTTTAAAGGCCTATGTAAACAAATAATCACATAAATCTGTGCATTTTTATATAGTAGTGCCTTATGCTTTTATAAAACTATTATAATTGAATCATCCTTTTAAAAAAATCACATGAAAAATAGGTGTTTGTTTGCTTAAGATGAATGTATCTTGAATTCTGACCCTTCATCAAAAGATGAGCAATTTTTTAAAAATAGAATAGGCAATGAATTTAAAATAATTTATAAAGAGCTGAATTCAATTCTCCTGGGCCCAGTACACAATACCGACATAATGTTCAATTATACTCAACACACTGTATACAATGCTTTTTTGAAGTGTTGTTTTAAAAAAATAAGAGGAAAAATATACCCTAAAATGACAGCAGCTGTTCCGCCCCTCTGTGCCCTCTTGGCTACTTTCCCCTGCACCCTTGGCTGAGCCACAAGATGGGGACACTGGGTGATGGTGGAGAAAACTTTAATGACTCCTTCTGGACAAGGACTTAGCTGAGTTGGGCCTCGGTCTTTCCAGCTGGCTGGCTGTTCTCAGAGGTGTGAGACACGGCTTCCATCTGACTCACTGATCAGTATCAAACACTAAGACCTCGAAGACACTGGCCTTCTATTAAAATACGACCATTGTTTCTGTCCAGCTGGGTTTAAATATCATCTGAATACACAAACCCAACATCCAGCTGGCTCTAGATCACAGGGAGACCCAAGTCTCCTTAGAAACAAACTGGCCTCACTTCACCAGTTCCCCAAGGCAAAAGCTTGGATTGGCAGGAGAGGGAACAGGGATGATAGGTGAGGGGAAAAGGATAGGATTCTTCCGAAAACCCATGAAGAGTTTGAGGAATCTGAAAAAAAAAAAGCTCATATGTGGAAGCTTTCACAAGGAGAATCTGCTTCACAGTCAAAACCCAAATGTACATTTGGAAACTTCAAGCTAACTGATCTAGTTATTGGAAATCTATGGTAATTTTAAACCAAAATATACCCAATATTTAATCTAAACAGTTTTTATGATGAATTATTTTATTTTATTTTTATTAGGGAAAAATACATAACAACAGACAATGTAGAAAAATTCACAGTACACAAGCTCAGCCCACAGGGTTTCTGAGGTATGCCATGCCAAAGCACATCTTGCCCAAAAAGGTAAACACGAGCAGAATGTAATTTCTTGCCTGGGAGACATCAGGAAAATTCCAAAGATACAAGTATTATGGATTCTTTCCAAGTTTTCAGGTGCTGATGTTATGGAAACTTCATTATTTCTACTTTCATGTTCACATTTATGTCTCTTATTTACATCCTTATATTTTAAAAAGCTCTCTTATTTTCATCAGCAAATAAGAGTCCTTTTAACTTTTTTCAAAATAAAAGATACAGAAAGTCCTTTCTAAGTTAAAGAGGAAAATACAAGGGCATTTAAAATGAGTGATCAGTAACCAAAAACATAAAAATAAAAATTTAAAAAAAAAACAAAGAATGTGAGAAAGAAAAGTGACAACTTGAAAGATTCATGACAAGTTGATCTATTTTTTTTTTAATATAAGAAGAAGCTAAGAGAAGATTGCAGATACTCCAAATTATTCAGGTCAGCGGAGTATACAAAAAGCAGTACTTATGGGCTAGGGGGATATAGTATTTATACGCTAGGGGGATAGCTGGGTGTTAAAGCTTCCTTTGAATGCAAACCGAGGGCTGATTCCCAGCACCAAAACAAAAAGATATTTATACATTGAGAAGGTTCTTCTCTCACAACACCGGCTTTCTTGCATTTCACTTGTGTTTATAACTTTACATAATCTTTTTTTCCACCCCAGGGTAATCAGAATTGGTTGAGCCACCCTTCTTAACAGAAAAGTTCAACATGACCTTTACTTCTTCACTAAAACATGAATTTCACAAAAATATTAGCCTATACTATGTTTTCTCATTAGTGTCCATAGCAACTCTTTTTTTTTTTTTTTTTAATGCCAGGGATTAAACCCTAACCCTGTACATGCTAGGAAAGCATTCTATCATTGAGCTGCATCCCCAGTCCTCCGTATTTTTCATTTTGAGATAGGGTTTCACTAAGTCTCCCAGGATGGCCAAACTTATGCTCCTCCTGCTTCAGCCTCCCATGGTGCTGGGATTATAGGCGTGCACTATTTCACCTAGTGTAAATCCTCACTTTAAACATATTACACGATTATGTCAGACCATGGTTTTATAACTATGAGAAAAATATACTTTTCAAAACAATGATTCCTCATCAATAAGATAATTTAATGTATAATAACACATAGATATAAATCTCAACCTTTTAAAAAAATAATTTAATATAGACTGAAAAATCCACAGGGTGTGTCTCTTACCATTCAGTGAACAGGATGACCAGATCATCTTGACTGGCATATTGTTCCATGACTTCTTTCATTAATCTCACTTTTTGGCCCCCTCCAATACTATTAATGCCATCTCCCCCTCTCCACTCTTCTCCTTGACCAAGGACCTATCAAAGAAATCAACATTTCAACCCTAAGCAAAACTCAGATTAAATTATGACAACACCATAAAAAACTTAAAATCATCGCCAACTTTACAGTCCTACACCATAACCCACTCTCCACATGTCACATAAAATCATGATGCCAGAAAAAAGAAATTAATGACTGGATCAGTCATACTTCTTTAATATTATCCACCCCAAAAATGCCATTCCCAATTTTATCATTTCAAAATTTGAGTCTATTGCATGCAGCTGGACTGAGGAAATATTTCTTGTATCTTATTATTCTTTGTTCAGCATAAAATTAAAAAGAAAATGAAGAGATCTTCCATATCAGTTTTTCTTTCAATCTGGTAGGAAATGTGTAAGATCAAGATTGAAATCCCCTGAAGCCCAGGGTTCTCCTCGACTGGCCCTGAAGGAATTTCCTACCAAACCAAAATGGATTGTTCAGGGAAATGCAGAGGCCATCAAACAGGGCACTTTCTTTACCTTCTAAATCTTCAAATGTCTTCGTTCTTGTTAAGAATTTATCAATGCAAGAAACTGCCTGCACACAATTAACTGGAGCTACACCTGTACCCTTGATCTTCACTATGCATCTGTGCCCTTGATCTTCACGGTACACCTGCACCCTTAGTGCTACACCTGTACCTCTGACCTTCACTGTACTCTGTACCCTTGAAGCTACACCTATACCCTTGATCTTCACTGTGCACCTGTACCCTTAGAACTACACCTGTACCCTGGACCTTCACTGGCACATGAGTCTCCACAGGGCCTCCTGAGTTGGAAACACACTGTTTACACACCTGGCCCTGAGGCAAGAGGAGCATAAGATGTGTCCCTCCTGTCATACACAGTTTTATCTTTTGTTTCCTCAAAACAGTGTCTGAAGGTGCTAAAATATTGATGTATTAGGAGACTAGGGGGAACATAACTGAGAACATAACTAAAAATAAAGACGAATGAAAAAAGTAAACTAAAAATAAATAAATATCATGAGTTGTCACTGTCCTTAACACAGCGCCAAATATAAATCTGTTGGCAAAGCAAGCCAGTGGGACTCCCAGCCTCAAATCTCTCAGAATCATTTTATCTCTACCTATAATGAGGAATGGGAGGAATATTCCACCCATGAAAACTCAAACTCGTGTGGATCAGGATTCAAATTATTTCTAATCTAGCAGAATTATTGGTTTTTACTTGATTGGTTTCACAACCCTTCTGGAGGCTCTGATGCTGCAATAGCAACTGCCCTGGCCACACCTGAGGGTCATACAGTACAGTGACAGGCCATGCAGCATGCGCCGGACCTCAGGGTGCACCAGAATCACACCAGAATCCGTGGACAGCTGGAGAAAGCACAGAATTTGTTATTCAGCTGTTCTGAGGTGGCCTGAGTGTTTCCTTTCTAACTAGTTCCCAGGTGACGAGGGTACTGTGGTTTGAAGTCCACACTTTGAAAATCACTGCATTACAAAATGGGAAGCCAGCAGAAAGGGCATGAACTCCAGAGCCAGTCAAATAGGGCTGTGGTCTAAGACCTCACAGGTTGTAGCTATGGACCCTGGAGCAGGTTCTCTTTGCCCATAAATAAATATGTACCTTACACTGTTCATATAATGACTAAGAAGGTACCATATGGAAAGTTCCTAGTCAGGTGCCTTGCACATAACAGTCTATTTTGTCAGCCTAGTCTGAACCCAAAAGATCCTCCTCAAAGACTTCAGAAATGTTTTATCCTAATTCTTCTTTGACTTCAGTGAATATCACTATATTTCTTGTCTCTCTTAACGTACTTTGAACATATTTTCATTGATCTTTTATTAAGCACCTGTACCTCTGACCTTCACTGTACTCTGTACCCTTGTTACCACCCTCTTTCCCTGCAAATTCCACCTCTTGACTAGCTGCTGTGCATCACCATCAGTACCTTCTACTCCAGAGGCTGCCTAAGGAATACGACCTTTTATTGAATTACATGTAAGTATAGCTCAGTTTCTCCCCAGGCCAAAGCAATCTTTCCCCTCCTTTTATTTATTTATTTTTTTTAATTTCCTGCCTAGATACTTGCTTATTCTCCTTTTATTTGGAGAAAATATCTGGCTAGCAGATCCTTCTATCAAATGAATAAATCAATAAAAATACTAAGACCCTCCCTCCTCAGTTTAATAGTTCTATCAACCTCCTCAAATCTCCTCTGATCACATATGAGTAAAATGTCCCCTAGAGATGTCTTCTAAATGTGTTTAGTGTTCCCAAATTCCTCTAAAACAGATACAGAAACAAAGCAAGAAAGGAAAAGTAACTCTTAGTGATGGACAAGACAGGTCTCCCCTCCCACAGCCATGCTTCCAATTCCCTGTAAAGAAACCACCTCTGTGTACAACCCATAACAGAAAAAATTATTCAGTCACCAAAGAACACTACTGTCTAATCTTTGTACAGCCCCACAAAATAAATTATTTATATATGCATATACAGATACACATTTACATATTCTTTGTGTTTTATAGAACATGCTTATGTCAAATATTAGCAAATATTAACAAATTTATTGTCTGCATGGCAAATATTAGTAAGGCCAAAATATAGCTTTCAATGTGCATAGAAATAGCAATGATGCAAACAAATTTCATCTTCCTTGAAGGAATTACAGATTTTGTTGTTGACATGAAAAATGTACTTTGAACACATATTCCACCATCTCTATAAAGTAAAAATATACTATACCTTCACGGTATAATTGAAATATTTGGCTGAGTGCATAAATCGGTGAAATCCATCACTTTCTTTTGTTGCTACAGTTATGACTAATAATTTATCTGCAAAGACAGAAGGAAATAATGTAAGTAGGTTTACCAAGAGTTTAAATGCTAACACTTTACAACTCAATATAGTGATTAGAAACCTCATTAACCCATGGGAATGTTCTGGTGTGTTATTCTACGTAAGATGAAACACAGGGCTATTGAAAACCAGGCAATTCAAATTCAATTCCAAATAACTAGCCCCTCAATGACAAATTATATTAATGGTAAAGAAAAAGTTCATTAGTGTTGGAGGAAAAGCATGTCTTCAATGGAGTATTTCAACATTAAGAAGAAAAAAAAAGTCCATTATATGCACATTTTAAAAATCTGTTAACAGTAAGACCCTTAGATACTATCTAATCCCCCAGCTTCACTGTCACCTGTAAATCTTCCCAGATTTATGACACACATCACTGAGGTGCACCAGACGATTACAGTTTGCTACAGACATGTGGCAAACAAAAGATCTAATCATAAGACTGATCCGAGTCCACAACAAATCTGAAGTAAGTATTTAAAAACAAAGTCTTAATTTTTCCTTCTTAACCATGAATTCTTTACAAGTCTCAAAAGCCACAAAATTTGCATCTTTTATTTATTGTTTATTTTTTTCCTTTAAAGAATTAGTAGATATGCAGTTTTGAGTTACTATGTTATAAAAGATTATTACTTTCAACCTAATATCTCTCCTTAGCAGAATCAGGTAGATTTAAGGAGCTAGTTCTTAATATCTACAGAAGCCACTAAGAATAAGACCTATTAGGAAAGGCATGTTGGGAATGCATAGAAGAAACAAAAACAACAGCAAATGCCAAATGGGCTGCGATGCCATTTTTTTTTCCCTCAGTCTGAAGATTTAGGAGGATCCCTGGACTAAGAAAGGCAAAAGTTGCTGCATGCAATGGCATATGCCTGTAATCCTAGTTGCTCTGGAGGCTGAGGCAGGAGGAGCACAAGTTCGAGGTCAGCCTCAGCAACTTAGTGAGATCCTGTCTCAAAATTTCAAAAAGTAAAAAGGGCTTAGGATTGAAGATGTAGCTCAGTGGTAGAGCATCCCTGGGATCAAGGCCAGCCCTACAAATATTTTTTTTTTAAAAAAAAACAAAACTAATATCTTCAATATTCTAAACAGTGAGTTATACCCTTTGATTTTCCCTGTCCATTAGGGAATATTCAGAAACTCTTACATAACCCCTAAGCAATAGAAAGTCACTGGTCAATATTAATTGCATCATATAACCAGTTAAAATAATTATATAGGAACCAAGGTAATTCCTCATCAAGTTTTGAAAATAACTAAAACAATACAATATAAATAACTATAATACACATAAAGAAATAATAAATTCAGCTGGGCACAGTGGCACACGCCTATAATCCCAATGACTCTGGAGGCTGAAGCAGAATGACCTTAAGTTCAAAGCCAGCCAAAACAATTTAATGAGGCCCTAAGCAACTCAGTGAGACCCTGTCTCTAAATAAAATACAAAAATGGCTAGGGATGTGGCTAAGTGGTTAGGCACCCAGGGTTCAATCCCTGGTAGGCAAAAAAAAAAAGAAAAGAAATAGTAAATTCAAACATACATTTGTCAAACAAATAAGAAAAGCATTTCAATGAAAATAAATATCCACATTCTTAGGTTTTTTAACATAAGAAATAAATATTCCAAGAAAAATAAAATCATTTTCATTGTCAAGTACATATTTTAAATATTTTTAAATTACCCATTGTGTTTTTTTAAAGAGAGAGAGAGAGAAAGAGAGAGAGAGAAAGAATTTTTTAATATATATATATATTTTTTTTTAGTTCTCGGTGGACACAACATCTTTGTATGTGGTGCTGAGGATCGAACCCCAGCCGCACGCATGCCAGGCAAGCACTACCACTTGAGCCACATCCCCAACCCAAATTACCCATTGTTTTTACAAAAAAATCAAATTATCCTTTACAGAGTTCCCAACAAGCCTTAATAGATTAAAAGTATTTGACATGGTACCAGTCATAATAATTTTAAATTAAGAAATACCATATTTTATGAGAGGAAGGAGCATATTTTAAAGGTCTCTTTTCTCTGTAATAAAAAGACTATTTAAAGATAACTTTTTATTTATTTTTTTCTACATAAATCATAAGAATTAACTACATGCTTAGATTTTTTTTTTTACTGGACAGAGTTTTACATTAATCATTTCCAGTATAAAATTAACAGCAAGAATTTCATCATCCTTAATAGGAAAGTAATGTTGGCCAGACCGTGATATGACAAAAATGTCACCAAATTCAATGACTCAGAAGGCAAAGCTTAAACTTAAAGAGTCTGACAGTGTCTAGCAATCTTATGCCAAATAAGGGCTCTGTCACTTGAGAACTGTTGCTAATTACACACGAAGAACAAAACAAAAAGACTATGCAATTGTGTCAAAGAAAGGAACATTTAATGACACTGTATATGAGCTGACTCCTCACCTGCATCTCTGCACATCATCTTTCTCATCTTCTCATGAGAAATAATCTTACTCAGCTGAAGAAGGTGCTGAGATGCTCCACTCTCAACTTCTTATCAGTCAATTCAAAGCCCACTTCTTTTAAAAACAAAATTAACCTAAACTTGAAACTTGCTTAGGTTCCAAAATAACTTGAGACCCTGGCCACCCTTCTGAGGAAGGGTAAATTCAAATTTACTAGAAATAAAGGGACAGACCATGATGAGTGACAGAAAAGAGATGCCACCAATAAAATCCAGAACATGAGAATTTCTACAGGATAAATGACATATAGAATCAATGGCCAAAGGGAAAAAGGGAAGGAAAACCTGTATTCACTTACAACTAAGAGACATTTCAGCTCTTTAAAAATCATGAACTGTAACTGAGCCCTGACTTGGGAAAACTTAAATATTTCCTGATAACCTGAAATAATTTATTTTTAGTAGGCTGAAGGCATTTACATTTTTTAAAGTCATATTCAGACATGCATACTCAAGTATTTACCCAATGAAAAGGTATAGTAGCCATGATCTGTTTTACAACTTCATGGCAAATAAGCAACAATGAAGGAAGAAAATAAAGATTAAACAAGATTGGCTGCACTGCACGTGATGACTGCTGGAACTGGGTTAGTTTTGTGCATGTCTGCAAATTCCTATAATTACAAAACAAAGAGTTCAACTTCTGTGTGAAATTTCTCATCTTCCAAACATAAAATTGGGAGAAAAGTATGTACTACAATTTTGTTAATAGTCTGAATCACCTAAGAAAAAGGAAAGATGAAATGCACAAAGAAACTGTTAGGACCAAACAAGATTATAATTTGAACAACTATAATTAATACCTTACCCAATCCATCCTCTACAAAACAAGATAAAATAAGATGACCAAGGAAATGGACTTCAGAGTAAGAACCTACCAACCTCTATTACCGTCATTTTAAGAACAACAGCTGTGGAGAATAATGACTTGAGTCATGGTCTCTCTGCCTGCCTTGTGGTTGTGTTGTGCTGGGAACTTCCTGAGTGCAAAGTTGCAGGACAAGCTGGCCCAGTTGCTACAGTGACACCCAGCCCAACAAGGCTCCATGCAAAGGTGCAGAGATGCATCATTCTGGACCTTGATCTCAGGCGCCAACTCGTGGGACATAGAATTCTGAGCACAGCAAGAAAACCCCAATGTCTTACCAGTCCTGCATCCTTCAGATCAACTGCTTTGATGAAACCTTCCCCAAAATAACCTTTTGATGAAATCTATATAATAAATATGCTGCACTAGTTCCTAGTCATTATCCTCCATCAGAGGTTAATGACCCACCTAACCCCAGCTTTTTCTCTCTATGTGTGTCTCTTTGTCTCTTCTCAAACCTCCTTCACCCCTTGTCTGGTGTTTTCCTTAATTAACAGCTGCGGCTGAGAGATGGGGCCTTGGCAACCTGGCTCCCAGCCTCAAAGAACAGGCGAATGAAGCACAACTGTAATGGTTACCTCTGGCATTGCCTTTTGACTCCATGAAAAATAGATCAATATAGTTTGTGTGGGTAAGAAATACATGAAAACAGTGAAGTAGATTTGAAGAATCACTTACCAAATGCAAACTACTTCACAATGCACTATATCTTACTAACGCACTACAGGCTTCAGAGGAGATGGGCATGTGTTGTTAGAACCATTTCTTTTTCCTCCTCCAAACAGATGCTGCTATTAGGGGAGAGTTTATCAATACCTAGTGGTGATCTAACTTCCCTTTTCATAAATGAACTATGAGTATAAAACACAAAGTCATTTTGCTGGCACATCCTGTCACGAGATGCTGAAATCCACTGTTTTAATGATGGCATCCCATTAAGTAGCTCAGCACTAGCCCACCTGCTTTTGATACCTATCTTTCTAAGTACCTTTACACACAGACCTTGATTTTTAATTTGCAAAAATCAAGAATAATACTCCTATCACAGAGCTCCGAGAACACTGCTTTCACTCTACAACTAATTTATCTTGTGGTGAGACACACCCTTCATCTGTAAAGGTTAATGGTTCTCAATTTTCTACTAACAGCAAGATTTTGCTATAAAAGATCAAATAGGATTCCACCTCTTGGGTCCCCTTCTTCCTCCGGGAGAAGTCTTTTCTGCTGTCCTTTAATAAACTTCTAATTTCTACTCTGAAAAAAAAAAAAAAAAAAAAAAAAAGATCAAATAGTAACTAGTTTAGGCCTATGGGTAACATAGAGTTTCCATCACTTTTCTACTTACTTCTTTCTCTTTTTCATTCTTTATGTGAGATAGTGAATGACACACTCTCCAGAATCTCATTATCTTTTTCTACTCAAAAGATGCACAAGTAAGATACTTTGTAGCTGATCTGAAAACCCCAGTAAGTTATAATTCCATTTCTTTCTTTACCAGAGATCCAACTAAGTTTTATTTTGGTTTGGGGTTTTTAAGCAGACTTAAGAGCTGAGTGGTAGAGCACCCCTTGGTTCAATCCCCAGTACCACAAGAAGAAGGAAGAAGAGGAGGAGGAGGAGGAGGAGGAGGAGGACAAGGAGGAGGAGGAGAAGAAGAAATTTTTGCATTTCTCAGCAAGCCATAATTCTAAACCCATGACAATTATCACTTGCCTAGGCATCTACCATAACCTCCCAAGCCCATTTTGCCCACTCTAATCATATCTCTACAAAATTACCACAGAGGTCTTTTCAGAACACCTAAATATCTGGTCAAGGCACCCTGCTACTAAACACCCTCAAATGGCTTTCCACTGATTGATCTTAGGACAGAAGCCAAAACTCCATTACCACAATGGGGTCCCTGATGACCTCTCTCCTCTCCAATCTCATCCACTTCCTCTCTTCCCTTTGCTCGATCTGCTCCAACCACACTGAACTTTCTTTCTTTCTTTCTTTTCCCAACATTGTCTGCTTCTTTCCACCCAAGAGAAGAGTGAGTGAAAGACCATCAACTAATGTCCCTCCCTCATCTCTGGATGGGAGCCACTTGAAATTCTTAACCACAAACCAATTCTTAGACATCTGACCCTCCCCGACTTACAGGAATAGGTCATTACTCATTGCACAGTACTCTCTACCTCTCCTCCAGAGCATTTACCAGAAACTGTAATTACAAAGTAATCTGTACAGTTAATATTTAAGACTAAAATTTCTATTTCCAACTCGATTTCAGAACGGCAGGATGCCTTTTTTCTCACTATTAGTTTTCCGGAGTACTTAGCATAGTTCTCACAGTATTCAGCACACAGTAATGTCTTTGCATTTTTTTCTTTTTAATTTTTAAAGTGATACATAAAAGCATAAAACTATACATCTGGATGGGGTGTCATGCAATGTTTGGATATAAGCATACATTGTGTAATGTTCAGGCTTTTCAATGATGAATTCAGGAACAAGTGATAATATAAATCTCATGTGTACGTGTGTATAAAACAAGGGAGTTTAAAAAATTCATATAATTAGTGTTTATCTTAGACTCAGTGATGAGGAGGTAAAGATTTAAATTCGTCAATAATTTAGCCAAAGTTATCTAACAAGCTACTAGCAGAACCAGATATTATCCTTCAAAGTGCATTTTTTTCAAATATATCAGGTGGACTTACTTCGTGGCAAAAGGTCAAGGGGCTAGAAGCAAACTTTGAGATTTATTCTGTGTGTGAAGTACAAAGACAAGTCTGAGACTTCTGTCTTCAGAATGACCTGCTCACAGGGTTGGTCCTTGGCTGGCATCTGGAGAGTCGGATCTGAGATTCTTACCAGATGGCTCTCCAATGGGAAGAGCTTCCCCTTTTCCAAGATAAGAATGGCTCTCTGCGCCTTAACAGTACAAACAATGCAGTTCATGCTAAACAACTGCTTTTCTTCTGGGAGTTTGGAAATGAGGTACACAAGTTGCCTATGTGGCCAATTCTCATTGAAAACTGTGGGCACCATTTCTCTACTGAGTTTCCCTGATAGACAGCATTTCACACATGTTGTCACAAGTAGTAGCTGGGGAAATTAAGCACATGCTGTTCAACTCCACCAGGAAAGGGCTATTGGCAGCTTATCCCTGGCTTTTCCAGACCTCTCTCATGTACCTTTTCCCTTGTCTGTTTTGCTTTGTATCCTTGTGCTGAAATATAGAGACAGCAGTACAATGAATGCTGAATTCTATCGGCTCCAGCACATCACTGAATCCGGGCATGTCTGGAGGATTCCTGACGTACTGTTAGCAACAGGCAGCAAGGTTCGTCTCAAAGAGGCACTTCAGGGCTAACTGGATATGTACGTGATACAAGGTTGGGCACGGGTTCTGGACTCAGAAGCCATGCTAGAAAGATATAGACAGGAATCAAACAGACTCAAGAAAAGGAATTTTTGACCCAGATGTAAATCACATTCTGCTCCTCCACTGAAGTCATCTCCTCCACTGAAGGCATCTCAACCCATTTTGTCCCTGTTGTCCTAGATGAGAAACACTTAGAAAGATTATATGATAACTTTTAAATAATATTTGAATATCTACATGTTTTCAGAGTTGAAATCTTGGTACCTAATGGGTTCAAGTGAATTATAACTCCTGGGAGAAAACAAGACTTGTCCAGGATCCTACAGCTAGATGGCAACCAATTTAGACTGAACTCGAGATTCACAACCACTAAAAAATATGGTTTTCCTAGGGCTTTTTGTACAAATGTGTTGTTTTATTAACTGCTTTGAGTCACTCAAAGCATTCTGACAAATAAACTGAAACCATGCAGTGTAGGTGGCAAGGGAGCAAATTTTATTTTGTGGAATTGTTGAAAGAAATTCAAGACAAAAATTCCTCAAGAGCAATTCATGTCATAATTTCACCAAGGAGAAACCCTATAAGGATGTGTCAGAGTGACTTCAGAGAAGTCCCTAGCATTTTTGAATGAAACGGGGGAGAAAAGGAAATGCTTTAAAAATAACAAAAATAACAACTTCCTATGCACAGGGCATCTTCACACTTGCTAATGTACAACTGGATGCCTGGGCTTCCAGAGCTGCCTCTGGACAATGGACAGACAAACAGAACATGAAGAGAGATGATGGTGGGTCAGCAGGAAGAGCAGCCTTCCCAGTGTGCCGGGGCTGAGCAGGTTCCCAGAACACTCAGTTTCATGACTAGGGGAGTCCTGGGCAGACCAGGGGGAGGTTGTCACACAGCAGTGGGCCTAGGGGACAAGAATCTCCAGTGTTTCCAGAAACACTGCAGGATGAGGGATCCTGGAGGAGGCAAAGTCGAGGAACCAACTCAACACCAGCTAACAAGGGAAACAGGGCCCAATTAAGGCTACAGAAGTGACAGACATCTAGAAGACCACAGAGACCATCCCCAACCTCACAAAAACTTCAAACGGTAAAACACTCCTAAAAACCTTCAAATAAAAACTAAATATACACTAATATTAAAGACTTTGTTTCAGATTTCCTGATTTTGGCAGATGGTACCATATTTTCTGGTGTTATATGCACATGTTTATTCTGTCTACTGGGCAACCACACACTGAATGGAAGACAAATTTCATGTCAGAGCTAAAAGCAAGGTTAATATTATGATCAAGAATTCCTAGTAGCTAGCAACCCTCACAGTGCTATGAAGGGCATTTAGGAGAAACATAAAAGTAGATCCTCATATTACAAAAAGTCAGAAGGTATTTGTAACCAATAAAATTTGAATAATTACTAGGCAAAAGTGAAACTCCAAAATAAGAGATTCAATTTCTCATAGTATAAGGTATAATTTTTAATATAAAATATCATGGACTTTTTCACAACCATATTAATCACAGCAAACATCGATCAAGGAAATTATAACTTGAATACCCTGATAGAGTACAGTGACCAATTTAAATAAATTAAATAAATTTATTCTCTCCTCACTTCAAAAATCATCTACACACTTTAGAAAGCCATTAATATAGACATATAAATCATATAATTTAATCTGCAAAAAATACACTTTATTCAAAAGCACCATGTAATAACTCTCTTCACTGTCCCTAGCCACCCCTCTTTGCTCTCAACAACTACGACGACTTAACTGCTAAGGACTCAATCCAAACATCATAAACAAGACAGATGAGTACGAAGGAGACTCGTTCCTCCACCTCCATATCATCCCCTCCCAGAAACATAGAGATAAAACACAAGGACTGCACTGCAGCCAAGAACTGTCCACAAAGTTCCAGCAAATTCCTCCCAGAGTTCCAAAGGGGGACATAAGATCCAAACAACCAAGAATGCTCATGCCAAGGAAGGTTTCAATGGGAGTCAGAAAAACCTGAGTTAAAATTTAATGTATAGTATGGGCCTCACCTGAACACAAATTCAAAAACAAGCCAACACCTGAGACAGTTGTTGGTCTGCCAAACCAAAGGCAGAACCAAGAGATCCTAACAGGAGAGGTGGTTCCCACTGTCATCTCCATAGCCTGTGAAAAGTATGGGAACCTGGCACACTATACTAAAGAGACATTTGACAATATGGAGTTTGGCCAGCATAGTAATAGATCTGGCAATCACATCATATACTGAATAGTTAAAAAAAAATTTCTCTACAGGGTGTGTGTGTGGAGGGGAGCAGATATGCTACCTCCCAACCAACTCATCACATTTGAAGGAAAAAAAAAAAAAAACAATGAGCTTTCCCATATGATTTTAGAAAAGAGAGTTGGCTGGGGTGTTGGGAGGGGAAATAATTAAGGGAAGGCAAATTTTGTATCCATACCAAGTACAATAAAAAAACAGCCAAGATGAATGGGATGTCCTGGCTAAAGCAGCATGTTTCCTTTTTCATAAACATTAAAGCACAGAAGACCACTTTCCAGAACTTATGACTTGGAGCCCACATTTGATCCCTCCATATATTTTGAAATTTATATACTAGATATAATTTTAATGTCAAAGGAAAAAAAAAAAAACAGATCTACCACCCCACCTTCACAGACAGAACGGAATTCATTCTGCTAAATTCCAAAGGTTCAAAGATGTCAGCAAATAGAAAGATGTATCAGTAATGAGAACCTTATTCCACCAAGATGGGGTAACCCATCTGTTGGCCAAATGCTTTATCAGAAACTGTGAACTCCCTCCCAGAAATCTGGTAGCAAGGTTATGTAGCTTGTTGAAGCACACTTGATCTATTACTGATTATTCCATATTTTGCACAGGCACTAAAAGTACTTCCTATGCTCATGCAAAGAGCACCACCAGTCACGTTAGGAACCAGGACACCTGCCCCCTCACACACAGATAAGAAAAGCTGCCCTCTGCCACCTGCAGTAGGACTTATGCTGAGCAAGCCGCATTCTAAGGGAAAGTTCTAAGAGTGATGGGCTTCAACCAAGATAACCTTCACTTCTCCTTAATGGAAAGAGAAAAATCTTTCTGTACAAGTCTGCCTAACCTAAAGGAATGGAAAACAATGAATCTGAGAAGAAAAATCAAAAGCAGATGTACAAAAGTATAGTGTGGCTGAAATGGAATAAAAGAAAAGTCGCAGCTTGCATTTATCATCTTCAGTTATAGGGAAACATACTTTCTTCCACTCCACACTGCCCTGAACACATCAGAAAATTGTTTTGTAAAAGGTGACATTGTTCATTTTTTCTACCTTGCATAAAATTTAAATTGGGTGGTGGCCCATCCTAAGCCCAACTTAAAGCTTTATGGTGTCTGCTTGGGCAGCTCTGAATTCTCCCTCAACAATTTGGTAGTTCTCCACATTGTTGGAGGGATTATAGGATTATAGTGGTCTGTAAAGACATTACTAAAAAACTGAATTGCTATATTAGATGATTTGGGGACTTAAAATTTAATGAAGATTGTATGAAGTCACTAATAGATATGGTCTTTTATGGAATTACTCTAAGACTGCACAAAATATCTCCTCATTCATTTTATGCTACAAACTGTCTTATACTCTCATCTTTATGTAAGAAGTTTTGTCTTTTTTGGAGTATATCCCAGAAAACATTAGAAAACTTCCAGCATCCATTGTGCCAAGCTAGAGATTAAAAATATATATTCATATACATGTCTAATTTTTCCTTCTTTGTCATTTAACTTTTGGAGTAGATAATGAAGCAAAAAAAAAATGATATTATTTTCCAGACATCTGGTTGACTTCCCCTCAGGAGATAACAAAGATATTGGTTCTGATTATGGTCAAGAGATATTTCAATGCATATACAAGTAAATATTTTATACTAGCATACAGTAGCATACTCTGTACACCAATCTATATCTTCCTTTTTAAATTTTATATATCTTTCAGCACAGGAGCACACTATTCTATTATATGTAGGAACCATAATCGAATTAACCATTATGCTAGCAACTTATTTAAGCTGTTTCATACCCATTAAAAACTATAATTGATAATGGTATACAAAAATAAATTCTTACATATAGGACAATATCTATACAATAAATTACTAGTAGAACTCCTAGGTAGAGTATCTGCCTCCCATTTACCATTTAGCTTTTGATTTTTTGTTCTACTACACAAATTTCGCCAGAAAGAAATTTCTTTTTTTATAACATTGTTTTTAATCAGTCAATGATTCTTACATCTTCTGGATTTTGTGCCTCATCTTTCAGAAAGACCTTCCACGTGTTACAATTACAAAATGATTCTTCTGTATTTTTTTCTAGCATTTTTAGAGTTTCAGTTTTTTGGATAGGTATTTTTTTATTACATGTTTATACTGAAAAAACAAAATGCTGAAACTACTCTGTCTTTACCTCATTCTAAACAACGAAGTCTTTTATGAATTGTCAAACCTATGATGAATTAGTATGTCACAGTTTTAATATTATTCATTTCAACTCTGATTACAAGATACTCTGCATTTTTTTAAACAATAGAATTTTTAAAAGATGTATTTTATGTGTCCAAGCATACCAACTCTGGAAATATTAAAAATAATAGAAGATAATATAACTCAGTTATGTGTCAGTTCCTTTCTAAGAAAATGGCTTTATAAAACTATTTTGATTGGGGAACAATCACCATTTGTCACGTTTGCAAAAACTCCCCTAAGATGTAATACTCCCTGATTCAATCAGGCCTGTTGTCCAAGTGCCTGGTTTTCCTCCCTTCCTATTTCTTCACTCAGTTTTCAATAGTGCCCTCCTTGAATTCTGAGCCAGAGCACATGTGAAAAGACACAATATGAACTCTCACTGACAACTCTGCTCTGTGTCTGAATGGTCTTAGAACTGTGAGAAAGTTACCCCCAACCCAATAAGGCCTCCCTCACCCAGCATGGTTCATTTCAGACCATTATCTTCCAGGCACCAGAGAGATAGTAAGATGTCTAATGTGTACATGACCTTTTTTTCAAGTAAAATATTTAAACTGATGTGCAGCTAACAAGATACTTTGGTGACCCTAATGACTTGCCCTTCTAGACTCTAATCACCACACCAGAGGCCATTTAACCTTAGTCAGGGGAACACATGGACCTTACTCTTAGTACGTGTGTTCTTCCTATTCCATGCTCTTTTGCAGAGATGTACCCCATTCCTTAGTAAGTCGGTAGCCTTTCTTTTACTTTCTTCCATCAGGGTTCTGGTTTCTATCATGACATCATCTTTTGAGAGAGGACTGGAGTCTGGTTTTGTAACCTCTTCTTCAATGATTAGTTTCTGTGATCACATTCAAATCTCTGAGCTGGTACCCCAGATATTCACCTCTCAGAACAGGCCATTGGGCTGCCTCACTCTTAGGCTTACCATTCGCAAGACTTGCCCAAAGCTAACCCTCAGATCTTCTAAGATCTACACTAATTATTTACTTTCAACATTTACTCAAAACAAGAAAGTTGAAATCACAGATTTAGGCACCTAGTAATAGATTTCCATGCCCCTGGATGCTCTTGATCCTGTATCTGTATCTTCAGTTCTGATGTGTTTCAGTGAAATGTGATTTTGTTACTCAGTCTCTGAACTTTGTACCTCTGGCCCTCCTAATCTTTACATTCCTTCCATTCCTGGGGACTGCTGAACACTGACAAACCAACTGGACCTTTATCTCAGATCTTCCCAGTCTCCTTTATCATGCAATGTCTTTATTCAGTGGTTATCAAACCTGAGCAGGCAATATAACTACCCAAATCCTTGTTAAAACATAGATTGCTGGGTCACAGCCCTAAAGCTTCTGACTCAGTATTTATGAGAAGTGCTGGGGCAAAAATTCTGAAGACAAGCCTAAGCAACGTCTTATGCTGATGCTGAACTACCATCCTAGATACATGTGTAAATATAGCATCCTAGATATGCTGATGAATGCCAGATGAGTCATCTTAAGGACTTTAGGATGTATGAACCATCATCCTAAATATGCCAACGAATGACCACCATTAGACATCTTTGATTCTAGATAACAGCCCAATGAGGAGGTTAAACAATGAGATGCAATAACACAGACAAAGAAGAAATCAACAACAGTTGGGGTTACACCACAGAAGAAATCAATTTTAGATTGGTCTCAAAGATAAGATATAGATACTTAGAATTGGAGGGGGGGATATTACCATCTTCAGTATTCAAAAAGCCAGAAAATGGTTAATTGCAAATCACCCTTTGGAACTGTGAGAGAGCAGCTGGAAGCCCCGACAAGGCAGGCCGTGAAGGCCACAGCTCAGAGAACTCATGGGCTCTGCAAGGAAAAGATGCTGCACATTAGGTTTTGGGCAAAGAATTAACATTCTGAGAGTGTCATAAGCTCATTAATTCCTTCCAGGTTTCTCTGCAAGGGAGGCCTGATGTAGAGGAAGTGAGCTAAGCAGATCCTGGGGGAGAGCATCCCAGGAGGAGGAAACCATAAATACAAAGAATCTCGGGGTGCCTGGTTCTGGTCCAGGACTCATATATCAGTGAGAGAGAGAGGGGTGGACACCACAGGCACCCAAATGTCCAGAAGAGACTGAACAAGAGAAAATGAGATAAGTGCAAAACTCAAAGTGAATGGATGCATCTCTGCAAAGACTTCTGCCTTTACTCAACAAGTAACAGGAAGCTGTCAGAGGATTCCAAGAAAAGGAACAACATAACAGCTTCTAAAATAAGATTTGGCAATAATAACGAAGTACAAATACTATTAACGAACTCATTCCAAGTACTGCCATTCTCCAAATTATACATTTGAATGTGTGGGCCAAAATGCAATATAGAGTAAGTGGCAGGGCCCGGATGTGAACCCAAGACAGCCCGGCTCAGGAGTCTGTGCTCCTAATTTCCATGTAGCATCTCCTCCTCTGACTGAAGTTTAACAGGATTACTCTGGTTTCACTGAAAGAAGTAAAGGGAAAATTAGGGAGCTTGGTGAAGGGGGCATTCCTAGCAATATTCTCAGCTAGAGATCATGGTGCCATGGACCAAGAGCAATAGTGAAGGAGGTAAAAAGTGACCAGTTTCATGACTGAAGGAGAGAAGTGACGAATGACTCCCGAAGTATTTAAATGACTAACCTGCAAAGCTGAGCCTTCTGCTTGGATAAAGCATGAGAAGAAAATGTTTAAATCAGACGAACTTACTGTGAGTTTGTAGAGAATAAGAAATCTGAATGCCATATCCTCTACCTGAAAGGGGACACAGTCTCTATCACTTCTCCCATTGACACTTGTTTTCTCCTGGGAGAGTAGTGGACAACCTTCGTGTATACTAAGAGTTTGATTATAATGCATAAGACAAGACAATGACTGAGCTTATCCTAAAATGTAAAACTGCTCTGCACTTCACAATATTTTACTCGGATTTTCTCTAAACTTAAGCAGAAATCAATATGCAGACGTTTCTGTCTTTTCTTAAAACAATGTATAGAACAAGGGAACCCACAGTTGCACATTCTTGTCTAAACGCCATCACTTGAAGTCATTAGGAAGAACTTTCTTAAAAGGGCTACAACATGTACGTTGAAACATAACTGAGGGAGAGAAAAACTATTTTGGCAAAGAGCACTGTGAGCAGGAGGTCACTGTGAAAAAGCTGACTTATACCTCCCTGTCTTCATTCCTCCCTCCTTTCTCTGTGCCTGATCCAGTCACATTCAATTAATTCCTCATTGCAGCACATTAGAGATGAGTGGCTTACCAATTGTTTCTTCAAAACCTAGGACTGCTCCAGAAGAACATAGCAAGGCATTAATTAGTCATAAACAAAACACATATTTAAAGCAGATGTTCATAAGATAGCTCTGCTTTGAATGCAAACTAATCTCACCAGTATAAATCCATACAGGGCAGGATGTTCCCCATGTGCTGGGTCAGGCTGCTCTGCATCTTATAAGGGAGAGAGAGAGTGAGCAGCTCCTTTAGGGAACTTCTGTAGCAGGAAGAGGGCAGCCCCTTGGTGGGAAGCTCAGCTGATATCACAGGGGCCAGTTCCTAGCACAGCTCCTTAAACACCTACGCTCTGAAGACTTGGACACCAGAGAGTCAAATAAGCAAACAGTCCCATTACTAAAAGGCTTCATGACTTCACTCACCAGATAACTGTTCCAAATGAAGTCTGGCTTCACTGTGACCTGGCAGGGGTAGCACTCGGTATCTCTTTAGCCTCAATGACCCCCCAGTACATCTCAATCTCAGAATTTCTCAAAGTAGGAGGAAACACACAAGAATCTATGTGGAAATAATGTACATTATCAAGATTCAACTATATGGTGTGTATTCTTCAGAACTATGCAATATGGCTTAAAATAAGAATAGAAAAATCTCTCAAATTCACAAATTCCTCTGCATTTTTCATTCTAAAACATTCCAATCAGTTAAAATCACAATGCCCTTGACTTCCTTCTAAACAATCTTTAATAGGCATCATTCTGTGACATGCCACAATTAAGCAAATCAATACAACCTCTTCCTAAGATCTCATGATCATTTCTGACTACTTTTCAGTGCCACTGTAATTCCCCAGAATGCATCAAACCCTACAGGGTCCTTAGCCCCATAATAAGGCCCCAGACCGAAGCCTCTTCACCCGCTGCTTCAGACATTTAGTTTCTAGGTCTCCACTCTAGTGTCTCAAGGCTAGTGTGCTAGCAGGCTCCCTCGCTGCCCCTTACAATGTTTACAATATATAATGGCCTCAGAGGCAGCAAGCTCGTTTGTTCACACTGTATATTAAATTAAGTCACTAAATAGCTTTCCTATCTTAGTCTTAAATAATATTAAAAATAGCTGATATGCAGTTATGTGCAAAGTACAAAGTTAACTGTATTAAAATTAAAATTCCATGAATGTTTACCAGTGATAAATAAACCACTTCCCTACAGAGTCTTCAGAGATTTAATCCTGTGGCTTACTCAAACTGCATGCAAGTCCCAAACACTGTTTGTAGAAAAGATACAACCCAGGGAGGTCCTGGTCTGAATGGAAAGAAAAGTCACACTGACCTAAAACTCTTCCAGGCTGAAGCAATGAGAAATCCCTCAGGCTTCCATGGCATTCGGTGAAAATTTGAGTTGCTTTGATAATTATTTTAATGGCATGAAAAAAATTCAGAACCCCTGTAGAAAGACACACACACACACACACACACACACAACCAGTTCCTCTACCCAAACAAAACAAGTAGGTATCTGAAGAGAAGAGAACCCGCACACATAAACGCCATCTTCTCCCCTTAGAATGCAGTTACGAACACTCACCCATAACACAGACTCCTACAGAAATGCTTTAAATGTACAGATGCCTAGGACCCACCCAGATGAGTTAATAATTCAGAATCTCTGGGCTATTCTACTCTTTCCGTTTTCAGAAGAAAAGATCACCACAGTCAGGGAGAAAAAATCATCTGCACCCAAGTGGCACCCAAGGCAAGGCTATGAGGGGGCAAAGGAGTCCTCAGCCTCAGGTGAAGTTTGTTTTCCTCCACTGCATGCTTAACCCCTGACGCCACTCCACAGGCAGCCCCGCAGAGGGTCCTCCATGGGCTCTCATCTCATTCTTGCATCAGTCACTCCAGCTCACTGTGAAGCAGCACTGCTTCATACTAGAGATGCAGAGCAAGACCTGGCACTTAGGAGAGGGTACACACCCAATGTCCCAAACACTGAACTCTCACAGCTGAGCACTCAGCATCTGTTTCTGAAAGGCTCGATCCCTGCTTTCATGGATCTTACCATCCACTGGGGATGGAACAGTGTAAGCAAATAAATGCTCAAGTAGAAGTGGGAGTTGCAGTAAATAGTAAGGATAAATTGTAATGCAAAAATAAATAAATATTAAAAAAAAGAAAGTAGTTCTACATAAACTACAACTGAAGTTGTTTTATTTAATGTCCTTTATTAAAAGGTGAAAAATGTTGTACATTCTTTGTTGCCAAGAAAAATATTTCCTAAATCCATATGAAAAGGATGTTTCCCCTTTGTTGCAGTAAATAGAAAATTATGTAACCCAACAAATTTCCCTGTTTGATTAACTCAGCAAAGTAGTGTAGTGCCAAATTCACTGTCTGGCTGAATTAACCTATTCCGTCCTGGTCTATCTGTCTACTGTTTTATTTTCATCTCTGCCTATTCATTCTCAATAGTGGGGGTAGCACAAATCAAAATGAGCAAGGTTCGTTTTCAACTTCAGGTAGCTGAATTTCTATGAGAAGGATGGTCAGTATAAGTACTGCGAATCCCAACCCTCCAGCATTGCAAGACTGATCTTCTCACTTAACTTAATGAAGAGTGGGGGGGGGGGGCAGTATTTTCCAGGAACTTGAGTCTCCTAGTGCTTGCCCGTAGGCACAGTTTAAACACATCAATCTCCCAGTGCCTGCCTTTAAACATAATTCAACCATAATAAATAACAAGAAATAGAAGCTGAATTCAAAATACAACTTTTTAATTAATATACTGCATTAGATTATAAGAAAGGCGCAAGGTCAGCACATTCCCATCTCCCATCAAATCAAACACGCTTGATGCTTCCGCACAAACCACAGCTGACTCAGGGGCTCCGCTGCACCACTGATCCTAGAGCCAGAGAGCCAGATAGCCCCCCTCGTTTGTTCTCCCTCTTTCTTGCTTTGATTATATGACAATTCTATAAACTTAAAAGTCTGCTTCAAGGGACTCTGTAATTTTTCAGTGCTAGAACTAACATTTCACAGAACGCTGTCTCCCAAACTCTCAGCCCCATGAGTCACGGCAGCTGTGCTGGCCTTTGTCCTAGAGTTTAACACTCCAACTTCCCTTGCAGGATTTCTGTTTCAGAAGTCTGTTTTTCAACACTAGCACTCTACTAAATAAACACTTGGATAATATTGTATATACAAGAAAGACTATAAAATTTAATAACACTGATTATTAAAATGACAGTAAAACAGTCACCAAAGACCCTCAAAAATTTCCCATCTCTTGATTGTGAGCCTAGAAAGCGTGGCAGGCAGTGTGTACTTTCCAGCTGGTGAGGACGTAATGCAGACTTAAACTTCTGACTGTGCTGTTCACGTACACAGTTTGGAGTCCTCGGTCACTCCTGCGTTCTTACATTCCCAACCAATCTGCTGGCAAATTCTATCAGCATTACAGAACCCAGTTGCTCCAGACCACCTTTTCTGGGCCGGGCCTAAATATGGCACCATCATCTCCTTCTGATTTACTGACACCGTCTCCTAAAGGCTCTCCCTGAATTTATCCCTGCCCTAATCAACCTATTCTTTACCATGCCACCAAAATGATATGGCTAACCACTGTATCAACTCAGGGCTACAATGTATCCGGTTTAGCAACTGTAATGTGCCCCAGTCTGGCTGGGCACAATCAGGAGCCACTTGTCAAAAGAAACTAACTTTATTTTTAGAACCACACACGCCAAACAAAACAGCTCCTCAGGATGAATTGGAATTGAAAAAAAAAAAGAATCTTTAATATCTATAACTAAAACATACCAGGTTTTTGGCAAAGCAGACAATTGAGGAACCCCTGATTGAGCAGGTCCCATAATAACCATCTCATTATTAATGGCTCTTAAATCTTGCAATAATCTCCATTTACCAGATTTCTTTTTGATGACAAAAATGGGAGTATTATGGGGAGATACAGAAGGTTGTATATGTCCTTC
>NW_026000240.1:18687684-18807881 GCF_001458135.2 Marmota marmota marmota | reverse complement strand
CTTCCTCTACCATTGTCTGAACTGAAGGCTTTGGACTAAGCAAACAAGATATGAACGTCCACAATGGCAATGTGCCAACTGGCAGAGTCCCTGGGCTTTTCTTTTCTATTCTTTTTAAATCTTCACCATGATGGTTCCATTGTGATATATTTAACAACTCCTCCTTAAAAAGCCATGGGCTCCATTTTTGTATTGTATCAACGTATGCCCTGACTGCTCTTGATTTTACTGGATGCCTCCTTCCTCTAACAATTTACTTAACACTCTTTTGGTTTGTTTTTTACTAATTTCTGATCCCATATTTCTACTATAATACAACCCAACAAGATAACACCAAAGACACCTTCCAGAGGGCCCCAAGGAGAAGAAGCGTTGAAATCCAGCCTGTATTGTATTCACTGTCCGTATGTTCATAGGTAATATTCTTATTTGCACTAATCTTGTCTCTTCCCTCCTCAGAATGTTCCAGGGGGATGTCTTATTCTCCTTACCACAATGCCCAAGTCCCTAGTGATCTGCTCCTGTCTGTCAATCTGATATCCTTTTCAAGTGCCCCCTCCCTGCCCCCACTGCAGGCACACTGGACTCCTGGCCATCCACAGACAAAAAAGAGCACACCCTGGGCTCAGTGCAGGTGAGGTTCCTGTAATCCTCTTCTCCAGGAAGCAATCTCTTTCTGCAAGCCTCTGCTCCAATATAAAGAAACAAGAAAACCTTTCCCTAAAAACTACTAGAATGACATTCCCGACCCCCTTGTCCCCACCCCTTCTTCTGATTCGTTTATTGAGCTTTCTCACCAGACTAGACTGCACACTCCCCTGAAATGCAGCTGCCACTCACAGAAGAGGCAAGGGGAAAAAAAGAGGGGTTTTATTTTGGCAGGCAAAGATATGAATAAATCACTATAACTTTAACAAATAAAAAATCAAAATAAAGAGAATCCAATACTATTCTCCTCTAAAAACTGTAATAAAGTCTTTTGAAAAGTACTGCTGCCAAGAATTCCATACAACACACCATCTCGTACACTGTGGCTTGGGGCCACAATCCACGCAAGTTTCTGGAGAACAACTCAATAATACCTAGTGAGAGACATAAAAAAAGGATTAATCCTGCTTGCTTTCAATAGTTTTTTAATCAATCCTATGCAAATAAGTAAAAGACAGAAACCCAAAGCTACAATCAATAATATCCCTACAATATCATGCTCATTAGTGCCAAATAGCCAATAGTGGGTTAACAGTTGTACAATCTATGTTATCATCCAGAGGTGGATGTCAAAATGTTACTTTAACATCACGGCTTGAAAAGTATTAAATGATAGGAAAAATGCTTACAATATCGTAATAAGACAGAGCACAAAATTGTTCTTAATGCTCATCCGTGTGTGTATCCTATGCTTATAAAGACAGATGAAGATGTAGACATAGAAAAAATTATCACAACATTTTATGTTGTTTACAAGTTAATGGGAAGGCCGTTGACAGACTTATTCATTCTTTACTGTCTTTGTTTTCAGTTATAAGCATTCATTTTATTGCAATCAAAAGTATAATTTTTAACTAGGCATGGTAGCACATGCTTATAATCCAAGTGGTGTAGGAGGCAGAGGCAGGAGGATCACGAGTTCAAAACCAGCCTCAGCAAAAGGGAGGCACTAAGCAACTCAGTGAGACCCTGTCTCTAAATAAAAATACAAAATGGGCTGGGGATGTGGCTCAGTGGTCCAGTGCCCCTGAGTTTAATTTCTAGTACCAAAAAAAAAAAAGTACAATTTTTAAATGAAATTAGACCATGATCATCAAATCTGATACATTCTTGTTTTCACTGATTCCTATTGGTGCATTGAGATTTTTTAGAACAGTCTTCACAGCAACTTAGAGATGAAAAGCCTACATAATGGACTTGTGTTATAGTATTAGGCACATCACAGAAATAAATTCACATTCACCCAAGATTTATTATCATGTTCATCAAAATGAAAGCAATTTGAGATGTACCATTTTAAATACACACATACACACACACACGCGCACACACAATCACAAAGCTAATATGCTATATAGCAGCATTTTGAACCTACCTAGGTCTTACATTTAAGTCTTCAAATCACTTTGGGGAATAATGAAAATATGGCACACACATGCAATGGGATACTATTCAGCCATAGAAAGAATGAAATCCTGCTGCTTAGGACAACATGGATGGAACTAGAGATCACTGTGCCGAGTAAAATACTCAGGAAAAGAAAGACAAGCACAAGGGGAGCCCACTCCCACATGAGATTCAAAAAAGCCCATCTCCTAAAGTCAAGAATGGAATGGTGACTAGCAGTGGCTGGGGAGGTGGGGTGCTGATCTATAGGTGCTGTTTTGGTTGGAAACAACACATAGTTCTGCTGTGGTATTGTTCCGTAGGCTGATCATAGATAACAATAATGACCTTTTTATGTCAAAAAGCTAGAAGAAAGAATGTTGAAAGTTTTTTTGTCAAAATTAATTAATAAATGTTTGGAAAAAAGACATGTTTCAATAATGTAAGCAAAAGTAAATGTTGGCAAGGATGTGGGGAAAAGGAAAGACTCATACAGTACTGGTGGAACTGCAAATTGGTGCAACCACTCTGGAAAGCAGCATGAAGATTCCTCAAAAAAAAAAACAAAAACAAAAAACTAGGAATGGAACCACCATTTTATCCAGTTATTCCACTCCTAGGTATATATACAGAGGATTTAAAATCTGCATACTACAGTGATGCAGCTACATCAATGTTTATGCAAGGTCAATTCACAATAGCTATGGAACCAACTCAGCTGCCTTACAACTGATAAATGGATAAACTATGGTATATATATATATATATATATATGCAATAGAGTATTACTCAGCCATAAAGAAGAATGACTATGGCATTTGCCAGTATAAATGGATGGAATTGTGGACTACTATGCTAAGTGAAATATGCCAATCCCAAAAAATATCAAAGGTCAAATGTTCTTTCTGATATGTGTAGGAGGGATGGGGGGGAAATAGAAGTTCAGTGGATTAGACAAAAGGGAATAAAGTGAAAGGTGGGGGGTTAGGAATAGTAAAGAAAGTGGAATGAATCTGCAATAACTTTCCTATGTACATATATCAATATACCACAGTGAATCTCAACATCATGTACACAAAACTGGGATCCTAATTAAAATAAAATATACTCCATGTTTTTATAAATATGTCAAAATAGACTTTACTGTTATATATAAATAAATAGAGCAAATAAAAACATTTGTAAAAGGAACTTATTTAACCTGATATAAACATTACTTACATGGCACTCCCTTAATAGATACACTTTAAAGTTTTTATGCCTTAGTTTAAAAAAACTGAATATTATAAATTTAAAAAACTATACAATTATTTTTTTAATCAATCTCATACATCTGCTCCCAATGCAGTTTTGTTCATTCATTTATCACTGAGGCATATCTACTTACCACCTGGAACTGTCACAAACAATAAGCAAAACAAATGAAATTTTAAAATAAATATGTGCACATGTAGTTAGGATAACCTAGAAAAGTTGAGTAAGGTGAAATCGTGCTTGTATATCCCAATTCAAAGTAATATGAGGAAAACCAATTCTAATTGCTATGCAAAATCCTCCTCTGCAGATTTGTTCAATAGGAATTTTTGCCACAAGCTTATTTATAGTATCTGTCATGAGCAAAGAAACTACAAACATAAAAAGCAGTTACAGGAACACCAAACTTTCAAACAAAAATCATAAAACAAATCGATGATTACAAAGTGCCGCTTTGGTGGTACTCAAGAGTTTTCCTTGGCATTTTTAATGTCATGTACTTAAAAGGCTGAGTCGAATTAATTCCTTCCAAAATGAGACAGAAGTTTTCTGTTATCTCTTGGCCTTCTCAAATTACAGAACCCTTAAACAAGCCCCGGTTGTTTCATCTCAGAAAAGTAACATTAGTCAGCTAAATATTTACCAAAAGTTAATAGGGTGCGGTATAAAGGCAAAGCACAAGAAAACAAGAAAATGAATAAATTACTAAAAGTCAAAAAGACACTATAAAATTGTAAACAGAGATAAGTCTCTCTACACTGTCCCTCATATAACTTATGATCCCTGAGTCTAAAAACCAAAGTGAGGGAACATGAATCCCTATTATTTAGTTACTTTTATTTTAGAGTTTTATTTATTTTCCCATCACTTTCTTCATCAATTTTTCTTAAAACCAACAAAATGCGAGGGGCTGGGGCTGTAGCTCAGTGACAGAGCACTTGCCTAGCATGTGTGAGGCACTGGGTTCAATCCTTAGCACCACATAAAAACAAACAAACAAAATAAAGGCATTCTGTCCATTTACAACTACAAAAAATTTTTTTAAACTGACAAAGCGTGAAATAACCTTAGCACTTTGTCACAGATCTCCATGTCAATAAGATGAGTATTTATTTTCTGTAATGCTGAGCCCATTCTGGGGACCCTATTGTCAAAAAGACTTATCCACACAATTCCAAAATTTATGACAGGTTTGTCAAACTTCAAGAAAAAATAATTACTGAAGAAATTTCCAGGAAAATCAAATATTAACCAGGCACACTCCTGTTATACCAGCAGCTCAGGAGGCTGAGGCAGGAGGATCATGGGTTCAAGGTCAGCTTCAGTAACTTAGGGAGGCCTTATGCAACTCACTGAGAAAATAAGAAAATGAATAAGTAAAATTTTTTTAAAAGCTGGGGATGTGGCTCAGTGTTTAAGCATCCCTGGGTTCAAATCCCAGTACCAAAAAAAAAAAAGAAAAGAAAAGAAAAGAAAATGTTAAAGGTGCATTTCCCCAATTCCTCTGAAGCTGAGTGTCTAGATGAAAATTACTCCCCTCCTTTGATTCATTCCTCTGAGATTTGAAAGACACATGGTTTGGTCTACTACTTTCAGTCTTTTCTTTTAGTAAGCATGGCAGAAAGACTACCCTGTGTTTGTAGTTCAAGGTTGGCCTTTTATTTCATGGCAGCAGAGGAGGAAGGCAGAGAGAGAAAAAGAGAGGGAGAGAGACACACATACAAATAAATAGCAGAGGCAGTAGCTAATTCTGCATTCTAGAGTCTATCACCAGCCTCATGGGCATAAGGAGATGTGGAGACGGCTTCCCAACCCTGGATTACATTTATAATAGTGTATGTGTGAGCCACATGTTTCTAGGCATCCTGCTGATCCCCTTCAACTGGAACAGAAGGAGCAACCTCCTCATCTGGTCAGCTCTCTCACATTCTGGAAGTCACTTCTGCAGACCCAACCTAAAGTCCACTCTTCTTCCATGCTTTCCAAAAAAATATGCAGTTTCATAACTACTTTCTTAGGCTGGCTCTGCTCAAGGTACCTAAAATGAACTGATTTTTTTTTTTCCTGAATGGAACCCTGACCAGTGCAAGTGTCTACTGTTTGCATTATTTATAAGTGATCTCACTGTCCCTCTGTGGGGCCAGCAGACAAAGAAGCTTCTGGATGCTTAGGTGCTAAGGCAGAGCAGTTCACAGATTTCATACCAACAACGGGAGATGCTGTTTCTGTCTTCTTGCAGTTGAAATCCACCCAGGAATACAATGTTTTCACTTGAAAAGGTGAGAATAGCCCACTACATATCTAATTAAATAAGAGATGATATTTTAGCAAGAATTCAGCATAGAAGAGAGAGCAAAGAACCATGGATGAAATGGGAGAAACCATAGATGTATGACTTAATATCTCTAAATTTAGTTTCTTGAACTAGAGAAGCAGGGATGGTAGTAAGGGAAAGTGTTAAAATAGATCTTCAAGGAATTTTCCATTTTTAAAGGAATTTTGGAGAATACTGTGATGAAATGTCATCATAAATTTTTTCATCAGAGAACTAAAAATGGAGGCCTTAAAAATGATAGGTAGAATTTTCACAGTCCAGGGACCTGGAAATATTCCCGGAAGGGGTCAGGGCTGGGCAAAAGCATAGCTTCCTGGCTGAAGAGTGAAGAATTCAGTCCGATCATAAATCCCATATAAATATCAAACTGGGAAACAATGAGAGCAGGACTTGGAATCAGACAAGGGCCACCACACTGCAGCATTTCCAGCCCCAGCACTGCTGACAGTTAGGGGCACGTAGTCCTTTCTGGCAGGCAGACGTGCTGTGCACTGTAAGATGTTTTTGCAGCATGCCTGTCCCCTTCCCACAGGAGAGCACCCACTACTAATGACAAATGAAATGTTCACAGACTTTACCAAACACCCACAGGCTAAGAGTCACTGGACTCAACAATGATGACAAAAGAGAAGCAATTTAAGAAGCACTATCATTAGCTCATTTGGTGATCTATGTCCAAACCAGAGATTGCAAAAGTCCATTAGTGAAGGAGCCAAGTGGGCACTGGGGACCGGGAGGGACAGAAGTGCACAAGCCACACCCGCAGGAGGGCCCTTCCGGGCCAACATTTGCTGCCTGGTGGGAAGGCAAGTTCAGGGTTCCTAACAGGCTTCCTTTTCTATTTTTCCACCAAGCAAAGAAAATCAGGTTTTTAAGTAAAATGTCCTGATTTTAAAAACATAAGAATTAAGAGTTTTCTGAAATACAGTATGCAGACTGAATATGACTCTCAGGTTGCCAGGGTCCTGCCACCTGCACTAAGGTGGTGACAGTTTGGAAGGGTATTTAAGAAGAGAATTTCATGAATCCTGATCAAACAAACTAACTATAAAAAGGCATTTTTGAGACTGGACTGAAAAAGTGAAACTGAATGGATATTTGAGGACAGTAAGGAATCTCTGTTGAGTGTGATAACAGCACTATGTTTTTTTTAAGTCCTTATCTGTTTCAGATATATAATTACACAAACATACATATACATGTAAAGTTTCTATTATAGATTAAAGAAAATTTTAAAATGAGAGAGAGAACAGTGGGCGCAATGACAATCCTGAATATCAAGAATAAATCATGGAAATGAGAAAAATTTAAAGCTTTGAATTTGAGTAAACCATCAAAGAACATCACCAAAGAGACTGATCTGCACTACTACATTCATGATGTTTTTTTCTTTGAGTTCCCCCCGGAAAAAAAGTTGACTTTATATTTAAATTGTTAGAACTTATTTTTAGAATTCCCTGATAGCCTACGTTTTTCTCCCCATTATCAGAACACAAGAATTAGCTAGGCTCATTCTAGGCTCCACTTTAGAAGAATGCTGATTATAATTATATTGTACAGAATGAGAACAAGCCTTGGAGCACATAGCTAGCAATCTGTTTGCAGGCCTTGTGCCAAGCTTTTTAGAGGTATACTCACATTTTATTTTCAAATCAACCTTATGAAGGCCAGAAGAGGTGGCTCATGCCTGTAATCCCAGCAGCTTAGGAGAGTGAAGAGGATTCCAAGTTCAAAGCCAGCCTCAGCAAGAGAGAGGCACTAAGCAACTCAGTGAGACCCTGTCTCTAAATAAGATAAAAACAGGGCTGAAGATGTGACTCAGGGGTTGAGTGCCCTTGAGTTCAATACCCACTATCCAAAACAAACAGACAAAAAAATCAACTTTATGAAGCAACTACTATTATAAANTCTCTCTCTCTCTCTCTCTCTATATATATATATATATATATATATATATATATATATATATATGTATTTCCTTTGAAAAGGGTTCTGCTGCTTTTTCTTTTTCTTTCTTTCTTTCTTTTTTTTTTTTTTTTGTGGTGCTGGGTATTGAATCCATGGCCTTGTGCATGCAAGGCAAGCACTCTACCAACTGAGCTATATCCTCTGCCCATGTGCCTCAATTTATCAGAATTACCAAGAGATGTGAAGTGCCCTTCACATCCATGGAGCTCATCCCTGCACGTGTGCTTGCTGCTGCTTGCCAAGGCAGCCAGCTGATCTTCTACAACCAAATGAGAAGCAAACACAGTACTACACACTGTCTCAGGGTGTATGTCCCACCAGGGCCCAACAATACCACACCACAGGCTGAGGGTCATGGAATGGCAAAAAGTAGCTGGGACCTTCCATTTGTTATGATTAATAGAAATGTTACAACATCAGTTAGGATAAACCTGACAAATAAATCTCAAGGCCTAAACTTAACCAAATCATATTTCTGTACAATTTTATATATCCAAAATTTCCCATTGCTAGCATGGGGGCTTCGAATTCAGACTTTTCTTAAAAATCCCACACAATCCACTCAATCATAAACCATGGAGCCATTTGTTCTGGTGTAACAGAGCTACTCAATGACTTCTATGAAGAAGAGGAGCTTGGCTGCTAATGGATGGTCTACGCTATAAAAAATTGCTTTCTTTTGAGGGACATAAAACTATCAAGTACATGATATTTAAGAGTAACATAAAGGTTAGTTTATCATTTTAATAAACCAATCTCTTTTTTTAACCTAATATACAGTACAGGAGCAACAACTACTGATGTTTGGATGCTTATTCAATAAATCCTGGTTAATTCCCAAGAGGAATGCTCTAGCTAAATGCTCCTGTGGTTTCTGATGACTTCACTTGAAAAAGCAATAACTGTATCTGTTTTCAAAATTAAGTTACACTCTTTCTCTTCCAGTAGTTCTATTGAACTACTTCCTTCAACTTACATCAAATCCTTTTGGTTACTGTAGGAAAAAGAGCCAGAAAAAGAGAAAAAGGCACTGAACAAAATGATCTCCTCTGAGGAGCAGGTATTAGGCTATCACTCACAACATACTTTCCATTCCAGAGCTGCAAACACAGGACAAACAAACTCCGTGAGGACAACGACCAAGCAGCATATCAAAGAAGGAAAGTCCAGATCAAAAGGCATTCATGCTTTCTGCTCTAGTCTTAGGGTTTAAGAGTAATCTCTGTGACTAGTGAACACATGGGTGTGTATTTTCTCCCTCGAACAGATTTTCTTTTTTAGTTAACGGGGTTCTAGTTCACAAAATGCCATCATATTTTAAAGATTTTCAACAAATCTAAAAGGTGCATGCAGGTGATTGGATTTCGGTAATAATTTGAAGAGCAAATATCATAAAAAGATGTTTTATAACTTCTAAAGTTCCCAGCACCATTTTTTTTAATCTATGTATCATTTTAATAGAAAGGAAGCAGGCGAATATGCAGTTATATTTTTTAAAACAGCTCAGTATATTTAAATATGATGAATAGTATAAGATTCCTCTCAGAAGACAGATAATAGTTTCATATGAACATGGAACTGTTTTCCTCTCTCATATAAAAAACACTCAGAATATTTTATAATGCAAATTTAATTCTACTTAATCTCGGCTTTCCTTTCTTACCTCTAAATCAAAAGCTAATTAGCAAAAAAGTAACATACTATTCTAGCCAAATCCAGCTCCTGCTACAACTAGAATCAAAAGCAGAATTGAAAACACAAAACCAAACATGTGCCTATGCTTCCTCTGGCCCAACAAGTAAACTAATAACAAGTTTCTTTGAAGCTGCTTTTCTGCTTCATGCAGGACTCTGTCTCTACCACTCATCCTGATGCTTAGAACTCAAAAAATTCCAAACAACAGAGACAGAAGATAACAAGTGACTAGTGGCATCTGGAGGGGCTCAGTAATGGGTCGAGATTGGTGGGTGGAGGACCTGGACCCCAGACCCAGGGTTCCTGATACCAACTTTGGACACTTTTCCTCCTGCTTCATCCTAAGCCCATCTCAGACTTCTTTTGCATGTGCATTACTTTCCTGTTAATAGTCTCAGAATTTCAATGTGGAAGGGGAACTGAGCCTGGTGTGTGTTTTGTTTGTTTGCTTTATTTTTTTTTAAAATTTTTCCTCCACATAAGGCAACAGAACACAGACTAGTCATTCAATAAATACTCAAAAGTTTAAATATTAATTGTCACACTTAAGTATTATACAATGGAAATCATTTTTTGAATACATTTGCATCAAAATAGTTACCATACTATTAGATACCTCTTCTAAAAATATATTAGGGAAGAATTTTTAAAGCTTAGTTAATTCAATAAGTAAATGTGAGTTTATTAAATTATATAGATATAAAGCAATTACAAATTCATACTCAGAACCAAGAATGAAAGCAATCCAAAAGGAGTTACGAAGTCAGATATGGTGATACATGCCTATAATCCTACTACTCAGGAGACTGTTGCAGGAGGATTCTAAGTTTTAGGCAGGCCTGGGCAGCTTAGTAAGACTCTGTCTTAAAACCAAAATAAATAAATAAAAAGGGCTGGGAATGGAGCTCAGTGGTAGAGTACTTACCTAGGAGGTGCAAGCCCTGGGTTCAATCTGCAGTACCACCAACAACTAAAAAGTTGGGCAAAAACTTTCACTCACTCAGTGCTTAATGGTTAGAGTCATGCTATTGACCTCTAAGAAACTACAAAATACAATCCATCTAGTACCCCTTATCTATCCAGGGATCCCAGTGGGATCCAACCATGGAGAAGAGCTATCTTTGTGTTTAAAAAAAAAAAAGAAAGAAAGAAAGAAAGAAAAAGAATAGAAAAAAAAAATAAGTCGGTCCTGGCGGCACACTCCTATAATCCCAGAGGCTTGGAAGGCTGAGGCAGGAGGATTGCAAGTTCAAAGCCAGCCTCAGCAACTTAGCAACCTTTCTCAAAATAAAATATAAAAAAAAGGGCTGGGGATGTGGCTCAGTGGTTAAGCACCCTTGGGTTGAATCCCTGGTACCCAAAAACAAAATTTGTGGGAAGAGTGAGGAATGAGATGGAGGAGTGAAGAAGGAAAAGCTGGAAAAGGACACAGAATTTATGGACCCCCCCAAGAATGTGCCAGGATTGTGCGGCTCTAACTGTATACTGAAGTCAGGAAAGTAGGAACTCGGTCTGTCTACTTGGTAAGTCTGTTCATTTCTTTGCTTTGGTGATTTTCCAGTTTGGGTTTTGTTTTGTTTTGCTCTTGGTTACCTAGTAAAGTCACTGTTTAAAAAATTCCAGCCTCGTCTACACTGAAGTCAGAAGAAAAGGAGAACTGTCCTTCTCTAGACGTGGCTGAAAGGAATTTCGGAGGGCCTTGGAAGAGTGGGCCAATCTGGTCACAGGGGTGGTGCCAGCTAAAGGCCAGGAAAGGACAGCATGGCTGGAGCTGGAGAAGGGACCTCTGAAGACCAGGGGCCTCACAGCTGGCTCAGGAAAAACTGGAAAAACCCCATCAAAGCCCCATTTCCCTCTGCATAAGGCTCCGCCACACTTCACCAGGACACTGAATCAGGGAGGCCACTCCAGCTCGCCTGCCAACTGCTGACCAGTCTCTTCTTTTTTTTTTTTTTTTAAGAAATGATTTACATTTTGTATTTGTAGATTTGTTTTTTGAAATGAAATAGCTGCTGGTATTCAGCTACAACTCAGAAGGAAAAAGTCTGTTAGAGAATGCATTTAAAATCCCTAAAGTTTGCAGCTACTTTAAGTAATTAGCACCCTAAAGCCCCATAAATCATGGCTTCAAACCAGTTAAAACCGTCCATGACAGTCTTCCTGATGTCAGGAGGCTAGGACTGCAGGCATCACATACCTCTTCTACTTGTTGCTGAGCCTGTGGGAGGGTCAAGCTGGGTGGCAGGAGGCACAGCTAACATCTCTGGATTACACCTGACTGCCTGGGACTGACTGGGTATGATAACGAGAGAGATAAAGACCACATATGCTTCAAGATCCTTCAACCCATAAAGAATCTTAACCTGTCCAAGGCACAGGGCATAGGAATAGGACCACAGCATTAAAGTCAGAAGAAAAATCCTCTCTTCTTATGCCTTCTGGAAGGAACTCTGAAATAAGTTGGCAGTAACTAGAAAGCAAATGGGGAATTCCTCTTAAACACTTGTGAATGTAACAAGCTAAAAAAAAATACGCCCACATTATAAACACCAGGAAGTCTTACGCCTCCAAAATAACAAAAACAGTATTAAACCATTAAACCATCAATATAACAAATGAGTTTTAATTTTAACTCTGGCATAGTTTAGAAACTCTCCCAGATTTGGTAGAAGCACTTTTCAGACCACCCCCACATTCAGCCCCTCACTTTGGCTGTATGTTTACTAAAAACCTTATTTGTATTAAAACTTTTTTAGAGGTTATTTACAGTTATAATCATGGTTTTTGAATTGCATCCAAATTTTGTTTACTTAACTATCTATTTATTTATTTGCATTTCTAGTGAAGATTTTGATTATTGTTCTCCAGAAATAGAAGCCAACAACCCAAAAGGAGGAGGGTAGTGCAGCAGACTCCAAGCTCTGTCTTGGAGACCGTTCCAGGATCCGTGTTACTCAGAAACTTGCATAAGAACTGATACTTTGTTGAGAAAAGTGATAATCAAAAAGAGCAGTGGGAAAAAAATATTTAACTGTTGACTGCTCTTTTAAAAAGCAAAATAGTTTTTTATTGCTTGGTTGCACAGAATTTAACTCCAAACCTAAACAAACAAAATTTCATATAGCAGAATATAATACTAAACATGAGCTATATTTCCAAACTCACAAATGAAGCATTTTCTCAATTAATCACATCTTCTTTAAGCAAATTCAAGAAGGGGAGGGCACATATCCATAGGTCAAGTCAATATGAATAAGAAAGAATTTCCTAAAACTGCAATATGCTAATACTTGATTATATAACCAAGACTTGAAAAACTTCAAAGTCATCCAGTAACTAGAAATGCAAATGCTCTAACCTGAATTAAAGTTTTCTTTTTAAATAGGGAGATTTATGTGTTATAAAAAACTAAAATTATTGAAAAAAATAGATATCCCTCTTTAACCCACAAGAAAATATGTAACAGAAATTTGTCCTTTTTGTATAATGTTCCTTCAACTGTAATTTTTAAAAAAATTATCCTGAATGAGAAATAGTCAACTTGCTTGAAGTTACTGTATTTTAAACTCATGAAGAGGATCCTAAGTATAAAAGCTCTCCTCACTATAAACATAGACTACACCTTGGCCTTCACCTGTTGTGGCCAATCATCCTATATAAAGGTCACCTATAAAAACCTATGGAATGTTATAGGACACCTATAAAATTGCTCAGTTTAAGCTTTTGTCTGTGTCATATATAGAGAATGATAGACTATATGGGTTAAGGTTGTAATAAGGACAAGAAATAGGAGACCACTGTCTGTATTCTACTACCAAGAATAACTATTTTTTGGAAACTACAATCTCAATAGCTAAGAAAATTAGTTTTGCTAAGTTTAATTTAGTCAGATAAGCTCTCCACAGAAAATGCAAGGAAAATTAAAAAGATTATGTCACTTTAAAAGCCACCAATTTCTCAATTTAGCCCAATGTATAGGAATAGTTAAAGAAGAATAAAAGTGCTCAGTGATAAATGTGCTAATTATTTCCTCTGAGAAGGCAAGTCATGAACTCATAACCAAGTTTTGAGAACAAATTTGTAGAAAATACACAAACTCTGAAGAAATATGCATGGCCTTTCCAACTGGCTACAAGAGTCCTTTATTTATTTTTGACCATGTGAACACTATTACACTAAAGAACATATCTAGTGAGCTTCCAGTGCTGTTTAAAATGATGTAACAGAGAAGCTCTATGTTTGAATTCAGAACACCAAGGGAATCACTGGCAAAGTCTAAAATGAAAAACAGGCCTTGGACATGCCCAGAGCCAGCTGCTACTGTCCAAAGCCCAGCTCTTTCCAACAGAGCAGCAGATCTGCATGAGCCACAGCATAAAAGGGATGGTCACCTCCTAAGGCAAGGTCAGCACAGCCCCCTGCACAGGGAGAAGGCAGCAAGCGTGTGGACTCCGCAGGCCACACATAGGACTCCTCCCACATGCAATCAAGCAGCCACACAGCAGGCGAGCCTGTGAGGGTGGCTATGCCTCAGTAAGACGTTAATTCCACATGTCTGTATAATTTCATATAATTTTCTTTTGATACTTCCCAACTATTTTAAAATGTAAAAATCACTGTTAGCCCACAGGCCTTATTAAAACAGGTAGCTGCTAGACACTATGATGTATACCTATAATTCCAGAGACTCCAGAGGCCCAGGCAGGAGAACTGCAAGTTCAAGGACAGCCTTGACAACTTAGCAAGACCCTGTCTCAAAATTTAAAAAATAAATAAAAAAATAAAATGGGCTGGTGATGTAACTCAGAGGTAAAGAAACTCTGAGTTCAGTCCTGAGTTCAATATAAGAATTGTTTAAAAATAAATAAATAAATAAATAAAGATTGCGGGCTTTGACCTCCTCGATTTGGCCCAAGGGCATAGTCTGTCTCCCAGCCCAGGGCCCTTTGTTTTCCTAAAGGCTGTGCTAACCCTATTCCTTTCCCCTGTATCTACATAAACCTACAAATTAGGTGCTTTCCCTTTTAGCAAAGCATTCCTTTTGCTTCTCTCAGTTACTGAAGCCCTAACCCTCCTTCTCTCCCATTGGTCCTAAAAGTCCAACTGAACAACAATGAAGACAGGGAAAAGAGGCTGCAGGAAGGTCACCAGCTGTCCACTGCTGTCCAGCTGTGTGATCTTGAGCAAGTGATGTGGCATTCCAAGGCTCCACATCACCAGCTACAAGAAAGGACTATGGCACTGAAGCTCCTGAAAGTAATAGTGCAGGAGCCACTTTCTATCAAGTAAGGCAGGTAGAAGGGAAACCATAAGCTAGGGAGAAGAACTGTCAATTACAGCTCAGAAACAAAAGCCTGCCTGGTCTTTCAGTTATGTTGCTAGGCCATGGCCATGTCTGGGTCCCTCAGGAAAGAAAAGAAGTTATTTAAAGTTGTGGAAAAGAGAGCAACTAGTCATCTCATGGACTGCATGGCCATTTCCAGAATTCTCAGGGCGAGGCCTAGGTTCAACACACATGAACCCAGAATCTGTGCGTGGCAAAGAACAGGGCAGACATTGTGAAGAGCCTAAAAATGAATCAAACTCAGTCCTTCATGTCAAAGAACTTACAACTTCTTAAACAACACCCAGAATACAAAGCAGGTTGGATTTGTTGAAACCAACTTTATTAAGAATTTAGAAAGAAAGAGGGCCAAACAAAAGTCAAGGGAAGAATTCTCTAGGAGTGAGACTTCAACAATGGATAGGATTTCAAGAACAGACACAAAAAGTACCCTGGGAGCAGCCTTTCTCTCTTTTCCCTTCCAGCAATTTCTCCAGAGCATTGCTCTTTTCCTCTCCACCCTGTAAATTGCTGGTTTGCATTGGTAGATAGGGACAAAACTTTCCTGTCCTCCTCAAATGTACCAGAGCAAATTAAAGAGCTTATAAATGAACATGGTTGAAAAATACTAGTCTTGACAGAAACATCTGAAAACATTTCCTTCATGTTTGCCCAAAACTTGGTGTCGACCCAATTTAGATCAATAAAATAGTCAAGGTGCCGCAGAAAGCACAAACAAATCTTGATCCAGGTCTGGAATCCTGGTTGCAAAGAATTGGCCAGAATACATTCATCCCGTATTACTCTCATGTAGAACACAGAGTAGGGGAAATAAATCAGTGTCTCAACCTGATTTATTGACAGTGATGGAATCAAAGAGTTCTACCTGGGAAAGGTCTCATAAGGAAACATGTTTCACACATGATTTCTATAAATGTTCCTATAAATGATTCTAGGAGAAGTTGGGGTGGTGGTGGCACATGCCTGTAATCCCAGCTATTTGGGAGGCTGAGGCAGGAGGATGGCAAGTTTTTAGGCCAGTGTCAGCAATTTAGGTAGGCCCTAAGGCAACTTACACAGATCCTGTCTCTAAATGAAAAATCAAAAGGGCTGGGGATGTGTCTCAGTAGTAGAGCACCCTTAGGTTCAATTCCCAGTACAAAAAAAAAAAAAAACTTCTAGGAGAAAATGAGTTTTAAACCGAAATCTTGTTCAGATTCTCTCCATCTAAAAATAAAATGAAAACCAAAAGGGTACCAACACCGTTCACAGTGGAACTCTCAGTAGATGTGACACAAAGCAGAGTTCTTAACTCTGATCAACACATAGCACCAAAGCTGAGAAAAACTATATTCCAAAAATGGATAAATGTGATGAAAACACTATGTTCTCTAGTACAGTGGAAAAACGGAAAATGACTATAAATATACGCTCTTGAAAAAACAGTTGCTGCCCCGTTTGGTAGTGTTACTTGGGAGGCTGAGGCTCCCAAGTAACAGGGATGTTCACTTGAGCTCAGGAATTTGAGGCCAGCCTGGGCAACATAGGAAGAGTGAATCTCAAAAAAACAAGTTTTTGTTATTATTCTAGTAACACTATAATTCTGCGTTACTTCAGATATACATAGATTAATCTAGCCCAGCAATTCTGAAGCCTGGGCCATTTTGCTCCTCAGGACACATTTGTTCATTTTTTTTTTTTTTTTTTTTTTTGAGACATGTTTTGCTCTCACATTTATAAGTGGATACTATTGGCATCTTGTGGGCATAGAGCAAGGAGCCTTGCAAACATCCTACAATGCAAAGATCAGCCCCCAACATCTGGATCCAAATCTCAACAGGGCCAAGAAATTTTAATTTAGTCCATTTCTCAATGACTAGCTGGAAAATACTGACACATACAGAGGGTTAGAGATGAGAAGCCATCTTTCTAAATACCCACTATTAATCTAGGACCACTGAGAATCCTAAGGAAAAGCTTGATATTTGTATAGTAATTTCAATTGTAATGCCTAAGGGATAAAATAGACCACAGTCCATGATTCTGACCATGTACTCAAATAGTTTATCTTTTGCATTTAGGAGCTTACTACATAACCTGTAAGAACCTCTAATACAATAGTTGGTAATCAAACTGGCTACTGCTGGCTCCATCTATTATAAATTAACATTTTCCCACAAATTAATTCCTAACTCCCTGTTCCCAGCTACCAAGTAACCATTCCTCAGATTGTATTTAGTCTTTTGCTGAGAGAAACATTCATATCTGAAATTCCCTTTCTCTGATGTTACAAAACTTTAAAAGTTGAGTGTCCAATTTCATGAAAGTTAAAATCCAGAATGGGGAAGAAGCCAAATCTTGACTTTAAAGGCAACTACAAAAGGAAGGGTTGGTAATGAGGTGGAATAAAATAATACAAGGGCTGAAAGAGACTCTCTAAAAATAACAAAGCCCTCAGTGGTTATTTTATTTCCCTATAAAAGTTTCCTTGGGTGTTTCAACAACAACAAAATAGTTTCTGGGAAAGTTTTTTAACTTTTTAAATTTTTATGTTTTGCCTCCATTTCTGTTTGCTAGATGTTACACTAAGTGAATTATTTTTTAAATTATGACAAAATTTAGTTCACATTTAGAGAAATCATACATGTTCAAATACCCATTTCTAAACCATCAGTATTCATTACAGAAAGGAAAGCATTCTGTAACTGACAGAAATCCACCTGAGTTCCCAGTTTCTCAGGCTAACAAAGCAAGTACTGTTCCATGGGAATGTAGAAAGATAGGCAGATTAGACTGCTTGAGTTTTCCCAAACACCTGAAGATTAAGACAAACCACTGCTCTTTGGATTGCCTGGTCTCTACACCAAATATCACTTTCTAAACAACCCTGAAGTTAAAATGTCTGTCCTTAGGCTTATAGAAAACTCAAGCCCAAAAAAAAGCACTCAATTAACTTAAGTGGGTAAAAACATGCCAAAATGATCCGCCCCCACCTCCCAAAAAAAAAAAAAAAAAGGCATATCAGAAGGTCATTTAAATGCAATATCCAGTTTCAGAGAGTTGAGCAGAAAGGTACAAAAGTGAAAAACTCCAAGGATTTCTCCTTTGCAGCAAATGCAGCAGAAGAGTGTTTAGACAAGCATGTGCAGAGTCTCTCTTGGCTAAACGTAAAATATTTTATTTTACATGAACATAACTGCACTATTCGCTGCAGTTTCAGCTTCTGAACACAAGTAACAGCCAGGGCTGAGGATAAGGGTGGCAAAGAGGAGAAGATATGTCCACAGTCTCCTCTCCAAATCCCAAAGGAGGAAAGCTTCCTCCTGGACGTGCTGGGTGGCCAGGAAGCCTTTCAGAAAACAACCAAGGTTTTTGAGCATTGATTTTGGCAAGAGATAGGTGTTACCAGCAGCTTCCTAGGGCACTGGAAGGAATGTGTCACCATCAATTAGAAACTACACTGAGTCCCGTGTTTAGGTCACAAAGGGAGTACTGCCTGGTCCAGATAAAGCATGCCAAGCAGCAGAAAGGAGAGCAGAAGCAGGAAAGGTGTTGGAGTGTCCAGGGATTCCTAAGACCAAAAGGAAACCCCAACTTAATTCCGAAGCACAATCTGGGCGCGCTCAGTTTACAGAGAAACTCCCAGAGAAGACGAGGGTGAGTGTTCCCTCACTTGCACGGGTTTCAGCGCCTCCCGGGTGCAGTTCTGGGGATGACTTCAGCTGTCCTGGGGCGGAGGGTCAGTCTACCCCACTCACCTTGGCGGTCCTGAGGAGGAGAGATAGGCCCTCCCCTACTCACCTGGCAACCTTATGAAAAGGGCGGGAAGATGAATGGACCGTCCATCCCACCCAGCCCCTCGGGGCAGCGGCGGACTGCGGGGATGCTCACCTGCCCGGATACTAGAGGGCTTCTCCGAGTTGGCACCAAGACAAGGATTCCAGGGGTGGAGGACGAGCGCTAGCAGCAGCAGCAGCTGGGACTTCACGGTGCACCTCCCCATCTTCCGCCCCTGAAGGGCCCGCGCCGGCTGCGGCACCCCCTCTGCCCAGCAGCGGCGCACTTCTCGCGAGAACGCAGCGACCCCCTGGTCAGCCCGAGGCTGGCGATTGCGGACCCCAGCGGTCCTGCAAGATGGGCCCACCCGGTGGCTGCAGCCCCAGCGCGGAGAAAGCAGACAGGGCCGGGCAAGGCGGAGGCGCGCAGCCGCGGGCGCCGGGACCTTATAGACTCCCCAAGGGGGAGGTGACAGGGCGGGCTGCGCCCTGGCTATTGGCCGCCTGCTGACCCGCCGCCGCTGCGGTCGCCTGTGCTGGCCCCCCGGGCTCCACGTCTGGGATTGTTTGCTCAAGTCGGACCCTATTTAAAGCGCTGTCTGCGGCTACGTGTAGAGGCTCACGCAGCGCTGCTGGCTGGAACAGAGGACCTTGTACTTTGGTTTGCGAGTGGGCTGGGAGAGGGGGAGGAGTCCCCCGGAGCCGGGCTGGCGGGCAGCGCCCCCCTCTCCCACGCTCTCGGCTGCCTGAGCGCCAGAACCTTCCACCGCAGCCCCAGAGGCTGAGGGTTTGCTCTTCTCGGACCTGTAGGCTCCCCCGCAGTCAGGGTGACAGCAGATCCGCTGTGATCTTAGCTGAACCGGGTCTTGCCAAGCCCTAAGCCATGGAAAGGGTCCCCCGACCCTTTAATTCAGAGGGCCGGCTTCACCACCCTGTAAGGGGAAGACAGTGTTTTTATTTTACTCTGTTAAACAGAAACTTTATTGTCCAGTGAACATCATACACCGCTAGGGCCATGAGAGCTGCAGACTCTTTCCAGCAACGAGGCTTGTAAATCCCGTGGAATCGGAGCCCAGCGTGTGTAAGCTCGGGCTGTTTCCTACAAGATCTCCCTCCCGTCCACATGGAAAAATACTCCGTAAGACCTCTTCCAGCACAGGCTCCGCGCTCCTGGGCGCTCCCACATTGCTTCCAGTTTTGACAAATGTCTGACTATGTTCCTTCTTTTCTCTCTTCTCTCACATTATAGCTAACCCAGGGTTTAAACTATTGAGGTGAGCAGGGGCCAATGTACAGATGACAGCAAAAGTTTGATAACTTTGCTTCATACGTTCCCTGCCATGGGAGAAAAGAGAATCAAAGTCATTACAGATTATTATCTTCCACCTAAATCTTCCCGAAACTTGGAAAAACAGACTCTGAAACCAACACCCATTCTAACTCAGAGCTTTTGAGATTAAAACAAAAAAAAATTTATTTTAAAAGATATATTCCATTATGATCACATTTTGTCTAAAATCAACATAATATTATGATAAGATAAATATCAATGGACAGATTTAAAATCAAGTAGAGGTGTGGAGTTGTAGCTTAGCAGTAGAGCACATGCTAGGCAAACAGGAGGCCCAGTGTTCAATCCCATGGAGGGAGGGTGTGGAGAGGAGGGGAAGGCAAGGAAGAGGGGAAGAAAAAAGAAAAAAATCAGAAAGTAAAACCTGTTAAGATACCTTGCCTAGGAGTGACATTTTAGAAGAAGAATCATTTCCTGTGCCCAGAACTGAGCCAGTTATTACTGTGTTTTGAAGTTCTGATTTTAGATTTTTAAAGGACAAGGAACACTGGAGAAAGTTCAGAGAAGAGTAGAAATAATTATAAGAAATGGAAATTATGACCTGGGACAGAAATGTAATACGGTTTATTTAGTCTGAAGAAGAAAATGTGGAGAGAAGGATTCCTTAATAATATCCTTCACCGGGTAAGCAAGGGCAGCTGAGAAAACTGTCCTCAGAGTCCCAATATCTTACTAGGAATGGTTGGAGATTTGGCCAAATCTCCATAATTCTACATCCGTCTCTGCTGAATTCCTTGAACTTCACTTTTGATTCCTGAGTTCTCCAGTATCTTGGAGAACATGCATGGCTAGAATCTGGAATTCTGCCTTCCCACACCTCCTCTTTCCCCATGCACAGGTGCACATATTCTAACTGTAATGTGTGCCTGTCATTGCGGGTTACTATGACCTTCCTTTTTCTCTGTTAAGAATCACAAGCTCAAGCCTCCAAGGCTTGTGTAAAGCAAGTTCTTCTTTAGGATTTTTGAAATAGCCAGATGCTTCAATGATCCTCTGAAAGTGCCCGAATTCTGAAACCAAATTCTTCCTGCCTTCTTATAAATTGCCTGTCCAGTCGTCTGTGGAACATTTCTACTTGGATCTTCCATTGGCAGAACCACACTGTGTATTTAACTCACCAAACAAGAGCCGGTTCCCGGATTCTTCATCTCTGTTAATGATACTTCTCTATCACTCATCTGACTTCCGACATTTTTTTTTTTGGTCTTTTTCTGCCCCCCACCCCCAGACATCTGTCAACTCATGCAGCTGGACTCTAAATCCTGTCATTTTTTTCCCCTTCACATTTTATCTCTATTTCTCCCTTTTCATTATCACTGTCACCTCACTAACTGATGCACTCTCAAATGTATCCCAGGGGTAACTCTTGGGTTCTTCTGTAACCGGCAGTCCACCCTGTAGACTATCCCTTTCCCCAACCCAGTACCACTGCATGAAACAGCTAGATCAATTACATGGATCATACTCAGTTATCCTTTTGATTACTTCACCTCCAAACTCAAAGGTTTCATTAAGTATTTAGAAACAATTCGAATTCCTACAACTCAAATTCTTTCACTATGAAACTAAAATCATCTTTTTCTAGATTCTAGACCCAACCAATCTGGTTTACTTTATTATCTCTCTAATTGTTCACTGTCATTATTCTCAAGAATCTGGGTAGGAATCAATGTCTTTATTTGACTTCCTCCAGAGGCCAATCCAGAGCCAAGATTCAAGGAACAGCAGTTTGTGGGATTTTAAAGGAAATCATGTTATCAAGGTAGAGTGGCACAGGAAAGGGAAGATGGCCAGGACTGGAGGCATGTGTAAATCTAATGCAGTGGGCACCTAGAGCTTAGTCCTAAAGAATTGATATACAGATTGTCCCTCAAAAGTAGCTTGCCCAGGGAGCAAGAGAACTAGAATAAATATATATCCCCCCTAAGACCAATTGGTGGTTGATTTAAGGGCTCAGGTGCACTCGTTAATTCCCAGGCATTCCCAGCCTTCTCTGCTCAAAGGTGTATCAGCCCTTCTGTGATGTTCTCATCTTGACCATGAGAAGCCAGACTGGCTTGCTGGAAGTGAGGAGGGGGGTAGAGAAACGAGAATAGCACCAGCAGCAGCTGCTGAGTCCCCAGGCCTTTTTAAAAGAAAGACCCAAGGGCCTCTTCTCCTCCCTTCCACAGACCAGCATCTCCCAAGCTCAGGGGTCACCTCCTGCACCACACCTTATTAGAGGATCTTGCCTGATGATAGAGAGATTAGTGTTCTCCATTATGCTTTCTAAATCCTTTAGCAAGTCTCTCTCCTCTGTGACAGTTTATTAGATACTTCCTTAAATATCAGAGAAAAGGAGAAAAAAAAAAAAACTCTCTTTATGGAGCATTTACTCACCAGTGAGGAAAGAGATGATAAAGCTATATGGTAATGAGTTATACCCAGAAAGTGAATCAGGAAATGTAAACAGAAAGGACCAAGAAAGAGGGGGTAGGCTGAAACCCTAAGGGCCCTGGGAGGCCCCACTGAGAAGATGGTACTCAAGCAAGGACACAGTGAGAAAAGAGGTGGCTGCACTCTGTGGGGGAGCTATGATCCAAGCAGAAGAAACAGGGATAGGCAAGGACCCTGAAGCCAGAATATATCTGGAGTGTTGTAAAAAGGCAAGAGGTCAAGGAGGGTCCAGGGACTGTGGGTAAGAAGAGCAAGGCATGAAGCCCAAGAGGTCAAAGCAGGACAGAGGCAGACAGGTGCAAAGATAGTCCTTTACTTTGTCCTTTTCTCTGAATGAACTGAAAACTGTTTGGATAATTGTGAACAGAGTAGGAGCCAACTCTGAAGGAGGGTATGAAAGGGATCAGATCCCATCTTCCAGGTTAGAGGAGGGATGGAAAAATGATACCCAAAGCCTGGAGACCAATCTGAAAGCTAGTGCCATGGCCCAGCCAAGAGATGGTGACATTAACCAGGTTGTAGCCATTTCTAGGAAAGTTTGAATGTACAGCCAACAAAATTCGGTGGTTCGAAAGTGGGTGTATGAGGGAAAAAAAGAATATTTATTCAATGAACATCTGTCGGAGAATGAGCAATTATCCTTAGAGAACACATGTAATAACTATGGGGGTGGACAAGGAGGGAAAAGCTAAATGAAATAGATGAGATGGAAAAACAACTAGACAGGCCAGAATGGACACTCAGAGATAGCAAACCAATTTGGGGAGAGAGAAAAAAAAGTCAAGAAAGGAGTTTGACAAAGTCAGAAGCCTGGGAGAAGCTCATTGATCTCTAGCATTAGGAACACAAGCTGAACATCCAAACTTTGGGTAGGAACAGATCTAAAGATGAGGCAGGGTGCGTCCTGTGAAGCACAGCTTTCACTCAGTGACTCTACAGTCTAAATCCTGTGTGCGTCAGGGTGCGGCCATTCTAATTTTAGGGTGATCAAGTTGCCACAAAGCTGAAGCTGCCCTTTATATATGAGAGGTTTGTAGCATCCTCCGTGGGCCCCAGCAATTTCCTTTTTAAATTCCTCAAGCTGTAATTTGAAGGGAATAATTTACCAGGTGACTATTTCTAGGTTGGACATCCTTTCAAACAAATCCAGTATGAAGATGTTAACACAAGAACAGCCAAATAGATTTCTTCATCAAGGAATTCAGTTACTTCTCACAGGAGCATAGGTTTTCCTCTAAGATATTTTACTGCTGTGATTCCCGATTTGTCTTTGGGAAAAAAAATAAGCACCCTTTAAACACACACACACACACACATATCCTGGTTTCTCATTCAACACTTCTAGACTAAATATCGCTTTTTAAACCTTGATTATATGTTTCAGCCATCTTAGCATGCTCATCTGGAAGTTTTCCTGCATAGACGTGAGTTGTGAAATCCTTGTACCTAGGAAAATGATGTCAGATGTAAAACGAAACTCAGCCAAGTTCAAATAAAATGTGCAGGCCAGGATCACACTCAGAGCCAGTTAGTGCACAAGGACTCTAAAGATGATCCTAGCAGACATTTTGCGATGAGTTGAGAGGATTGGGACAGAACCGTCTGGGCTGTGACTCATCCTCCAGGGTCAGGGGCAGACGTTTGTGGTGTCTGCATTCAGTCTTTCAAACATGTTTCACTGAAGTTCCACGCTGCCACATATTTGTTGACATAGGTAACACCAGAATGGCACTCATTGCGATGAACCACAGCATTCTGTCCACATTTCCTTGTTCAATAATAGTGTCTAATGATTTCTTCTTGGCTCTTTGCTTTAGCAATTTGTCATTGTCCTGTTTGAGTACTGCCTGGAGGGGTGTTCACCCTGAAACTAATGAAGCTCAAGTGTCAGTTAGAGCCCTCTGACTATTAGGAATGGTTAAGAGTTGTACAATACCCTGGGTTGAGAAGGAAGCCAAGTTGTAATCAGGAAGAATCATTAAGAATCATTTCTCAAACCACCAATAGAGATCTTATTAAAAAAAGGGGGGGGGCTGAGTTCCAGGGATCCAGTCAATTATTACGTTTTCTTTTCTTGTGCTAAATAACTCACTCCTCACTATGTTTTGTAACTCTTATATATGTATTCTTTGTCTCTAAAATAGTATACAAATAAAACCCTATTTAAACTTTGGTTATCCAACTTCTAGACTCTAGAACCAATCCTCTCCATTAGTATTGAGAATATAAGGAGTTTCTGATCAATAATTCTGGACTCAGCCTAGAACTGGACCTTTATTTCTAATAAAGGGAGTGCTACTTAATTCCCCTGTGACTCAGCACTATCTTACACATCTTAGCTGAAGTATCTAAGTCACTGTCTTGGATCCCTGTCTGATGATAGCTTAATTCATCTCAGTCTGAGACCTTTCCTTACATCTCTGAATTTCCAGAGAATGGAGTCCTGTATTTCTCTGAACCTTTGAACCCTCTCAGGGCCTCCTGTTTTTACCATATCCTACCACCTGCTATTGGGTGTCTCTGGGGCTGATGGGCTACTGGTTCAGGTCATCCTTATTCTGGCAAAGCTGGTTATGGCCAACCTGAATTTAAGGAATATTGGTTACTAGTATTTGAATTTAACCAGAACACTTTTGAGTTTTAAATAATAGTATATAATGCCACTTGGTGATTTTTCCAAAGGCACAGCCTAGCTGGGAAAATACAAAAATCCATTACGTTAAAAATCATAAATAACTATAATATTTTTTAGAAAACAAGGGAAGATAAAATAATAACTTGTAAAGCTTCGGTCTTATGGAAGTGGACATTTTTTTTTTAATATATGCCATTAAAGTGCTAACCCTCTTTTCATCCATCATTCCTAAAATCTGGGATGTGCATTCTGTGGCATACACTGAAGGAAATACTTTTGCAATAGAGTCGAAAGGGAGGGGAATTTACTTTAAAGGGTATGCCAAAAGAGAAAATCGGGGCATTGGCCAACCCGCTGTGCCTTGCCAAGTCTGCATGAACCACCTCAGAAGTCTGTGTGGCCTCCCTGAGTATTCCAGGGTTCCAGAGGCTTGCTTTGCCTCAGGTGTAATTTTCTACGTTGTAGGCACAGATCACAATGCACAGAGCTGCTTACTCCTTTTTGAAGTTGGCCCTAATGATCACTCTTTTGCTTACTGCATGTGAACTGGGCTGTGGACTCCCTGTGGGCATTGTATTTCCTAAATTATCTGACATTATCACCCCACCATGCTAGAGTCAGAGGGTAGTCATTTGGTGACTGCCCTCTAATTCATCTTTTACTTAATCACAGTGTTTTTCTTAATCACTGTTGTAGTGTTACTTTTTTAATGTGTGTGGGCCCTCTTATCTTTTTCCAGGCATTAATATAATTCTTTAAAAAAATCACAATTTAGAGATAATTAACATCAATTTTATCCCAAAATTAAAAAAAAAAAGCACTGTTCAGGTGCGAAGTTTAATTACTACAAACTAAAAAAAAAAAAAAAATTAGGTATAGACTATAAAAGGCAAAATAATTATTTAAAGTACAAATATTTAAAATTTACTTTTTTAATTTTTAAATCTGCAAACAAAATATATTATGAAATCAATTACTCTAATGCCTCCTTTGAATTCTTCAGTTTGAAAAATTAAAAATGACATATACTATACTAAATGATTGAAATATTGAAAAAAAACTCATTATTGCCCCATTCAAAACAAATCAGTTATAATTAGTCTTCATACAGTGAGATTGCCCAAAATCAGTCAACAGTTACCATGCAGCACTATATTGGAGACATTCTCGTGATCCCAAGACGAGTTAGACTCCTCCTTGAAAACCTGCATGCACAAGCAAATCACTCTTCTAGATGATGAATTAAATCAAATTGAGTTTTCTAAATCTAAGTATATCTAAATAAAATTTATTAAAGAAAAAAAGTAAATGCTGTAAATTTTGCCTACTAGAAGAATTCGAAGATAATTAAAATAATAATTCAAATTATTATTTCAAGATAATGTTTTTTGTCACTTATTGCTTATAATGATAACACTTGTTTGATATTGCTATATAATTAAATAACAAAAGTTGTGGAACTTCTGTTCTTTTGTGTCTTTTTTTTTTGTCTATGTTAATTCTGAGTATCCATCTCTTCAAAAACATATAAAACAGACCACTTCAGTTACCTAAAAGAAAAAAAAAGTACCAAAAATGTTATTATTTATTGCAAGAATAAAGTATTGAAAGGTCATTTATTAGGGGTTTAGGGGGAAGGGCATGGGTCTTTACTGTTGACCAATAGGGTGTGTCACCTAACTTTCATATGCCTCAATTTCTCTCTTACCAAATTGATTTGCCTTCCTAAAGGATCTCTGAAGATACTTCGGCAATTGCAATATGCCATTGTGTTCATCTCAAGTCTTTGACTCAGGCCAACTTGGGTTTCAATCCCTCTACTCTCACTTAGTATCTGTCCCCCTGGGCCGGTTTCTCAGCCTCCTGATTTGACTGAAATTAAATAAAACTTGTTCTGCATGACTACGTGTCCAAGGGTAGGAAAGTCCTCACACATAGTATGTTAGGTCTCTCTCTATCTCTATTTTTCTTTGGTGCCACTGGCTCTTCCCTGTAATGATTTTTAGACCGGTACAAAAACGTTTGTAGCAGTTCTGACATGATGTTGACAGAAAGTTATCCAGAAAAATAAAAGAAACAGGAATAAACCTGTCTTTACCCAGAAGGTACCCAAAACACTTGCCCTTGCATTATTGGCCAGAATTAGGTTTCGTGGTTTTTCTTAACCCAATCATGCCAGGGGGAAATGATTACCACTCATGTTTTGCTCATTGGGATCTATTCTTGACCTGTGAATGGGGGTCAGCTTTCTCTGAATCACATGGAACAGAGTCTGTTTTGGAAACGTGTTCAGTCCACTCTCATACTTTAAATATCAATTTTGAAGGATAGTAGAATGAAATAGACATTATTATTACTGTGTGTATATACGTGACTGCATGACCAATGTGATTCTGCAACCTGCACACTCAGAAAAATGAGAAATTATATCCCGTCTGAATCAGATGTATTATATGTCAAGGTCATTGTACTATAATGTGTAACTAATTAAAACAAAAAATTTAAAAAATAAATAAAAAATAAATGAATATCAATTTTGGGTCCAATGTTATTTTCATCTGGAACTTTGGATCACTTGTTTCATTGTCACAATGACTTCTGATTAAGTACAGATTTTCTCTCTCTCAATCCCCCATTAAAATCTTCTGTTTTCTAAAATTCACAGAGACATTATGATACACCTTGAATTAAATAAGTACTGTTGTGCATGCCTAGGTATCCAAGGATGGAAAAGTCCCCAAGAATCATGAGTTAGGTCTCTATATCTATTTTCCTCTGATGCTATTGGCTCTTCTCTGCTGATTCCTTGGCTTTACCAAAATGCTTTCAGCAGTTCTAGAATTTTTTTTTAAAGTTGTTCCACTCTTTTTACTCTACTCTTCCTACTGCCTTGATTCACTAATTTCCTTTTCTTTTATTCTCCTGTTTTCCATTTCTTTGCCTTTTTGTTTCCCTTTCTTAGAAATTCTTTTTTGTTTTCTCCTTTTTTTGGGTAAGGTTGAGGACTGAACTTGCTAAGCAAGTGAGCTATCACTGAGCTACAACCCCAAATCTTTTAGAAAAGTCTATAAATTTATCTTCCACTCCAAATGTATGGTGATATAATTTATATCTTAGGGGCTCTATCTTACTTCTGAATATTCATCTTCAAAAAGCATCCCATTCATGTATTCCAAATACACCTTTTTTTTCCTTTCTTAAAGGTAGTGTTTGTGTGTGAAGGAATATCTTTTATTTCATGATTACTCCTTGGTTTGCTTTGGCCACTGTATTTATGTGGAGCTCTACCCCCTGGATATCCTTGACATTTTGTTCATACATGAATGAGGTGCTCAGAAGATCACAGAGAGAGAGAGAGAGCTTAGAGTGCACTAGTGGTTTTGGTCAACTAGTGATGGAAGGTGATGTTATAGTTAAAGCTTTGTCCCAGGGTTTCATGAACTGACTTCCAGACCACTCACGTATAATGGAATCAAGCCTTTATTGAAGCACACCGGTGGCGGCTGACCAGAACATAAAGCTGTTCCCCTGATCAGCCCCGAACAATTGCAAGGGCACTCCTTATAAGCCTGAAAACTGCAAAAGGGATGTTCGGGGGGTCTAGCCAATGCAAGCAAGCCAGGTTACAGAAGCGGGCCAGTGCAATCAAGCAGAGGAAGCCTAACTAATCACAGTTAGCCCAGTCACCCCAGTTACAGAAACAGAGCCCCGTTACCCTAGTTACAGAAACAATATCCCATTAGGTAGTTCCGTGTTCTTAAAGGTTTCTATAGCAAAAGGAAAAGAACATCTTGCTCCAGTCATGACTCTTCTACTTGGCATGGTCGTTTTATAGGATGAAGTCATAAAACAAAATGGAGTCACATTTGCTCCTACTATCACAGTGGGAGGACCTGAACATTTTGCTTGGGAAACGTTCCAAATGTCAGTGTCCTTCTTTCCTCTGGAAGCCTTTCATCTCCTGAGTATTAGAGAGGTATAGCTTCCTCTGGCTGGGGTAGCTGGCTCCTACGGAGGGTGGGGTTGAAGAGCAACATGAGCCTTACTACTTAGTGTGTAGAGATTTGTTTAAAGGTCACATTTTCTGTTTGTTGCCCTCTATTGCACTGGTTTGATGTGAGGTCCTTAGTCCCATATTCTACCCCATCTTCTATACAGAATAAATATCCGGGGTTTGGATTCAAAGCAGGGAGAGATTGCTGTCCAAGCCAGGTGGGACAAGGGACACACCTTCCTATGCAGATTATAAAGCTATCCTTTTCCTTATAGCCCTATTACTTAATCTCACATTCCAAAGAATTTTATAGGGCCAAATCTTGAGCCCTTTGCTTAATAAGGGTTGCTTTGTTTAGCTTTGTAAAAACTGTGTATAAATTTGAGTGATCAACATTTTATATACACATTTTTAAAAAACTATATCATTGAAATGAACTTAGTCACTAAGGAATGAGCTTGGAGGCATTAGCATTCCAAAAGAAAAAGGGAAGCAGTTAATAATTTTATTTATTCAAGGGACCTCCCCTCCGCCCCCCCATCGCTGAATCTGCAAAAGACCCCTCCATCCCTGCCCTGCCTGGCATTCTTTGTGTCTCCTTTCTTGGCACTTGCAGTTTCAGAGTGTACTTAGCTCCTCATGTAAGGTTGTATTTTCGTTTGAGGGAATGACATGCCTGATTCATGTTTGTATCCCTCAAGGCGCTGGCACTGTGCCTTGACAATCACAGATCTGCATTAACTACCCAATGAATGAATGAGAGCATTTACCTTTTCCTCCCTTTTCTGTTACATATAAAGACCTCATTCACTGGTTCCCTTTCCTAAACCATGTTTCGGCAATTGACACATACCTATTTTACGTACTATACAGTGATTAATAAAATGCAATATTGACACTCCTTGTGTAATTTTGAACCCAAACACAAATTATATTATAATTGCATTTTCTGTTTTTAATTGCTACTCTCTTTCACTTTGTTATTTTCGAATCTCTACTTCTTCATTTCTTTTGGGCTTTAATGGTGGGAAGCTGGTGTTAAGACAATAATAAAATCTTGATTGTCATAAAGCAGTATTATTCAAGGAAGAGTGACTATTTAGATTTTCATTCCAGTGAGAGCGCTGAGCTGAGCTGTAATTTTTTCTTTTTCCAGAAGAAGTCTCTCATTATTTTAAGCGAAAAATGTCACTTGGTATTTTTATGTAGAGACTTATAAATCTTATACTCCCCCGAACTGGCATTTTCAAAATTATTATTTAAAAATAAATTTGATGTATTATCAAATTTGAAACAAAATATAATAAGAACCAAAATGTTTTTATTGAAATAATTCTGTCATTTGGTAATAGAAGTCAATAGGAAACAGAAGGACTTGACTTTTAGAAAATTGCCTTACAGAAACTATGAAGCCAGCTCTTGAAATTGCAACTGTTTTATAAAATTGTTTGTTTTCTAATTTTAATAAAATGCATAGCAGTATTTGTTAAAGTCAACTAATTCTTTATAAAGAGCATTCATAACATGATTCTTGATGAATTCCTCAGAAGACATCCATTTTCTTATAAATTGCTTATTACACAATGAAATATTTGCTATTTCTCCAAGATGCTGAGTTGTGAGGGTTTTTATTTTGGGTTTTTGTTAGTTTGTTTAGGATTTTTTTTAATAATAGGTGGTGTGCTTGAAGGTTCAAAGGCACCCAAAAGTTTTTTTTTAAAACATCTGCTTGTTTTTCATTGTGTAAATAAGTAAATTTTGTGTGCCTCTCGAAATCACTATACAATTGACCTAGAAAAAATAAAAAATGAGTACACTATGTTGGATGAAATTTGGAGAATAAGAAGTATTTGAAGAAATAAACTTTAAGTCAATCAACTCTTTTGTATTTTTCAAATAATGCATTTTAAATATCCATCCATTTTCATTTGACCTCACATTTTTAATTTTCATCCAAAGTATGTGCTGATAAGTAACACTCCATTGGGAATTGAAATCAGAAAAGGGCTTCTGCTGGGGTATGGAGGGAAAGGAGGGGGCTTACCTGGAAAGGATAAGAGGAAGTTTTCCCTGGGAATGGAAGTGTTCTCAATCTTGATTGGGGTGGTGTTCATGTAAGTATATATATTTGATATCTTGAAAGATCTGTTCATTTTAATGCATTTATGTAATTAAACCAAAATAAAATTTCAACTTAGTTTGTGAGGAGGAAGTGATCCAAGGAGAAATGTTTTTAAAAGATCTTTATATATTTATATATAGCCTGTATTTATCTGTTAGCAAGGACAGATTTGTGGTTCTGACTAAATTACCCTGGACTATTCATGGTGCCCTTTAAAGAAATGCAATGCATTCTGGGTTTTTTAAGTCAATAGATGCAGGTCTCAGGAACTGGATGAAAATATCCTTTATTAAATCATTTTGATGCTTTATTGAATGCCAAATACATTAATTACTTCTCTGTAAAGCTTTGTGCACTGTGTGTATCCTGAGTCCTGGGGACAGAAGGTGTGTTTTCAGTCCTGCTTGGAATGTCCAATCTATCAGAGAGGACAAAGGTGGAAAAAGGATTCCAAGTGTGTCTAAAGTGATGAAACAAGAAACAGAGAAGCACGGAGGGCCTGGGCGTGGGCAGGTGTAGAGGGTGACTTAAGAGAAGGCTTTGAGTAAAGATGTTTAAACAAAGGCCTGAAGTGTAAGTAAGATTTGCTGGATGAAGGGAGAATTAGGGAGAGGGTGTTCCTGGGATTTGGAGGTCATAAAGCAGGACAGCAAACACGTACAGCAGACTCTTGGTAAGCAAGGGACTGTGGGAGAAGAGATGGCACTAAAGGGGCAGGGTAGATGAGGTAGGCAGAAGAGATCTGCCTTTATATAAATGTCAATTGGAAGTCACCAAAGAGTTTGAAATAAGGCAGGGACATGATCAGATTGACTGTTGAAAAATAACCTCCCAACTTCCCTGTAGAGAATGAATTGAAGGGATGCTTCCTTTGGATACAAAGACAGTACAGCGGCATTTCTTTTACTTCTTTCCTTAAAAGGGAATAGAAAAATGAGAAATCATATCCATAAATAAATAACCCAATAAACATGCATTAAACTTAAAAAGGGGGGGTGGATAGTATTAAATAGGATTCTCTTTGTTTTTCTCCTGGTAGAAAATGTTTTTAAGAAATAATCTCTTTTCAGTAGTGGTTGTGAGCCTGCATCACAGCAAGAAGGTTTGGCCCAAAGTCAGGATAGGGAATGCAAGAGAACCAACTCTAACACCTTAAACTGTGCAGCAACCCAACACACATTCCCTTAAAATATTCGGAGAATATTTTAAGGAATAATTATATAACTGTCCTGAGAATGTTTATCATAATTGGAGAGTATCAAAATGTGTCTGTAAATAAAATGTTACATGTGGTATATAAAAATATATTAAAAATAATATAGAATGCATACAAGTTAGGAAAGAAAAATAAAAACCAAGTACCATTTGTTTTCAATGAAGTTTCACATTCAGTATTGATGGACTGAGTCCTTAACTTTTGAAGGAGAATGCATCCTTTATTTATTATTGCAAAAACGACTTTAATAAAAAGGATTTTTAAAAATTTATTTTATAGTTGTAGATAGATAGCATGCCTTTATTTTATTTATTTTTATGTGGTGCTGAGGATCAAACCCAGGACCTCACATTGAGCTACAGCCCCAGTCCCCTAAAAAGGACTTTATAGCATAATTTTTTCCATTTACATTTAAAATGATCTGCACACCCAATACCAAGTCAGTTTATAGACAATAAAGCAACATAGCACATATTATAAAAAACCCTTTAAGACTTCTTAGAAGCAGAAGACTTTGTGGATGCCGAATAAAAAAAAAATAAATTTTAAGCACATTAAAAGTAGAAAGGGAAAAATTCTAAGTTAAAAAATAGCTTTGTTAAAAGCCTTTTTAATAAGACTCAAATTTAAGATATATAGAGTAAAATTTCAAAACATGGTTATTAAATAATTTAATCATTTTGAAAATTTTCATAAAAGATGTAATATGAAAACTGTAGGTTTTAAAATCCCAACAGTTTGATATTAAGGGCTATTTTAGTCCATGGGGCTAGTATTGATATGTAAGTTTGCATTATTCATCTCTAGTCAGAGAGAATTACCAAAATCTGCCCAGTGGCATTGTTTACTTTTGGTCTTATGAAGGACAGGGCAGGATAAGAAATTCTACATGTACGGTTCTCCTTGTAAAGACATCCCCAGATTTTGAAATTCCATTACCTAAAACAGCCTGACTAGCAAGTTGTCCAGACAGTGCATGATTTGTGATGGCATTTGTGTATTTAGAAAACTTCACAGTATATTTAAATTATTTTAAACCTAAATTTTATTTACCATTAAGTCAAAAAATTTTACCAAACAGTATAACCACAATATTGGCTCAAATTCAGTAGAGTTTTAATAATACTTTAATAATTCTACAATCAACAGAAATCAATTTTTCTTCAGTCTAAACTTAATCCAGTGTTATTCTAGGAGAGATCTTAAGCACTGATGTGAGAAGAAGTACCCTACAAACTTGTCCTTTTGTTTAATGTTAGCATTAATTTTCTTTTTGCAGAGACTTGAGAAAAACACATGCTAAAAAAAAAATTGAAAAATCACAGAGCAGCGAGTGCTCCTAAGTACATCAGAGTCACCATGGAGACCATCTGAGTCAACGTTACAACCTGGCTGTCCAGTGTTGCTGAGGCTTTCACGTGTCCATCCATAAAAGAAATCTTATGTGCTCTTTTAGCTGGTTACTTGAGGCATGTTCTGTTTGGGCTGCCTGACCTTGTGAAGAGGCTGTTGTGGAAGGTGAGGCCCAGGCTTCACGTTGCCCTGAATCACCCCAAGGCTCTTTTAGCACAGTTTGACATCACTGATGCTACCACTAGTCACTTGTGCATTTCAGCAATAAAAAAACAGCTGATTGTGAAAGTTAACATGATTTCATAATGATGTATCAAGTCTCCTTTCAGCCTTGGGAAGTCCTGCTTCTGCAGGGAGTTCTCATCAGAACCCATCCCCTCTTACCCCCTGGGCCCTTGACCCACTACAGACCCAAAGCTGCACCAAAACATTTCACCTGCCTCAGATTCTGAACATCTCCCAGCCAGCTTCCTCCAAGGATGCACATTAGTCAAACTGAACCGTGAATTAAGTTGGTAGAGCATTATACAACATTTTCATGGAATTTCCTGGGAGGAATATGACATCTTTGGATGAGGCAGAAAAGAGTAGAATCTAACACATCATTTTAGTTTTATGAATGCCATTCATTTTTTTTTTAGTTTTGGATTCTAATTTCAAAGAGATTTTTTTTTTTTATTATCTGTGGGTTTTCAACCTTACAAATGGTATGACATTCGCTCTATACTTCTAAGACATGTGCTGACTTAGAAATAGTCACATTGCTTTTAATCTGTAGTGAACATGAAAAAGAATGTGTTAGTGGATTTTCTAGGGTAAAAAATAGTTAATTTCTGTTCAGTTTAAGATTCATCTAAGATGTCTAACCTCAAGTTGTTGTTGTTATTACTATTACTATATGTGTTATTAGGAATAGAACCCAGGGTGCTCTGCCATGGAGCTACATCCTCAGCCCTTTTTGTTTTATATTTTGATACAAAGTCTTGCTTACTTTCCCAGGCTGGCCTGGATCTTGTAATCCTCCTACCTCAGCTTCCCGAATGGCTGGGATTATAAGTGGGTGCTACCATGTGGCCTGTGAAGGGAAGGTCAACACTTACCAGGAGGAATCTCTATCTCTAGAACCTCCTGGCACATCTCTGTAACAGTGTTAGGCTGTTAGTCCTGCACCCTGTCTGAGCTCCTCATGTGAGAATCTATGAACTTAAAAAAGTGGTATGGTATTTTGTACCACCAAGTAATTTCTTCCTGGAGCTGCTGAAATACTTGGGAAAAACCTGGGGAAATGGGTAACCCATTTGATTCCTGCGTCATAAAGGAGCAGCCAACTTCAGCCTTTTGCAGGAAGGCTGGCTCAAGGACTGGGGTTGTGGTGCAGTGGCAAAGCACATGCCTCACACATGTGAGGCACTGGGTTCGATCTTCAGCACCACATAAAAGATAAATAAAAAACCAAAATAATTATATTGTGTCTATTTATAACTAAAAAATATTTTAGAGGAGGAGGAGGAGGAGGAGGAGGAAAAGGCTGACTCAAGTTCTGTTTTGGTTACTACTGCTGTGTAATAAAATATCCCAGATTTGGTGGTACAATTTACCACACCACTTTTTAAAGTTCATAGATTCTCACATGAGGAGCTCAGACAGGGTGCAGGACTAACAGCCTAACACTGTTTCGCCATTTCTGGGGCATCAGATTGGAAGAGTCCAAGGCTGAGGGACACCCACGGAGTGGGCTCTTGGCTCTGATTGTTGGGCTCAGCACTCACGCATCATCCCTCACTGGCCTTGATCCTGTGCCCAGCATAGAGCCTCAGGGACTCAGATTTGCACATCAGCTTAAGGATGCCAGCACGAGCCTTCCCGAAAAGAAGCTGAAAGGCCACTGCCTTTCATTGTAGCTTCATAAGCCCTGTGTCGTCACTCCAGCCACACCCACCTGGTTTGAAACAGAGAGTCACAAGACTGCCATATTCAAGGGGAGGGGACATGGACCCCACTGCTTGATAGGAGTAATGTCACAGTTTTGTGTTCCTGTTCTAGACTAGGAAACAATTCTTCAGAGCTTAAGGTAAAGAGCAGTCTAATCCTGTCAGCTGGGCCTCGGGAATGGAGAATGAGCAGGAGAACCAATAGAAGGCTTGGGGAGTCAGAAGTGAAGTGGGATACTTTGGGACATGACTGGATAAGGCTTCAGAAGGATCCAGGGGACCTTGGAGGCAAACATGGGAATGTATGAAGAGACTGAATGAGAAGAATTGGCAGGGGGAAAAAAAAGGAAAATACGAAAATACGGTAGAAATTAAGAAAATAAAATCACTTATAACCCAGCCACCTCAGAGTTACCCGAGTTTCCATTTTGATGCATTTCTTACTAAAAGAATCACGTAAGATGGAGCTGCACATATGTGACAGGGAATGCTGATGATTTATGTGTAGTGTGTGAGAGAGACAGCATGCACATGTAACAACATTGCAATCTTGCCATATAATCAGCTATATATCCCATCTTTCAGCTCAAGAATTAGCTGGCTTCTCCTGGGCATCCCACTCAAAAGAGATTTATATTTCAGCTTTATTCACTTTTGCCAAGTTGGCTAAGTTAGTCTTGACTGAATCCCTTTGTGCCGAAGTTTCTCTGTCTGGTGCCAGCAAACTGCCACTGAGTTTTCATCATTATTTATTTTTTTAAGTATTTACCAATTGGAAAATGACATTTTAGCTCAGAAAAGTACAAAGTCACCAGCCACTCCTGTCCATAAACCTAAGATTCAAAGGCTCAAAAAGCCCATCATAGTTCACCTGTACTCGGTGACATGTGTTCAACATAAATGAATTTTATTTCTTTTCATTTTGAAACATGAAATATGCTGTTCAATTGTTCTTTTAATTCTTCAAAAAAATGTAACAGTGCTTTTTAGTTTAGGGCTTGTTCAAATGGTCACATACTCAAACTTAGATGAGCTCAAAGAGAACATTCTCCTCGAACTCTAAAAAAGGAAATGATTCTGTTTCATAAGAAGAACTTTAGACTAGCTAACCTAGACATATGGAAATATAGTAGCCATCCACATTTTTTTCCCATTTCATTTACTTTACCACTCAGACTTTGGTGATCTTCCCGTAAGTTTGTGACTCAGCTTCACTTCCAGCTGACTTAATGCTTCCATTTAACCAAGGGAAAGGAACAGGATTACTTAACAAATCCACGATCCCCAGTTAGCATGCCAGGAGCCTCAGAAGAGGCTAATCTTGTGGCTTGGAACTTTTCATTTTTTCTTTTTCCTTAAAAAAAAAATCAGTTCTTAAGAGTTGGCCTGCTAACCAGAGATTTCTTTTATCCCTTGATGGTATTTCTGGGTCAGTTTGCTTTGATAGCTCATGAAAGACTACTCAAGAGACTGGTTACATTGCTTGTGTGAGGCAAAACTAGCTTGGTCTCTGGGCTTCCTTTGTTTCTTTTACCTAGTTAAATGGTTCAGATTTGTAAAACCCAATCTCATCCACAAGTATCATTTTATTCAAATTCTTATAATAATACTGTTATCCAAGCAATTCGGACATTCTGGTTTTAATTTTACAGATGCCATAGTGGAAGAGCACAGAGCTCTTCATGTCCAGCCCAAGTCACTTAGCAAGATTGGCTGCTGGGTTGGAGCCAAGGTCGAAAGCCCACACAGTCTAATGCACAAGTTCTAATGCCTTACAATGGCAAAAAAGAACACTTATCAGATATGTGCTTCCTAACCCCAATTGAATGTTAGACACTTACTATTTAAGTATTTGTTATTCTCTTATCATGTATTTGTTGTCTCTAATGGCAATTTGTGAGGCTAATGGAAATGTTCAGAAAATGGAGCTGAAATAGAGTTGATGGCAATAAAATCCTTCTTTCCCTTCAGTAAACCATTTATAGGAGTAGACAATATGGTTTATATTTGAAATTGATCCTAAAATCAGCAGTCCAGGAGGTAAGTTTACCCAAATTCCTAGCTTAACAGTGATACGCAGCTCACATTTCCACAAGAATAATTAGCAGGATGTATATGCGGATAAAAGGTCCTAATAATTGCACATACACAGTTACACACACACACACACACACACACACACACACACATCTTGGCCAGCCCATCTATGCATTGTCTTGATCTAGAACCTTGTTTGTGTGATTCAGAAAAAAGGATTTGCATAATTGAAGTAGGTTTAATTGATCAAAAGGAGGAAGAATGGAGGGTGAAGTGGAAATTACAGGAGTGAAGTTTGGGGAGTATTTCCTTTTATTGAATTGGGTGAAGGGTGCACAGCAAAGACACTGAGCTGACTATTAACAGTTTTGAACTCCTAAGGAAGGAGATGAATAAAGAAGAGTAACAGGAGTTCTTACAGGGCATGTGCAAGGTGATTCTTCTTTTTCTCCATGAGTATTTAATCTTTCAGATGTTTCTTTACAGAGAAAATTTGCATTGCTGGTCAGTGATTTTTAGAATATCTTTGTGTTTTGTTTGAAGGCTTGCCAGATTTCAGAAATAGAAATTGTCAGAAAACAGAAGGAGTCTCTCCCACCAATTAAATTTGATTTTATTCAGGAACATTCCGTTAACAATGAATATTTTCCTGTGAGTATAATTAAATGTCAATATTTCATGGGACATATTTTTTTCAAAACTTTGATGTCTGAAATTGACATTTAACTGGGCATCTTCTATTTGATATGGAAATGTGGCCAGGATATGTAAAAATTAGATTTTACTGGCTTATCTGAAAATTGGAGAAAAGTTGTGGGGACACTTTTAGGCATTAGTAGATTTGCCCAAACTTGGCTGCACATTAGACTCACCCAAGCCACTTTGAAATTTGAACAGGGTGTGGAGTTTGTTAAAGCATTCCAGGTTGAGTTCTGTGTGTCATAGCAAGGAGCTGGTGGTTCCTGTCCAGGGGTTCTTAACATGCTTTACACGTAATACCTAGAGGATTTTAAATAGTACTCATGCCTGGATCTCATCCTGGACAATGAAACCAACATCAAAGGGCAGGACCCTTGAAGTAATGCAGCAGCATCTAAAATAAATATGGATACTACTCTCTGTTCTTTCCAGAGTATCCAATGTTACAACTTTGATCTATATGTTTTTTTTTTCTGTAAAACTTAGTATAATTTAGCTTACTATACAACTTTCAAGTGTTAAGTTATGGAAATTTGAATAATAAATCCATCTGAACTCTGGATTCATCTTCATCAACAGCCATTAAAAAACATACAGGCAAAGTATTTTTAACATTTCTAATTGAGAAGTAACTCACACACAGTGAGTACACCAATCTTAAATGAGCAGTTCAATTCTTTTCTTCAGTATTTTATGGACACCTGCGTGTCCACTAGCAAAGGGACATAGATTTCTATCGCTTTAGGAAGTTCCTTCTCATAATGTCATCCCAGTCAGTTGCTCCTCCAAAAAGTGACTGCTCTTCTATCACCATAGATTTGCTTCTCTTGATCTCAAATTTCATAGCAATGGAGTCATCCAATAGGTATTTTGTTCACTTTGGCTTGTTTCATTCAAGATGATCTCTAATTCCATTTTGGTGTCTCTAATGAACACAGCTGCTTGAACATTATTGCACACATGTTTGGTAAATATAAATCCTTTTCTTTGAGTGTATATCTGAGTGGGATTTCTCCGTTGCAGAATAAGGATATATTTAGTTTTACTAGATACTTTTTCAAAGAGGTTGAAACAATTTATGAGATTTCCAGTTGTTCTGTAGCCTCACAAACAGTTGGTCAGTCTCCACATTAAACTAGGGAAAACGCCTACAGCTTTCTCACAAAGCACAGGAAGGAGGAACTTCCTACGTGCATTCAACTCACCTGTGTGTTATTTCCACTGTCTTCCCCCACCAACCCCTAAATATGTCACTGCTTTTACTCAGCTGCCAAATAAATCCTCAGTGTGAGTTGGTAAACATAATGTAATAAGTAAGAAGGCAGAAAGCAAAATCCCACAGATATGTTTTAAATATATAGCTGGTAACCAAAAAGAAGAAAAGAGAAAAAAGAAGAAAAACCCCATACTGAACATAAACAAGGTGTTTTATTTTAAAACTATTTTCTCGTCTTCTGGGAACATGGTAAGATTGCATGCTCTGCTCATTTGAAGTCAATTGCATCTTTATGATTTGCGTGGGCAATAAACCATAAGCTGTAGGTGAAGTAGATTGCTTCTGGGAAGAACATCTGAGTCTGTGAGCTGTGCTGCCCCCTCTCCTCTGCATTAGCACATATCAAGATGGAGTCTCTCCCAGGGTGGGTCCTTGAGTGTGCTGAACAGACACATTCTACTGATGGAGCATCAGACATAGAGTGCAAGCAAAGGACAAATTTTTGTTCTTATGGGCCATTAAGTCTTTGAGGCTGTTTGTCACCACAGCATTACCTAGCCTACCCTGACTGACAATCTTTCCATGTAAGTCTCAACATGCTCCATTGGGAAAATCTGCTGGTGCTGAATCCCAGCGTGTCCCTTTACATGCCACATGTGCTCTCCAGGTTGCAGTAGTATCTGCTAGTCCTAACTCACTCATTGTCATTTGCCTGGACTCTGCAGGAATTGAAGTTTTTGATATGACACTGTGTTCTGAACTAGGGACAACTTCTTGTTAATGGGAAAATCAGGTAGCCTGAAGATTCTATTGGGAAAAAGAAAAAAACAACTAATTTTAAATAGGGGAGTCTGTTCAGTGATCTCTTGTGTCATTCAAGTGAAAAATGATTTTATATCTATTTCTTTATTGAGGTGGGGGTCTAATTACAAAATTTTGGAAGTTCTATTACATTTTGGGAAAAATGAATAGAAGAAGTTGTTTTACTTGAGGAGAGACAGAGATGGAAACATAAGACTGGAAACTTCCAGTGTGAGGGATACTTTTTCCTGTTTATAGTCAAGTTCAATTTCAGCAATTTGTCTAATTTTAAGAAGGTACTTGCAAATAACCTAGTATGCTTATACTCTGACAGTAATATGTCCTGGAGAGAAAAACATTTAAAATTTAAAATTAGCTTACTATGTTTAAATAAATTTATCCACTCTTGAATGAATGCCTGGCTTATGGTTTGTATATTTAAAAAGCACATGTGCTGGGGGATCATTCTTTTATTACTGAGCTTAGTTAGATGCAGGTAACGCTCAAGAAGGTACATATGTTATTTCTTACATAAAAGTTTGTCATTGGATAGTCTGGGAATCTAGTGGCAGCTATGTGGCAGTACCACTTTATCTAAGAAGTCTGCAACAGGCCACGTGTCCTCTGTCTTGTTCCACCACTCATGGTTTCCATTTTTAAGATCAGCTTCTGCTTCAAGAAAGGTGCTCTAGTGCCAGCCACCATTATGATAGTTGAGTCCTCAGGAAAGAAGATAATAAATCAGAGCAAAAAGATATGTCAGTTATTTGTGTGTGAGTGTGTGTGTTGTGTGTGGTACTGGGGATTGAACCCGGGGGGTACTTGACTGCTAAGCTACCCTGCTGTCCTTTTATTTATTTTTTGTTTAGGGACAGGGTCTCACTAAGTGGCTAAAGCTGCCCTTGAGGTTACTATCCTCCTGCCTCAGCCTCCTGAGTCATCAGTGAATCTTGGAAAGAAGTTGCCACACTTCATTTCTACTGGGCCAGCACACTGCGGGTCTCCACACCCAGCTGCAAGAAAACTCCATATGTATACCAGGCTTCATGGAGAGTCAGGGAGGTCAGAATGTACAGTGTTAGGGAAGAAAGGGGAACAGTGTGGAGTAGGCATGCACAACCCCTGCACCATCACTACCCATGATGACTCTTCGTAGAGGTAGTGGCGTTAGAGTACCCTCCTGGCCACTATCTGCTCCTCATAGGAAGCAAGGATGACGTTTATAAAACTAATGAACCTGAAAGAAGAAATTGGGTCTGAGTAGCTCAGTCTCTCTCTTTTGCTTCTTTCTGGGAAGATAGCCTGTATGCAGGGAATCAATATTCCTTGCACATCCTGTGGACAAAGCTGGAGACCAGCCTCCAGCCCTGGTTTCCCACCTCTGCCTGAGACAGAAAGAGTAACTCTGATCCTATATTGTTCTATAGACCAGAGGATATGGCTTGTCCTTGAAACATCCTGTTATAATTTGGATATGAGGTGTCTCCTGAAGTTCCTTTGCAGGAATGTTCAGAGATGAAAAGATTAGATTATGAGAACTTAAAACCTAAGCAGTCTATCCAAATTGGAATGAAATGACTGGGTGGTAACTGTCAGCAGGAGGGGTGGGACTGGAGGAGGGGGTCACTTGGGGGCTGTCCCAGCGAGGTGCCTTTCCCCTGAAGCCTCTTCCCACTTCCTGCTCTTTCTGCTTCCTGGCTGCCATGAATGAAACATCTACCTTCCACCAAACCCTTCCTCCCTGCCTCATCTTGTGCCTGGAGCAATGGACTCAGCCAACCTCTGGAACTGTGTGCCAAAATAAACTTCTTCCTCCTCTAAGTTGTTCTTATCAGGTATTTTTTGGTCACAGTGACACAAAGTTGATTAACACACAACCTAGTCACGATAAAAATGACTTTAGTTTCCCTCCTTTGTCTATCTCTCAAATGCTGTTTTTCACACCAACAATAAAGACACATTTTCTCTGAAATTTACAGAGCTATCAGTGAAGACAACAGCTTCATTTCTTCCCTGATTTCCATGTCTGGGCAGTTCCAGTGTCTATATCTCAAAAAAGTAGCAGGAACACTCTCTGAATAGAAACCTGCAAAGCATTGTGGAATGGACAGAGATACAAAGACACAGGAAACACAAAGGAAAATGGAACTACTCCAACTACTAGGAAAAATAATCATAAGAAATTCAAGGCGATAAAATAGATGCTGACCATGATTAGGAATATTTTCCTGGATGATTGTCATCTGATTTGCGGGACTTCTGATTAACCATTTCCATGTCCCCAGACATCTTCTGTCCCTATCTTCTGTCAGGCCTACAGGTGGCAGGCTAGAATAATGTTTAATGGGAAGAATAATATTTAATGGCCATGAGACATAGTTCCCTTTCTCGGCTCAGGTGATGACTTGATTCTGTTTCTGTTTGTCTGATGTTCCTTTTTGAACAGACAACATAGTGGGGAATGTGTGAATATTATTTATTTAGATTTTTTTTCTGTGAATTCCTATATTTTCCTGTTTTGAAAAAAATATATATAATTGCCTTTCACACAAAACACCTAAATATATATATTTTAAATTTTGCATTCTTATGATGAAAAGTCATCATTTGCCCTAATAGTTATCTGAAATCAACACTCCCGAGTCTTAAAAAACATCTCAAAGTTTGAAAAAAGTCCGCTTTTTTTTTGAAAAACTCGTTCACTTTCTCTCCACTAAACGAGACGCTCTGCAAAGCCTGGAGCCACAATGTGAGCCACAGAGTCAAATCACTGGTTCATGAGAGCAGCGACTGTTGATCCCAGCCAAGGGAAAAACAGATGCAAGGCCTTCTTTCCTTTGAAGGAACAAGATGTTCTTTCACGCTACTTAGAATCCATGTTAACAGCTAAGTCTATCAAATCACAGGAAAAATATATTTCATGATTTTTTTCCAGAATATTGGCATGGACCATTTCTTCCTAAGTATCTTCATCCAATGATTAAAAAATTAATTTCCCACTTGGTCGTAGGGTAGCTGCATTACCTTTGTTGATATCTGCATTACTTGTCCATGATCGGCATGAACACTATAATCCTGGCCATACATCTCCACAAGATGCTGGTGTTTTGAGGCATACTCTGTGACCATGTGCTTTAGAATAGTTTTGAAATTTAAAATAACTTGGAACCTGGTTTTAATTTTTTTTATTGTTTAAGATATCAATGTTATAAAAGAGGTTGCATTAAATGTTTTAGTCTCTTTTAAATTGTTAGAATGGTGGCAAGGAAATGAATAAAAAATGGAGACCTGCACTTGGGGGCTAGTTCTACTACTAATTCACAATGTAATTTTGGACACATAACCTGGCTCTCTCACAGATTCTACCTTTATAGATTACAACGTAGAGGAAGTAGTCTTTAAAGTGTCTTCTGACTCTAAAATCGGTTCTATTCATTAAAATTTACAGATTAAGATGATAAATTCTTGGCTGAAACAAATACCATTTACTAAAGAAATTCATAGGCTGGTGCTGCCCCCTATCGTTCATGGATTTTCTTCTTCTTTCCCACTGGGGTGGTGGCTTGGCTGCATATTGATAAATATTTTGTTATTTTAATTGTCTCTTTGACATCATAAAAAAATCAAGAGTCTTAAAAACTGTGTTATCTATGTTTTCATATATTATAATAAAAAACTAAAGACTCTAATAAGTTATGTTTAATGACTGTTAGCTAAGACAATTTAAGCAAACATGTCTTTTGACACTATGGAAAGACTATAAAATTTCCTAAAATAAATTTATCTAAACCTGTGTTATAAAAGAGCTGGCATAATTATCAACAAATATCTTTGACCTAACACCAGTATTAGAAATACCAAATATTTTATGGTAATTTGGAAGTTAATAATGTAGGGATAAACAATGTGTCATCTCAAATAGAAAAGTAAGATTTGAGATCTAAAGTAAAGCAACAATCTGCAAAATCAGAATTACTTTAACTGTTATATTTTTGTTAAATAATTTAACCTAAATATTTCTCCCTAAAATTTTTGTATTGTTTGTAAAACCAGGTCACTTCCATTGGAAACTACATTGCAAACTGGATATTTCTAAAACTCTCTTGCAGTGGAAGACCTAGAAAACCTAGCTAAAGTATAGTCAAAAGACTTTCACATGCAAGTGCAGATATTAGGAGAATGAAGGAGTTTAGAAGAAGTTTAAAAAATAAGGAACAATCAGAAATAGCTGAGTATTAATCAGAAGCTGACACTTTCTTTGGATTCCCAGAGGGAGGGAATCACCAGTCTTCATTAGTGAGGCTCTTTGATTTCACAGACCACAAGGAGGCAGGAGGTGAGACCTGGGGCTGAAAGGTCTAACAGTGACACAGATACCCAGTAAAAGGAGAACCTTCAAAGGAACACACTCAAATGGAAAGGGTAAACTGAAAAAAAATCATCAACGCTGGCACAGGAGATTAAGAGAAATCTTGATTTTTTTTGACCCATGGTACAGGTACAGACAAAAATATTCTCTGAATTCATAAACAAGAGTTGTTGACATTTTCTAGGGAGTCATATTTAAAATGAACTTGACTTGGAGAAGAGCAGAGTGGGGGAATAACATAAAAAGTGGGCTTCAGTTGCTATCACTGCTGGAACACCAGAAGCAGCAAACATAAACCTCTTCAGAGAGAATGTACCCCAAGCAGGACCTCCTTGGAGCCTCATAGATTTCCAGCCATAATCCTGAACTTCAAAACATGTGAGGTGACAAGCCACCACTGTCCTCTATTCCTCTGTATTTGTTAATACCGGCATAACCAAACATCCACAAGGAACAGGGGACAGTGGTTTAGCGTGTAGCCTCTGAAGCTCCTGCCAATAGGTTTGTGGACGTACAGATTGCTGTGTGACCTTGTGCAGAATACTCAACTTTGGTTTTCTCATCTCTAAAATGGGAGTTATCCCCTTCAGTAGATGAATGGATTAAAATATGTGGCATATATAAACAATAGAATTTTATTCAGCAATAAAAGAGAATAAAATCACGGCATTTGCAGGTAAATGGATGCAGTTGGAGAAGATAATGCTAAGTGAAGTTAGCCAATCCTAAAAAACAAATGGTGAATGTTTTCTCTGATATAAGGTAACTGACTCATAGTAAGGTAGGGAGAGGGAACATGGGAGGAATAGACAAACTCTAGATAGGATAGTGGGGTGGGAGGGGAAGGGAGTGGGCAGGGGGTTAATAAGGATGGTGGAATGTGATGGACATCATCATCCAAAGTATATATATCAAGACATGAATTGGTGTGAACATACTTTATATACAGAGATATGAAAAACTGTGTTCTGTTATGTGTAATAAGAACTGTGATGCATTCCACTGTCATGTATTTAAAAAATAAAAGCAATTTAAAAAGAAAGAAAATAAATAAAATGGTAGTTATCATAGTAAACTGTATCATAGGCTTGCCATGAGAATTAAATAGATTAATATATTTCATGCAGAGTCATACATGGAATATAGAAAGTGCTAGAAAGTGGTGTCTGCTCTCATCATTATCAGCATTACAGTTATCATTGTTATTACAGGCAATGGGTCACATTATCCCACCTATCTCCTGCTTAGCTTGGCTTTTCACCACAGGTGCCCAGGAGCTTATTCACCTGGCCTGGAATTAGATCTTGAGATAAACCTAGCAACTCTGTTTTAAAGATTTATTTGCTTTGTTGTCACCATGGAGATATTATGGGCAAAGACACAGTTCTCACTCTGGCCCAAAGATCTCCCTGAATTTATCATCCACCAGGGAGCACTCACCTCCCACCTACTCTAGGCAACTGGGAACATAGGGTTAGGACCATAGGACTCGCTACATTCTGGTTCCATCTAGACCAGCAGCTTTTCTGTCAGCTGCATTCCAGGGTCTTCTCTGCCTCCTCCAGTGGCTTTCATTTTCCTCCCCTTTAATCCAAGCTTCAGTTTTCCTTCATTACTGTTGCAGCAGGGGAAAGAAACTGCTTAGTACCCTATCTCCATGTTGCTCTCACCTTCTGATGAAGCTGGGACCCACCTCTACCTCATGATGCAATTGTGAGAAGCCAGTAATATACATTTTCAAAAAGAAATGTGTATTTGTTTCATGCAATTGTTACTTAGCTTTTACTGCAACAATATATTTGCCTCTGCCGTATTTGCTGGGGGATGGAAGTCTATGTTTTCATTTCTGTCTCCTTGAACACCTAGCAGTGAGTGTCATACACATATTAGGACTTTCACCCATTCATTTGAAAAACACTGAGCTTAGTAAACCTATCAGACCCTGTCTTGGGCTTGCAGTTTGCTAGTTTGCTGTAGTGAACAGTCAATCCCTGCTTTGTTTGAGGAGTTTGCTAAACTGGTCTTTTCAATTGCACTCACCCTGTATTCATCTTGCAGAGGTAGCTATGTATGCAGTTCATCTTACCTCCAATAGTGCCAGGAAGTTTCCCTGGCATGAAACCTATGCAGCCTGTCTTACTTCTCTGACAGAAAAATATTCTATGGTACCTGAGATGGGGCTAGTGGCATGTCTGTTGTGAGTATTCCAACACCGTTTTGGGCATGTTCCAAAGATGTGTGTTTTGTTTAAGTATCTATATTATCCACTAGCTTGTGAGCCCTGGAAAGCAGTAATTATTTATTTTGTATTTTTGTATTTCCCTTTGCCTTGCAGAAATAGCTCAGTGCCTGAATTTAGCAGATGCTCAATAACTTAAGTATCAGAAGGATAAAAGAGTAGAGAGGATGGTAACATTTTTTTAAAAAGACTTTTTCTATTTTTTAGTTGTAGATAGACATAGTGTCTTTTATTTTATCCATTTTTATGTGGTGCTGAGGATTGAACCCAGTGCCTCACACATGCTAGGCAAGTGCTTTACCACTGAGCCACCACCCCAGCCCCAGATGGTAACATTTTTGACTGGTGGCTATAACAAATATTTCAAAAAAATATAGTTTTTATTTTTGCTGGTTTTTTTTTTTTTTTCCATTTTAGCAAGTTCTGAGTAAGGGCCTACCACCTGCTGTTATTAGACAGGCTAACTGGTATCCCGTCAGAGCATACTACCTCACCTTGAGTATACAATGTTCCATTCTGTTTTTCTCTTTTATGTGATTTATAACTTAAGAAGCTTTGGGGCAAATGGGAAATGCATTGTGAAGTTATGGGAACGATCCACTTTGAACATTAGCCAGCACTTGTCAAACAGCTGAATTTGATATTTGTCTATTAAATCCAGATCTTTGGGTTTTCCAAACTTTCCTCTTTCCATGTAAATTAAATTAAACCTTGAGAATTAAGAGAAAAAAAAATGAGAAGTAGCCAGTTTGTCCCAATAGGGGCAAGATGTCAGTTTCTGGAATAACTGTTTATTCTATATTTGAACTTAATGTTTAATTGGTTGGAAAATTCACCTAGTAAGATAGTCTTGTAACCCATCTCTTTTGCATAATTTCTGGAAAATCTGCTTAAGAAAAAAAGTGCTTTAAATTGCAGTGTTTAGTGACATAGCTGCAAATTCTAGCAGGTTTCCTGCATAATACAATAACATTGCTATCATATTAGAAATTCAAATGCACCTTAAATAACTGGATTAGCTCTTGTAACTAACTTGGTTACATAGAAATCTTAGTTTCTACTGTTGAACACCACAGAAGTGACTTTATGAATACTATATTATATAAAAAGGCAAGGACATTGAATGAGCCTAATCCCTAATCTGAAATTGCTTCAGAAATCCCTTTGGTAAAAAATACTCAAAGAATCATGGACTAGGATCATGGCTCAGTGGTAGAGTATTTGCCTAGCATGTATGAGGCACTGGGTTCGATTCTCAGCACCACATCTAAATAAATAAATTAAAACAAAAGTTCTCAACAACTAAAAAAAAACAACCTCAATCATATCTCAAAGAATTAGGCAGTATTTTACTATTAACCACATTACATTTATTTGAAAGCCAAAACAACATGAGCAATATTTAAAAACACATGCACACATGCATTTTAGAAAAACGGCTTCTGTTTGGTTTTTAGTCCACCTGATTAATTTTACACAATGAAATGCCATTAAGAAATGATAATGTGAACTGTATGTTAAAAATATGATGCATGACATTGTTTTAAAGAAAGAGACATTGTAACTGAAAAAAGATATGTTAATACCATAAAACCTTAAACAGAAAGTAAAATATGTCCTGTTATACTATTAATATGTTTCAGGTCTTTGAATACTGAAAAGTAACAATAAAAAATTCACATACATAAACTTTCTGAATACCATTAGTCTGGTTTTCTGTATAAAATGTCAGACCTCATTACAGAAAACACTTTCCACTTATCTGTTTAGGATCATAATTTCATTTTCAAATATAAGGCAATTATTATTTTAGAAAGCAGCAGCTCTTGCATTTTTTTTTTAAAAAAGCTCTTAGCAGCATGTAAAAACGAATATTACAAATAACTAAGTAAAACAACTTTTACCATTAAAATATTAGTATAATTTTAAAATGAGGCTCCTTTCTTTCATTGCAAAAAGAATGAGGGCTAAGGCTTTCATCTCAAAACACTCCATCTGAGAATACTCAGGTTTGCTTTAGCTAATAAGTCATAGAGGAATGCATCCCATTCTATCGCTGGCTGTGTTGGAAGAACACCGTCCATACCTAGGAATGAAGTGGACAGACAACAGAGTCAAGTCAGTCCATGTATTCATTTAAACACCCTGTTTTTTTTTTTTTTTTTTGTACCCCAGCCCTTTCTTCATGTTTTATTTTGAAACAGGGGCTCTCCAAGTCCCTAGGGCCTTGGTAAGTTGCTGAGGTTGATCTTGGACTTGAAATCTTCCTGCCTCTGCCTCCCAGGTGGCAGGGATTACAGGCATGTACTGCTGTGCCCTGCCCCACTCTGCTTTTAACTACAAAGGAGCACAAGGGATGTTTCGACTCTGTCAGTCCTGCATAATCCTTATTGATAACCTATAGACCATACAGAACTACCACGATGGCTGTGTTTTACTGTTTTCTTCGTGTAAAATTTATGCAATATGTAAATAAAAAGCAGCAAAGCAGTATTAAGCAGCATCAGGATTTGTAGCTTGCACTTTTATAAACCGCTACACAAAATGTTACATTTAAAAATTGAAAATGTATCTACATTTCTTGCCATTGGAGCAGTTTTATGGTCACCTGGGATTTTGAAAGGAAAAAGTCATTTATTTTGTATCACATCCAGTGAGATAAAGAGATTCAACAGACAATATTTGACATTCATGTGTAAGGCATTGGTGACCAACAGACATTCTACATTAAATGTGCAAATTATTATGTATAGATGTATTGAATGCAGGGTTCCTGTAAGGACATTAATGTCCCTACGATACTGAGATCTTGGTTAGCTGTGGTCCTGGTCAACTGTTTTCCTGATAGTCTGATCCTGCCTTTAGATACACACAGCTTCTGATTGTCCATGTCCAGGAATAAAAAAAATAGCATGTAATATATAAAAATTATAATAAAAAAGAATACATGTTTTATTTTGTAATAAAATTGAATTTCTTGCTGAAACTTTTATATACTTGGCAGAATGGGCTTTTTTAGTTTGTTTGTTTTGGGGGGGATTTTTTGGTACCAGGCATTGAATCCAGCGGGGTACTCAACCACTGAGCCACATCCCCAGCTATTGCTTATATTTTATTTAGAGACAGGGTCTTGCTGGGTTGCTTAGGGCCTCACTGAATTGCTTAGGCTGGCTTTAGACTCAAGATTCTCTGCCTCAGCCTCCTGAGCCACTGGGATTACAGGCATGCACCACTGTGCCTGGCCAGAATGAGGTTTGGATATTGGTGCACAAGTAAAAATTTCCTTTTACAATACAATGTAATATTTCCGTCTGTCTACCCTTTGGTCTTTACAGATGAATTATATAATTATTTTTACCAGAAATTGAGTTTGCTTCCTACTAAAGGACATATTAATGGAGAGAAGAAAGGGGAAAGGGCTAGAGATAGAAGCCAGGTCTCAATAGCAGTCTGCCATTTCACTACCTATAGGTGTGGGAACTCTGGATTCATGTTCCCACATCCCAGGGCCACAGCATTAAAAAGCTTGTTTGTGTGTGCTTCCTTGGTAAATGGTCGTCGCTTCTCAGAAGGAATTCCCAGGCCACCGGGTAGACAGATTCTGAGCTGAAGCACATGTTCTGACTGTGGTCTTGGACTCACACTCTCAGTCTGGCTGTCAAAGCTTACCCCCAATACAAAGAATCTGCAAAGCAGAGACATATACTTGCAAATAATTGAGGGTTAACTGTAAGCCTAAGGCAGTTTTTTCCAATTTTTTGCATTAACCATAATTGATGATTGGCTGTGTCTCTCTATCTTGATGAGCGTTGTGGTGGAGACCTTTCAAAGTACATGAAGTCCTGAAATTGGAAAAAGAATCACATGTTGACAGATGGATAAGTACATAGATAATCACATAAAATATGTACACTATTATCCTTTATAATTTACTAGGGGAGTCTCCCATTCCTGTTACAATAAATACATCTAATGAAATCTTTATGAAGAGGAACTTTATGTTAACAGCAGCAATTAAAAATTTGGAAATGTGGTAGACAATAAGCTTTCCATTTTCAGTAGTGATTAACAAAACTTTATCATTAGAAGGAAGAAAAACTTAATAAATCTGAGGATGGTACAACACCAGGAGTAGAATGACAGGCACTGAGAACTGGGAAAAGGGCATTGGCTTGGAGCTACTGATTTCACTAAAAATCACAGAATGAGTACTAGGAAGTAGTGAGAATGATAAATAATATGAAATGATGTAAAATCCATTGAATGCCTAATATCTTCCAAGCACTCTCCTGACTACTTTACTTATGTGATAGCTAATATCCACATCCTTAAAAATGTAAATCTTTTTATCTCTACTTACACATGAGGAAACTGAGGATCTCAAATGCTAAACACTTTGCAAAATATGTACCTAGAATGTGACACAGACATAACATAGTTCTTGAAACACTGGCCAGAGCAATTCGACGAAAGAAATTAAAGGGATACAGATAGGAAAAGAAGAACTCAAATTAGCTCTATTTGCTGATGATATGATTCTATACCTACAAGACCCAAAAAATTCCACCAGAAAACTTCTAGAACTAGTAAATGAATTCAGCAAAGCAGCATATAAAATCAGCACCCATAAATCAAAGGCATTTCTGTATATCAATGAGAAATCCTCTGAAAGGATTTCTACGCCATTTACGATAGAATAAAAAAATAAAATAAAATACTTGGGAATCAACTTAACTAAAGAGGCGAAAGATCTCTACAAAGAAACTACAGAATGCTAAAGAAAGAAATTTAAAAAGACCTTAGAGATGGAAAGATCTACCTTGTTCTTGGATAGGCAGAATTAATATTGTCAAAATGACCATACTACCAAAAGCACTATACAGATTTAATGCAATTCCAATCAAAATCCCAATGACATTCTTCATAGAAATAGAAAAAGTAGTCATAAAATCCATCTGGAAAAATAAGAGATCCAGAATAGCTAAAGCAATCCTTAGCAGGAAAAATGAACCAGGAGGCATCACTATAGCAGACCTTAAACTATAGTAACAAAAACAGCACAGTATTGGCACCAAAATAGATTTACAGACCAATGGTACAGAATAGAGGACACAGAGACTAACCCACATAGTTAGTTATCTTATATTAGACAAAGGTGCCAAAAACGTACATTGGAGAAAAGATAGCCTCTTCAACAAATTGTGCTGGGAAAACTGGAAATCCATATACAACAAAATGAAATTAAACCTCTATCTCTCACCATGCACAAAACTCAATTCAAAGTGGATCAAGGACCTAGGAATTAAACTAGAATCACTGTACCTATTAGAAGAAAAAGTAGGACCAAATCTCCATCATGTCAGAGTAGGCCCTGACTTCCTTTATAATACTTCTATAGCACAAGAATTAAAATCAAGGATCAATAAATGGGATAGATTCACACTAAAAAGCTTCTTCTCGGCAAAAGAAACAATCAGTGAGGTGAATAGAGAGCCTGCATCTTGATAGCAAATCTTTACCCCTCACACATCAGATAGAGCACTAATCTCTAGGATATATAAAGAATTCAAAAATCCTGATACCAAAACAACAAATAACTCAATCAATAAATAGGCCAAAGAACTGAAAAGACACTTTTCAGAAGATGATATACAATCAATCAACAAATATATGAAAAAATATTCAACATCTCAGCAATTAGAGAAATGTAAATCAAACTACTCTAAGATTTTATCTCACTCCAGTCAGAATGGCAGCTATTATGAATACAAACAACAATATGTATTGGCGAGGATGTGGGGGAAAAGGCACATTCATACATTGATGGTGGGACTGCAAATTGGTACAGCCAATATGGAAAGCAGTATGGAGAATCCTTGGAAAAATGGGAATAGAACCCCCATTTGACCCAGCTATCCCATTCCTCGGTCTATACACAAGGGACTTAAAAACAAGCATACCACAGGGACACAGCCACATCAATGTTTATAGCAACACAATTCACAATAGCTAAATTGTGGAAGCAACCTAGATGCCCTTCCAGTAGATGAATGCATAAAGAAAATGTGGTGTATATACACAATTCATCATTAAAAGAGAATAAAATCATGGCATTTGCAGGTAAATGGACAGTGTTGGAGAATATAATGCTAAGTGAAGTTAGCCAAACCCAAAAAAACAAATGCTGAATGTTTTCTCTGATTTAAGGATGCTGATTCATAACGGGGTTGGGGGTGGGGAGAGGCATGGAAGGATTAGATGAACTCTAGATAGGGCAAAGAGGAAGGCGGGAAAGGGAGAGGGTATGGGGAGAAGAAGGATGGTGGAATGCAATGGACATCATTACCTTAAGTACATGTACAAATGGTGTGACTCTACTTTGTATACAACCAGAAATATGAAAAATTGTGCTCTATAAGTATAATATGAATTGTAATGCATTCTACTGTCATATATAACAAATTAAAATAAATTAAATTTAAAAAAGAAAGTGACACAGACAGAGATGGGTCAGTTTTAAAGTTGATTCCCTTTCTACTGTGCTACGCTGCTTCTCATCAGAAGAAATGAATCCCTTGGGATAAGTCAAAAGACAAAAGGCTCACAATGAGGAAGCAAGCTCCAAATATCATGGCTTTCATCTTCACATCCAGGTCCAACGGGAAGTGGATGTCAAAGTGGTCAGCATCTCCCATGTTGGACAACAGACCATTCCACTTACGGATAATGCTGCCAATGCTGGACACACCGTCCAGGGACTGGACCTACAATGACAAGAATGTGACTTGATGAGGATTGAAAAGTATTAAAGCACATGTCTCAGTCTTCCACACACTGCAGTTCATGCTGTGATAGCATAAATTCAGGCAGGAGAAGAATAATCACATAATTTCAAATGAGGATATTATGGCCAAGAAGGATTACATGTTGTAAAACTGGAAACTAACTTGAAATATATCTTGCAATCCTCGGGCGACTGCTCTTTCCTCATCTTCTAGTTGAGCTAGCAGGAGACCTTGTCAGAGTGAGATAGGAATTTGGGGATACAGGAAAAAGAAGATAGACTGAGAAGCATCCAGGAACCTTTGGAATTCAGGAAACCCCCTGAACCTTTGAAATGCAAAACAAGCATTCCTGAGCAACCCAGTCCAAGACTTCCTTCATTCTTGCCCATGTTCTCCTGCAAAAATGATGTCATCATGATGACAATACTTAAACATGGGAAAACTGGCAGGATATTGTATAACTTCAGACTTTACCTCTAATCCAGTTCCTAGCATCTGTACTTCTATAAATATCAACACCCTACACCAAGCAGTGCTGAATCTCCCTCTGGAGATGGCTGAAAATCTCCCTTGAATGTGTATTTCTTACTTTACCCTAAAAGATGCCACTACCCTGTGATAGTCTGCATTCTTTCTTGAATGTGTTTTTGCTCTCCTGAATAAATCTGTGACTCTGACTGGTGCATGCTGAAATTCTTTCCCTTCATGTGTGCCAAAAACTCTAGTGCCCAGAATCAAAGTCCCCATCTCTGGGAACTCCTTTTGTGACTGTGATTGGAATTGATCATTGAATTCTTCTCCATAGAACAAAGGGTGGGAATTGGGAAATGGGAGAAACCTAAGAGCAAAAACAGATGTCATGGTACTGTCCACTAATTGTGGCTTGAGCTTTTGGGAGAGAAATCCACCCTGCCTAAACATACATCAGGATGCCAAAGGGGACCCTAGCTCTCACCACAGAGAGTACACGTGAATGTCCCTTGGCAACAGGAACAGCCTACCCTGCAATTTGGCTTATCAGGATGCCAAAGGGGACCCTAGCTCTCACCACAGAGAGTATACATGAATGTCCCTTGGCAACAGGAACAGCCTACCCTGCAATTTGGCTTATCTGTATTTTCTAGAATTGTCTTTTATAAGTAAGTAGTGTTTAATGATATGGTGATATAAAATGGGAACTTGGGGAAATTTATTGGGCATTATAGGAAATACATAAGAGAGTAATTTCAGTAGATGATAGGTTGGATTGAATTCTGAAGCCTTCAGAAAGGACTCTATATGGAGTTCAGGAAATATTTTAGGAATTTCCTTTGTCAGATTTGCTGATATAAACAATCATTCTGTAAACCCTATGATAAAGGTGAAACAAAGGATTTTTTCTTTCTTGAGAAACTGTTATGATATAATATAATCTATGAGGAGTTTTATCCATGTTGACAGTGTTATCCATTTCTTGAGGGTGCAGGTAGACATCTATCATACACAAAAGCAATTGGCACAACTCGGAGTGCACTACATGTTCTGTGTTACATTGGGCACTTGCATTAGAATCTATATTCCCATCTTGGAAATTCGTAGGAAAAAATGGTCAAGTAAATACAACCAAGAACAGAAAAAAAAATAGATTAGGTCAGATTACTAACTCTCAAAAGTTTTGATGTTTTCAATGATTTATTTTTCTTTGTCAAGTACAAAAACAGAAGCAGGGATGGTGGGGAGCCAAACAAAAAGCATTTCACATTTTGGAAAGTATCAAGTAATCTATTCATAATGACTTGAAAATCATTGCCTGTCAACTGGTTAATGAACACCTTCTTCTTACTCTGTAACTCATTCACATGATAAAATTGTCTAAACGAGATCATTCTGAGTTCTATTAGGGAAAAAAAAAAAAACAGTAGAAACATTATGTTCACGGCATTTACCTCGAAAACAGAGTCGGAGCCACAGCCATAAGTAGAGCAGGGTCCGCGCACTCTCAACACGTTCTCTTTCTTCTCATTCTGGATGCTGTAGACGGCTCTGCACAGGTTCCAGTGCTCTGCCACAAAGCCGATTGTGGCTCCAGGAGGACACTGCACCTCCAACTGCGGAGGCAGCAATCAGGGAGGTCAGGAGGGTGGACACAGATCAATGCAACACACACGCCCACAGCCTAGACATGCTCCTGCACTCAAGGACCAGGGAGATTGGTTCTGGGAGAGGAAGTCTAGGTCTCCTGGGCTATAATTAGAGTTGTATTTTAATAAGCAGCCTTGTGGGATGAGGTCATGCTTCCCTTTGGGACAAAGGGCAGGCTTAATTCTGCTTTCTTATAAGAAGGCCAGCTGTTCAGGCTCAGTGTTCCTAAACTACCCACGTAGCATCGCTTAAATACGCAGCTTCTCCAAGTCAACCCCTAGACAGGTGGACAGGGAGGGGGTGGGGGACCAACCCGAGCATACTGATGCTCATGTTGCTTGTTGTGCTGTATTAGTGTCCTTTGTCTCTGATCTAGGAATCTCATGTCTTCTGACACAATGCATGAAACAGTAATAAGCTAACTTTTAGATTTGAAGTCAGATAAAAGCCAAATCTCAGACTTGTTCATTATAACAAAAAAGGAAAAGGAAAGATGCATTCTGAAAATTGTATGACAGTGGCTCCCTCATCTCCAGGTATATGTTCCAAGACCCCAAGTAGATGCCTGTAAGCACAGTTAGTACTGAAACCCATAGACACTATATTTTTTCTTAAATATAGATACCTATAATAAAATTTAATTTATAAAGTAGGAACAGTAAGAATGTTAACAACAATTATTAATAATAAAATAGAATGGTTATAACAATACTATATACAGTAGTAAAAGATATATGAATCTGGTCTCTTTCAAGTGCCACAGGGCAGGTGACATATACAGCATGGATACGCTGGACAAAGAGATGATTCATGTTCCATATCCCATTGTGCTACTCAGAAAAGCAATTGAAAATGTATGAACTGATTATTTATGGAATTTGTCATTGACATTTTCAGAACACAGTTGACAGCAGGTAACTGAAAGAGCAAAGAAACTGAAATTGCCAAGTGAAACTACGGATGCTAATGGAGGAGGGGGGACTACTGCATTCCAACAGCAGAGTGCATAGGTGGGCAAATACAGCCATTTTTAAAGAGAGTCTTAAAATATTGCCCACTCTTTTGCTTTATTTAATTATCATTACAATATTCCTTTGTCAAACAAGATCTTCCTACTTAATAAGAGTTATAAAGATTTCCAAAGTGAAAGTTCTACTATATCTCTGGTTGAATATGTACTTTTCTAAGAATTCTGGGAAAGGACTATAGAGAACATAGGACAGGACCAGTTTCCTGCACTGTCAAATCAAAACACTCTCCATGTACATAAAGTGATACTTAAACATATAAATTTGATAGTATTGTAAAGGAATATCTCATGTAAGTTTAAGCCTAAGATGTCATCATATCAAAACAGCCTAAAAATAAGTCACTTAAAAAACTCATATCAGGGGATATTACTCAATCATAAAAGGAATGAGGGAATCAATCTGGGTAAAAAACTGCTAATCTTGGTCGCATAATATATGGCTTTGTTTTGTTATATAATGTTTTCTTTTTTTAAAAAAAAAAGTTTAATTTATTTTATCCAATACATAAAAATGTAAAAATTATACGTATTAATTGGGTACCATCTGATGTTTAGGTTCACTAATACATTCTGTAATGTTTAACATTTTAAAAGTCTTGAAATGCCAAAATAACAGAGATGTAGAACAGATTCATGGTTGCCAGGAGTTAGAGATGAAGAGGAAGGAGGAGGAGGAGGGTGGTAATAGAAGATAATTTCTGAGTTAATGGAACTATTTGGTGTCTGTATTGTGGTAGTGGATACAGGAATCTACATAGCTGATAAAACTGCACAAACAAAACACACAAAATAAATTTAAAAATAATAGATAAAATCTAGATCATGTTATGGGACAAAATTCCATAAATTGGGCTGCTTTTGGTTTTGATTTGCTTTTCTCTATCCTGGCTTCTTGTAATCTCAGAAGATTGCATTTATAGGCTTTGATTTAAAACCCAACTCATATATGTGAAGAACAATGCTTACTACATCCAAAAGGGAGGTAGAGATTCATTCCAAATATAAGGCTCTTATCACAAAAATAATAGTTACAATGGAGTATTTGAGAATCATAGATAATATTCACGGACAACTATACCATTTGCCAGGCTTTGTGCTCAGGAATTGATATTTATTTATCACTTGTGCCTCATAACAATCATCCTGTCAGATAGGTACCATTAATGTCTCCACATTACAAGTAAACTAAGGCATGGAGCTGGCAGTGGGTAAATTAATATTTAGTAAATATTGACCCTTAACGTATAATGTAATTATAGGTTACATTATAGTTATTCTGTGAGATAGTGCCTACCCAGAATATGAATCAGAGACTCAAGAGGTTCAGTAAATTGTCCAGATTGATGTGGACTAGAATATATGGGCAATGACCAAACAGACTCTATTTACCCTGAGACTCCACATCATGTAAGAAATGCTTCTCCCATGGGGAAGTCCCAACTCTGTACCCATTAATAGTTGCCTAGCATAGCATATTCAGCAACACAAAATTGCAATTCTTATACAATGTAAAAGTGTTCTCTTTGGTTCCCATTTTTCTTGGGCAATGTACCTTGTCTGAGAATGATTATCTAGATGTTAGTAACCATTCTTTAACTTGTGCTCAACTAGGGTCACTTTGACCCACTTTCCTTCTGCTTATGACGATGGAAAGTCCCATGAGAAACTCTGAATGAGAATGAAAATATGATTAAGGACATTGCATTGTTTCGCTAATGGCTTTATTTAGCTTCTGTACCCCTGCTTGCTTGCTTGTTGCTATGCCAACCTGGATGCGTTTTTTGTGGGTTTTTGCCTTTAAATACCCTAAAATGTTGTGACTCAGGACTGTTTCCTGCAGAGACAGTTTGGGTCCTATAGAAAGCAGTCAGACAATAAAGACTCTTAAATTTGGACAAAGCTGGGACTTGGTGTGATTTCTAAGCGACCTGCCCTATAACAAGTGGTGTATATGGAATTCAAACTCTAGTTGGCCTCTCTCTAAAACTGCTTTTCTTTTTCCCGTAGCAAACAACAATCCTAAAACTGCATAGATAAGTAACCAAATCATAACTCAGCACTCTGGTTCCAGCTGCGAAGGCACTTCATTGATTTAAGCTTCTCCTTCTCTCCAGAAAGGTGTGAATTGTGATGGGTAGTGTAAAGATATTCGCACTCCCTTCCATTCTAAAAACATCTGTTATTCTTTGCATTGCCTTATGCAGAGATATGTAGGTGTGACTACTGTCAATCTCTACAAATTCTCCAATTCAGTAGACAGAAACTTAGAATTGACATCATTGCCCAAACAACCTTAATTTGTCCTTGACCCGTCAACTAGCACTTGAAAAGCATGAACTGCAAAAAAAAAAAAAAAAAAAACAGGTTTCCCCATATGGTGGAGGCTGGATCAGGAAGAGACAATGTCTGAGACTGCCCTTCTCTACCTCTTGCCTGGCTGAGGGGCAGCAGAAGCAGCAGCAGGTGCATCGGAAAGGTCTCTGCATCGTCATGATCTCTCGTCCCATGAAGTCAATGACCCTGAGGACGAAGGGCCTTAGCGTCCGATAAGCATTCCTGGTAAAGTCATCGGTATCTTCATTTACAATGTAAACCATCTGGTCTGCACTGTTTTTAATATCATATCTGTTATTGGTTTCGAAATTTGTCATCTCTGAAAGATAAAATGAGAAAAATATATTAAACTATAATCAGTTAAAATGGACCTCAAGAAATCTTTGTTTAGGGGGAAAAAAGAACTCTTTTTTTATAAATATTTTAAGTCATAGATGGACACAATTCCTTTATTTTATTTATATGTGGTGCTGAGGATCGAACCCAGTGCCTCACATGTGCGAGGTAGGTGCTCCACCACTGAGCTAGAACACTGGCCTCTTGGTATAGTATTCTTAGGGACTTAAAGCAAAACAGATTTGTAACAATTTCAGGTGAAATATATTCAATTGATTAGAAGGCAAAAAAAACATTCATATGACCAATAAGTATTAGTTAATTTTGAAAATTTAGAACATTTCCTATATTCAGTATAAAACAATTTTAAAAGTGCTTCTACATAAAAGCAAATATGAAAATAATATTCCTGAGGTATCTGAATTAAATAAATTACATGTTAAACTGTGAATTAATCAGCTCAAGAAATATGCTGAAATGACTAGGGTCATTACTAGTTACAAGGAAAGTCAGAGGTTCTATGTGGTGGCCAAGTCAATATGCAGAGATAGAACAGACAGGTCAGCCATTTGAACAGGTGGAAAGGGAACAGGCTTGATCTTGACTGTGACCATTTCTTTCCACTTCCAATGCAAAGATTCAGAACTCAGTAGATTTAGATTCTGTCCCCAACATTGCCATGATTAGCTAACTGTGGGGCTCCTGGCTAACTTATTTGATCTCCTTTCTCCTTTTATTTATCACTGAGAGGTGAATATGAAGGAGAAAGTATAAGTAAAAGGTAGAACACACTGATCAGATAAAACATAAATTCTTTTCAAACCTAAGAGCTTATATGATGGATAAATAAAACTATACAAAATAATTTGCTTTATTGTTTTCTTGAAGTCAAGGTAATATTCTTCTCTCTTTGAACCACTAAAACCCCATCAATGTAAAAAAGGAACCAGATATTTGATCATGCAGATTTTCCCATGATCAATACACTGCTGAACACAACAAAATTATACATACGTTCAATAGGCTCAAAATGCTGAAGAACGTGTATGTTGTCCAGCTGTGGGAACAGAACAAAACAATTAGAATGTAAAAAAATATCCAATCTATTTAGAATTAAAAAATAAAATGGTGAGACAGGTATCAAAATATATCAAGTGATATCTGATATATTTATTCCACTCAATTTTTTAAAAAAAATCTTTTTGAAATTGAGTGGAATAAAAAAACTATCAACTGAAATTAGTTTATCTGCATCTGATCAGAAGAATATTAGCAGAGTTTTCCAGATAAGAAAAACACTCCTCCAGTTTGACTTTATAAAAAAAAAAAAAGCTGGCTGATACATCAGAAAAACATCTCATTGCTATAGTAACAGCATCTAGAAGAAGAAGTGTTTACATAGATTTTTCCTAGATCAGCTAGTAATTACCTGTCTCTCTCTCTGACTTGTCATCCATAGATGTGCCTCTTAGGCAGTTCAGGGTGAGTTGACATGTTTCAGGCACCAGAAGGAATTCTCTCAGTGGCTTAGAGCAAAGGAACCAAGGGTGAAGCTCCCCAGGGGGTCTTCATTTATACATTATTCCTCTGGTGCCTCTGGAAAAGGTTTATACACCAAAGGCTGGTCCACGAGAGCAGAAAGAGCATGAACAGGGCTTGGGGAGAGGAGAGGAAGCATCCTCACTTAGAGATACTACTTTAATTTAACTTAGAATCATTCTAGGCATAAAGAGTTTGATGGGTCCATTATCTGTTATACTTAAATATTCTAGCAGAACAGAAGCAATCTCCTTGAGGACAGACTGATCATTATCTGTACAATTTTAGATCATTGAGATCATTGGACCATTCCTAATCCCTGAGCCCAGAACATGTCTGGAATGCTGTATTTCACTAAATATTCATCAATATGTTAACTGGGGAAAAATATATGATTGCCGTGGTAACATATAAGATTTAAGATAACTGGGTGTGAACATTTTGTGGTATGATTAATTACATAGGGTGTAGAAAGACATAACTGATATTAGTTAAAATATTTTTCTTATATAAAATCCTCAATCAAGTGATGCGGCCTAAACATATAAAATATCAAAAGTAGCTACCAATATAGGTAAAATTTCCATTTAAAAAATCCATGATATTAAAATGCGGAATTAAAGTAAATATTCATTCAATGGTGAAAGTGTCCATTGCAGAGAAAAATATTCTGAGAATTAGATGCCTATGAATGTGTGGAAGAAGTTTGCCCAGCAAGACACTATGCAGGAAAAGGAGATATTTGAGCAGTTGGTGAAGTCATCGGCAAAGCCAGTATTCTGGAAATAATATGACCCTGCTGTGGACTATTATTAAGTCTTGTTAGTCTTGAAAAAGCATCATACAACCTTCACGTGAGCTCTCAAAAAGACCAGCAGAAAAATGACTGTCTCTATGTCTTGTGCTTACTCACAGGGGTGTCTTTAACAAACACTAATACAGCCGTCATCCACTGGGTACACCCTGTGTACCAAAAATATCAGGGATATAACAACCATTATCTCATTAAAAATTCTCACTACAACTTCATAGAGTGGCATTAGGAAAGTTATTCAGAGTTTTAGTTAGCAGGGAGGTAGATATGAAATTAAAGACCAGGTTTTAATAAAACCTTGTTTTATTTGTTTCCTTTTTTCAAGTTTTTTAAACATATAACATTCCTAAAAGGGAAATTGAACTCATAAAAAATGCTACTTTAAAGTCCATTACAGTAATAGCAGAAATTGTTCTTCTAATACTTAAACAAAGCCAGACAATCGTGAAAGAGACATGACTCCAAAAGATACTGGATTTCAGAGAGAAATTTCTGTATTTTTAATCTAGTACAGAAATGAAGGTGCCTAAATTTGATTCACTGTAAAACTTTCATAAGCTTTTGAAGTAATGCAGGGTTTATGCCACCATTTTGAATGACTGGGTTTGTTTTATTTTTAATCTACTCATACAGTAATTGAATAAAAAATTTGGCTCATGTACACTTCAACTTTTCCTGATCTTACTGTATTGACTTTCATACATTAACACTGTAACACTGTACCAGTGGTTTTCAACACACAGTATTAACAGATCCTTATCAATATGTGGAATTGAAAAGAGAAACTGGCAACTCCAAGAAAAACTCAGTTGACTACCTGGGGAGATATATGCTGGATTGGGAAGGCCTTACTTATAATATATTTCAACACCTTCTTTTTTTCAAAAGCAAACAAGAGTCAGACGATTCAGAAGAAATTTTACCATTAGTTTTATCTTACTTTCATTAAGCAGGTTTTTTGAGTTTTTGACACAGGGCTTTAAACAATACCACTTGTACACTTTACACATTGCCCCAGTTTCTTTAAAATGATTTTTATTACAGAATTGTAATTATTTGTAATATTTGGGTTCCTTTTGACAAAATTATACATACAAGGAATTTTATTTCAATCTCCCCTCACCACCATTTTTGCCCTAGTTTGAGGTCTGAGATCTTGATGGCTCCAGAATGCATATTCAGGTAGAAATTTGGGACTCATTGTTTCTAATTATATGGAGGGGATCTCTGGAACTTGGCCAGAAGCAATACCCTCACCTTGGAAGGTCTCCTATTTTTATTTACATTGTATGTGTTTGGGGGTCACAGGAAGGGATAAGAAAAATCATGGGTAATGAGCAAAAGCTACGGGCCAAGGCACTCAGTAATTTCCCAAGAGGCCATATGGAATATCCAAAATGTGAATCTGATTCCTTTATGAAGGCCACACTCATCCCACCAAAATCATCTATACTCACTGTTCCTCTTCCACATTTCTGAAATCATTACCAGCTTCCTACCGTCTCAATAAACAAGGCTCTGTCATCACTGAGTAACCCAGACTTTTGTCCCTTGTTGGAGCTCCATGGTCACACTTCATGGGAAAACAATTTAGAGTTGGGTGGAGTACCTGAATTAAGTATTCCAGGCCAAGAGGGCAGTTTGGCATGGGTGATGGCCGTGGCATCCATGGAACTGGAATAAGCTGATTGGGCCCAGGATATTTGCCAGGCTGATACTGGATAGGATGGGTACTACCAGTTGGTTGGTACAAGGGAAAGGCGCTGGGCAGCTGTGGACCGTAGTATCCCATAGGCAATCCGCCTGGGTAGCCTGCAGTTGGAGGGACAGCCGGTCCAGGGGGTCCTGGGTTAAAAAACAAATGCAAGCATCATATATCATTAACACTTCAGAATACTGAAAGCGAGTGTGATTTATTTATTTTTTTAATGAAGATAAAATGGACCATGCAACATCTTCCTAAAAATAACATGCTGTGCTGGGCCAGATGGTGCACACCTGTAAATCCCAGTGACGTGGGAGGCTGATGCAGGAGGATCACAAATTTGAAGCCAGCCTCAGCAACTTAGCAAGATCCTCTGCAAATCAGTGATACTCTGTCTCAAAATAAAAAATTAAAAAAAAAAATTTAAAGGAGGACTGGGGGTAAAACTCAGTGGGAGATTACCTATAGGTTCATGCCTAGTATAAAAAAAATTTTTAATTTCATTTTCTGAGTGTGTACCATCTACCAACCATGTACTAAGGGGATTTATTTATATATTAATTCATTTAATTCTCTTAAATGTTATAAGATAATTACAAAAATAAGGATTGAAACATGAACATGCTAGCCTCAAATGCATTAGATTCTCTCTTTGGAGATAATATATACACTTCATTAGTTCTCATAGGTTAGTTAGTACAAGGCCTAGTACATAATTACCACTCTAAATTTTTATTGTTATATTTGTTATTTTTTAAGTTTAGAAAAAAAGTAAGTTCTATTTTACTTCAAAGGGATGGTCTAATGACCATCTCTTTAATTGAGCTTTGATTCAATCACAAGTTTTTAAATCCTCCTCTAGATCTCAGACTCCTCCTCGATTCTGACATCATTTAAATTTCTTAAGCAATAAGACTGAGTGGCTTAAGCAATAAGCGCTTCTTTCTCTTATTTCTGAAAACTGTAAAGTCCAAACTCCTGTGCCAGCCTGATCAAATCTGCTGAGAGCCCACTTCCTGTTTTCCAGGGGCCGCCTTCATGATGTCTTTTCATGGAAAAAGAATCCTCCTTCCTGGGTCACTTCTTAAAAGAGCACCAATCCCATGATGAGGACTCCACACTCATAACCTAATTACTTCTGAGAGATTCCACTCTGAGCACGATCACCGTGGGGATTAGGGCTTCAACAGGTAAATTTCAGGGGGACACAAACAGTTGATCCACAGTACTTATCTATCCACCATTTCTCCCCACTCCACCTTCAAAACAGAATTGATGAATTTTGTCTTTGTCACTATAAGTCAGTTAAGGGATCTGGATTTCCTTAAAGAGATACAATATTGTATTAAGAGTAATGAAGATGATGAATTACCATACATCAACTGATGTGTGACTTTAGGATGTTTTTATTATACCAAATGTCTAAAATAAATAATTTTTTAAAATAATTGTCATTAATAATTTTTTCATTCTTTTGCTTTGCCAATTTTTACAATTAATTAATTAAAGTCTGCAAGTAACTGAGCCGTGGTTGCCTATCAAGATATGCAACAGATTCTGCTACCTCTAATGTTTTATAAACTTAACTGAAATCTCATTGGTGTACATGTTTATATTTATGCCCGTATTATATAGTATTGACTACCCCACCTTTGTAGCAACCTTGGAAATTGCAAACTGTAAGTTCTCTAAATTTTTATTCAAGATTGTTCAAGATATTCTGAGTCTATTACATTTCTATGTATTTTTTTAGAATTTGTCAAGCCTACTGGGAAACTGGTAAAAATTGTGTTAAATCAGTAGATCAATTTGTGGAATATCACCATTTAATGATATTTACTTTTCAAATCTACAAACAAGGAATTCCTTCCCATTTATTTAAATATTATTTCAACAAAGTTTATAATATTCATTGTGCAAGTCTTATAATTTCATTAAACTTAATCCATATTATTTTTATTTCTTTACTTATTTGAGTCAATTGTTGTCACTATGTTGTCCAGGCTGGCCTTACACTCCTGGTTTTAGGCAATCGTCTGGTCCCATCCTCCTGAGTAGCTGGGACTACTGGCACGTGTCACTGTACTTGGATTATTTTATTATTTTTGATGTTACTGTATGTAGAATCATAATTTTACTTTTTTTTTTCAAATTGTTCATGGCCAGTGTAAAGAAATTTATTTAGCTGGGCATGGTGGCACATGTCTATAATCCCAGTGGCTTGGGAGGTTGAGACAGCAGGATTGCGAGTTCAAAGCCAGCCTCAACAATGATGAGGTGCTAAGCAACGCAGTGAGACCCTGTTTCTAAACAAAATACAAAAATAGGACTGAGGATGTGGCTCAGTGGCTGAATGCCCCTGAATTCAATCCTTAGTACCTCCCCCAACAAAAAGAAATTTAGTTGGCTTTTTATATATTGATTGTGTGTGGGTGTGTGGGTGCATGCATGCTCCTTAGGGAGGATGGATATATATATATATATATATATATATATATATATATATATATATATATANTATATATATGAAGGATGGATATAAATATATATACGCCTAGGCTTTATTTTGTTTTATATATATATCCATTCTTTATATGTGTGTGTGTATATATATATATATATATATATATATATATCCTGAAAATAGAGATAATTTTGCTTCTTGCTTTCAATACGGATGCCTTTTATTTCTTTTCCTTGCCTAACTTCCCTGGATAGGACCTCCAGTACAATGATGTATAGAAGTACCAAGAGAAGATGTCTTGTCTTGTTCTTGATCTTAAAGGGATCAAGAACAATCATTACTATTAAACACATTGTTAGTCGTGGGTTTTCTAAGATGATCTCTATCATTTTGAAAAGTTCCTTTTTATTCCTGACTTGTTGACTGTTTTAATCATGCAGGATGCTGGACATTTTCAAATGTTTTCTCTGTATCTATTGATGTAATCTTGCAGTTTTTTTCTCCTATATTCTATCAATAAAGCATAAAATTTGAATAACTTTCATACGACAAACCAATCTTTCACCCTTAAAATGAATTCCAAGTGTACTTCCTTTGTTAGGTTGCTGGACTTGGTTCCCTAGTATTTTGTGGAATACACCTGAATCTATTTATGGAAAGGTTGGTCTGTGGTTTTCTCCTTTGTGATGTCTCTATCTAACTTTTCTAGCTGAATAATATTGGCCTCCTAGAATGAGTTCAGAAGTACTAACTATTCTTCCAAGGGATTTGTATCAAATTTTTTTTTTGTTAAACACTTAGAAGAATTCACTAATGAATCCATCTGGGCCTAGGCTTTATTTTGTAGGAAATTTTTAAGTTATTAATTTAATCTCTATACTTGTTATATAGGTCTTTTCAGGTCAATATTAAATCATTTTAGTAAATTTCTATTGCTTGTATCTTGGGTAAAATGGAATTTGTACATTTTATCTAGGTTTTCTGATTTGTTGGCATACAATTTCATAGTATTACATTATAATACTTTTAAATTTCTGCAACATTGGTAGTAATATCCTGACTCTCATTTTTAAGTGAAGCAATATGAGTATTTTACTTATTTTTTTAACCCTTGGTCAAATCTGATTTAAAATTGCTTAACTTTTAAATTTTTTTTTCAGAGAATTGACTTTTGATTTTTCCTATTATTCTTTTCTCTATTTCATTTATTTCTGCTCTAATCTTTATTATGTCATATTGCTTGATTTAAGTTTCTTTTCTCTTTTTTCTTTTTTTGGCAGAAAATTGAGTTATTGATTTGAAATCTTTGTTCTTTGTTGAAATGTGTTTATAGGTATAGATTTCTGAGTAATACTTCAGCTACATCTTACAAATTTTGTATACTGTGTTTTGTTTTCTCATTTCTCTTGAGATAGTTTTATGCTTACAGAAACTTTAAGGTGTTTTTAAATATCCTCATATTGATTCATTTTTCAGATTTAAATTTCTCAAATTTCCCTCCCTTATTCCTGATATTTAACTTTATTGCATTGTGGTATGAGCACATGCTCTGTTGGATTTCATCAGCTTGACATTTACTGAGCCTTGTTTTCTGTGCTAACCAGTTGTCCATCCCTGAGGTTGTCCTCTGTGGACTGAGAAGTGTACTCTGCTGTTATTGGGTCAAGTCATCTACAGATACCTGCTATGTCTAGATTGGTTTGTAGTGTCTCCATCTTCTGTTTCCCTTTTGGTCTTCTTGATCATACACTGTTCTATTCATGATTTCAAGTAGGATGTTACTGTCTACAACTATTATTTTTTGTATTATCCATTTTGCTCTTAAGTTCTGTCAGTTTTTCCTTCACATATTTGAAGTCCTTTTTATGTAAATACATATATAATTGTTCTTATTGTTCAACTGATCCTTTATTATTTAGAACTATCCTTTATGTCTAGTAACATCTTTTGTCTCAAAGCATATTTTTCTTATATGGATAGCTATTTCAGTAACACTTATCAACATTAAGTTTGAGAAACACAGTTTTGATGTGGTGTCTTACAAACTGAAAATGCATTTGTGGACAATAAAATCAATTTAATGATCCAAATTTCAATTTTTAAAATAAAATGATATAGACTAGACTAAAATAAAAAAGAAACATTCAAACTTTATTGCCAGTATACTAGATGCTCACTGTATTGAGCATGACTTGGTGTTAGTTATATATAAGTGTATACAAGTGTATCTGCATATGCATTGTACACTATGGATGGGTTCTGGTAGCTAACCCACCCATAATTAACATCATCAATAATGTTTGAAGCCAATATCTTAGAGAACTTTTACTAATCGATATAAAGGAAACTAAGATTCTGTTGTGGAACTGAGAAGATGGAGACAAAGTTAAATCATCAAGGTCTGTTGGACAAGAGCTTCTTTACCATGGCTGAAGAGATTTCTCCGCAGATTTCCTCCTTGAGGGGGAAAAAAAAATCTAAATATAGTTTAAAGTGTGGTTTCTTTTTGAAGATTAAATTGTGTCCTTATAATGTGCATATGTACATATATGTGTTTTCTTGAGTATCTGCTCAAAAATTATTGGATTGTCAGTCCACAGGGAAGCAGGAAGGTGTTAGAGGTAAGTATACTGAAGTTTTACCTCGTGCCCAGATAATGTACTTGAGGGAACAAAGAATGGGACTGAGAGGTCCAACTTGGACTGTGTGGTTGGAGCCACATCAGTGGTGTGTATTTCTCCAAATTATTCAGGTTTTGGTGGCTGTGGGACTATAAGACTAGGAAATCTGGCGTCTTTGGCAATCAAAGATACAATGCCACAGAGCTGGTACAGTGTAGGGACTGATAGCTCCTGAAAAATGGAGCCAGCCCCATGGACAGCTGACCATGAAAAGTCCACTCCTGCAAAAGGAAAAGGACTTTTTGAGAGAGGAGGAGACCATATTGTCTCCCTGAGCCCCAAGAACTAGATCCCAGACATCAAGCAGAGAAGGAAGAACTCCTGTTAGACAGCTTGGCTGATGATGCAAAAACAACACAAGAAAGATTGTAGAAAGCACTTACTGAGCTCCTATACTCCAAGAACTGCCTTAATGAACTTACAAATATTAAGTATTCTTATACTTATATCAATCTGTGTGTAGGTACTATTATTATCTTTAATTTATAGAGGGGGAAACTGAGAGATAAGGAGGTTAAGTAATTTACTAAGGGTCACTGCGTGATAGGTGGCAGAAACAGAAATTGAATTCAAGTATTTTGACTGCAGAGGTACCCAGCCTTCATTCAATTATGCTAATACTCAGAAATAAGGAAGAACTCCCAAAAGGGGACTCTGTGGAGGGCTTGGACCTCCAGACTGGAAAAGCAACCCTAGGTAGTAGCTATTTAAGGTTCTTAAGTTATGCATCACACAATCTACATGCCCCCCCCCTACACACACACACATATATACTGGGAAATCACTGGGGCAAAGAATTGTTCTGGAGTCAACCAATGCTGACAGAGCTCAGGAAGTGACATTCACCAAGTTCTTTGGAATGAGATATAGAGCACACCTACACTTGTGCAAGCCAAACTGGACAAAGGCTTTGAGTCCTACGATGTGGACATTAATCCTGCTTAAGGTTAGAAACAGAAAGAGGTACAAACACATGACTGTCTTTAAGGACACCCAATCCTGAGGAAGATACACAGATTAGTAAGAAAAAAAGTGAATGGGTATCATGAAGCAAATAACTGCTGTAATAATAGATGCATGCATAATGTGTTATGGGATTAGAGAGGAGAGACACTTACGCTATGTAGAGAAGGTACACTGTGACATAAATGACACATATTGGAGCCAGCCAGCACCTCCTTGATGAGGAAAGATTTCACTGGAAAATAGACCAGATTGAGCAGGTGAACAGAAGAAGCTTTGCACTATAGAGAGAGAGAAGACTGTGTATGGAGATTCAGTAAACAAAGAAAGACAGGTGGGAGTATAGAATAGGGAAGATCTTACTAACGTGCTTGAACTCAGTATGTCAGTAAAATGGAAAGTGGAGTGGTTGTTTTATGTTTAGAACTCTTTGTATATGAGAGGGTTAGATTAGATAGAGGATCACTATGAGCGTCCAAATGGAAGGAAGGATGTTTGACAGTGGTGAAAGGAACAGATGTGCAGAAATCATAATTAACATCTAAGAGAGACAGTGGTGACTTAGCAGCAGGCTGGGTGTGTGGAAAGAATTTCTGGCTTGGGCTCTTACGAGCCTGCAGAATAGGGAGAAATGGTATGAATTTGGGAGCAAGATGAAGAAGCTAGATGGAGGACTGTTGAGTTTGAGAACTCATAGCTATCCTGAGGAAGCAGTCTACAGGCTGTTGGAGATGTAAGTTTAGAGCCCAACAGACTGAAATGGGTCAGGGACCTGAGACTCACAATGCAAACGAAAGCACTGGTGTTTCAAAGATCACTTATGAGGGCCTGTGAGAGGAGGGCGAATGGAGGAGGTGAAAGTGGAGGCTGGACAGAGCTGAGCATCAAGGAATGCCAAGAATCACCAGTGCCTCAGGGAAGGCATACAGAGTTCCTGATGGAGGCTGAACGAGAGTGAGCAGAAAACAGAGAGAATAACGGTGACTACAAAGGAGATCCACTTGGAGCTGCGTTAGATGAAAAGGCCTACAGCCGTTAGACCACAATGTAGTCAGCATTATATGACTAAAAGTTACACAAATTTCCTAAAGATTACTAGTCATCATATCACTTTAATGATATAAGGTACATAATAATTATCACACCATAGGAATTACTAATCAATATTCAGTTTGCTGAGTTGATTATTAATACACCATGTACTTTTAATATAAAACCAGAGCATGTAATAAAATTTTGAGTTAATGAATCAAAAAAGAAAATTATAATTTACATTAGGGGACTTATTCAGTATAATGATTATATTTCTAAGAAAAATTATTTACAAATTTTATGTAAATAAATGGATTTTATTATAAGTATGTATTATCTAGAGTTAAGAGAAGTGAGAAAAAAAATTATGTGTGGAGAACTAGTATATTATTCTCCATTCTGAGCTTTGAAACTGACCTTACTGGTTCTGATTGGTTCTGCAAGAAAACATAACAGAAGAAAGCAAAACAACACATTTAATTTTGTGTAACAAGAGTCTCACACTTCCATAAAATAAAGAACTCTTATAAAGAACTATCCTACCAAAACTAGTATGAGAAACCGTACCATATGGGATTTGAGTTTTCCTGGTTATATTGTATATTACCATTCTTTCTGATTTTAAAAAATCATGCCATTTCCTTTTCCAGTAGAACTACATATAACAATGATTTATTTATTCTTCTAAATAAGAATAGTGACAAACTAATTTTTAGTAAAAGCACATATCTGGTACTATAATGCAAGTGAATATTACAGAATTAAATTTAAATGAATTTGTTAAAACCAAGTATCTCAAGCACAGTGTTTCAAGTTTCTTCCTGTGAATTACCAGAATACAGTTTATGTCATAAGTCCCTGTTTTCCCCCAGCCCACTGGGTAGTGATCAGAGAGGACTTTTATTATATGTTTAGAACTGAAAATTCACTGGTTGCATGCTCTGCACTCCTAGTATTTTTTCAACATATATAGTCATTTCACTTGAAGGGATGTCTTCTATTCTTTAACTAGTTTTTTTGACATTGAGAAAAATAGGTAATTTTGCAGATGAGCAATGTGATTTACAACCAGTGTTTGCTTCTTAGGAATGGCAAACTTTTCACTTTAATGGATCCAGAGTGATTGCTGAATATAAAATAGGTTATGTACACTGTTTTTCACTGAAGTTAAATACAGAGAAATGGTTAAATAAAGTGCGGCTGGACCTTAGGAGTGTCAGTATGCGGATTTGGGAACGGTTGGCCAGTTATAAGGTGCTATAATGGATCTCATCTGCAGGACAGGAATATAATTTAGGAAAAGGTCAAGGAAGGTCCGCTGTTTTGGGGCCCAAGGACACCCGAGCTCCATGGCTAATAGAATAAGAGCAAAGAAAAGGTCTGCTGTTTGGGGGCCCAAGGACACCCGAGCTCCATGGCTAATAGAATAAGAGCAAAGAAAAGGTCTCTGCCATCATCCTACAGAACCTTACCCAGTCATTTCCACCTCTAAATATACATTTAAATTACCTATTCAAAAAAAATAGCACTATCATATCTAGAATTTTCTAAATCTCTAAACAATACTAACTAAAATCATTTATTGAGTGAAAAGTAATTATATATTAAATTTTTTACACATTGCCAATTTGCTTTCTAAAAAGAGGTGAATAACTTAAATTTATATTAGTTATATAATTTATAGTACTTAAACATAAGTACCCATTGTTCTAAGTCACCACCAAAGTGTACTGAGACTTAGAAATTATTTGTCAGAAGGACAAGCTCCTTAGCCAGCACCCCCAGCCTTCTCTTCCGATTCTCTGCACGTCCCCTGACGTCTGTCCCATGCAGGCCTCACACAGACCACGACACACTTTTGAACATAGAACATATAGTTTTTTTTCTGCAAGAAATAGTCCTTTTCTTTCTTTTTTTTTTTTTTTTTAATTTTTTATTGTGGGTTGTTCAAAACATTACAAATTTCTTGACATATCATATTCCACACTTTGCAAATAGTCCTTTTCTTTGAGAAATTCTTATCATGACAGCAAAACTTAACTTTCTCAGAGCTTTCCCAACCCCGTGACAGAGTCAGATACTATCTTGATGGCCCTAGAGTATTCTCTTCTTATGTCCATAGTAGATCACAGATAACATAGTGGATCACATATAACATGCTATCAACATTTGTACAACTTCCTCCTCAGTAGCCAGTCCATCCTATGAGGACAATAATACATACTAACTGATTTACTGTAAAACCCTTGGCATTCTAACAGCTTTCAATATTTACTTAATGAATCAATTTATTATCATCAGTTAATGTGAAAATCAACTTTAACCAAGTACTATAGTTTTCTAAATATTTATCCTACCTGCCACAAAATGAGAATTGTAGTCAGGAGGAGCATCAGGGTGTGCATCTGGTGATTTTGTTTGAGTTTCCATTTCACCTGTGGGCTGCTCCTGGGCTGTAGGGACTAGATCTTGAGGAAGAGAAGACATGATTGACAAGGGTAATAATAACATAATTATAAAATGCAATCATTTTTCTCTTTTGGTATGCGTCAAGGAATATGCTTATATTTGTTATGAAAAGCTATAATTCATCATCTATTACACATTAACCTACTAATTCATATTATAAATTTTAGGTCAGATAAATTAAAAGATAAATCTAAGGAATTCATTGTGCTTGTGACTAGAGCAATAATTTTCACACTTGTGGCTCAGCTGACCTGAGGCTCACTCCTGCCTGTGTAATAAACTCCCTCATGAAAACAAAGAGCCGTTTTCCTATCATATGGAGAATATATGCAAATACACAGCGACTTTAATTTCTCCTTATTCTTTTTGACAAATGCTGTTGAAAGAAATTTAGTATTTACCACCACAAATACTCAGTAGTTTTGAAAACCGGTAGTGGAGCACATGTCTGTTGTGTGCAGATCACTCAATACTTGGTGACTCACATTCTTACTATGTTCTATCTAAAACCGCCTATCATCTACAGTCACTGCTAATGGGGAGGGACTGAAGTCCCTCTGCATGTTGATATACCTCGTCCTCCAATTGAGGATAGAGAGATTTTGCTTTTCAGTCTTTCTTTGTTAAGAAAATGTTCTGAATTTCCTAAGCAAACAGCTAAATTCTATCCCATAGTAAACACAGATTTCATAATCGTGGTGTTCTCTCTTGCAGTTGCTAGAAACCGCAGTCCTACCCTCAGGCCTTCTCTGTCAAGGCCATATGTCACTGTCTACTCTTCACCACTATGGCTCTATGTAGACATATTTTTACTTCTCTAATTTCCTCCACATACTCAAAAGATCTTTCGGTATATATGGGCCAATATGAAATGTTATTTAAACCATTTCTAATAGACAGATAGGGATGCTCACATGCATAAATGAATACATGCAAACACACACACACACACACACACACACACACACACACCTCCAAATGCTAAATAATAAAAACCTTCAAAATGATAACAACTCCCTTTTTAAGGAAAGCAATATCACAATTCACATTTGAAAATAAATCGAGTTCAAATTTATTCATGAAACTGTACCTGACATTTTGAAGAAATCCAGTCAATCCTGAAAAACAAAATCAGTTAATGCTTTTACACACATACACACACACACACACATATATATATATATACACACACCCAATATGTACTTACTGTTATTACCGAGTGATAGATGTGAAAACTTCTGTAAGTTCTTAGCCTCCAGTACCCTTCTTTCAGTAGTTCATGAATTCAACAAATACTTACTGAACTCCTATTATATACCAGACATTATTACAGAGGCTGAGAATACAGTAAAACAAATACAAAACCCCAACAACTTCTGCTGCTCACTCTGTTGCCGTTTAGACTTCAGTGGGGTGCAAATAAAAGAAACGAGTCCCTGACAGATCAAGGAAAAGAGAGGGCACAAGGGAGTATCAGTTTTCAGGCCAGGGAAACAGTGGGTGGTGATGACTTTAACTACAGAGGAAGGTGGTGGGATAAATGGAAGGACGGGAAAGCAGGACTCAACAGTTCAGGCTGAGGTATGTTATGCTTAAGAAGAGGCCAAAGAAAGACCACTTGGACTTTTAAATGGAAAATATGTATGTGAATATTATGAGAAACACTTGATGAAGGAAACTGGAAGTTGAAAGAAGGGGTGTGGTGGACTGAAATTTAATTTTCCAGATTCAATCAGGATTTGTTTTCTTTTCTTTCTTTTTTTTATGACTTCCAGATTTCTGAGTTTTGGGTGATGAAAAGGAACAAAGAGAACAATTTCAACAGAGGCTATAATTTACTGAATACTTATCAAAGACCAGGCAAATGGCCTTGCACTTTATATATATGTGTATATATATATATCATCTCTAATCATACCAACATCACTTTAATTCATAAATGGCCAGTCCAGTTAAAGGCAAGTACTTCTAAATCCTAAGACCGTTCCCTTTTCACACATCACCCTGTTGATCAGAGTATGGGATGTGGCAATTTGTGTCCAAGTGAAGTAAAAAGTCACCAGAGTGAAGTGATAGGTCAAAGAAGATGAGCGGGCCATCCAGGTGGACCACTGGATGCAATGAAAACCACTGTGGCATGAGGCAGTGTGTAGATTCTTGGCTCAAATGATCGTCTGGCCAGGAGAGAGTTCATCCAGTCCTGGACCATGTCCACTCACCTTCAGATCTGTAGTAAGTACAGTATTCTGTGTATCTCAAGAAGTTAAAAAAAAGGCATTTGGGCCCAAAAAAGACCCAATTCTAGGTGAGGCAAAGAGTTCAGCGAGGTAGTCCTATTCTTCAACAATGCTCATTCCTACTATTTAAGAAAATGACCATGGCTTTCTGGAACTTTCAACTCTAAACACTCCCAAGGACATACTCACAAGTGACTCTTGGAGACGTACACAGTTACACACAAGGGGCTTTTGACACTCCTCTTCATATTAAAAGAAGTAAAAAAAACGTGCCTAATGTCCATCAGTGGTCAACTATTCTGGTCTATTCATACAGTGTGCCAGCCAGTGTACCATAGCCAAAGCAGACCACAGCTACACACAGAGACAGAGTAAGTCAAAATTCCACCACTAAGCAAAAAGGCAAGTGTGGGTGAATATATATCGTGATTCCATTTTAGGATGTTCAAGAGGAAAGCAAAACAAAACACTCTCCTTTACATATATGGAGGAAAACTTATTAAAGAAATACTAGCTGATGAATAAGAAAAACCTTAGGGAAATGGTTGTATGAGGAAGAGGGGTTAAAGGGGTTTGGTAGTGGTCTACAAAAGGCTCCAACCCTGCCATGTTCTAGTCCTATCTGGGTGAATGGAAACAGGAGTGATACGTTGTCCTTAGGACTTAAAGGGCACACATATGTTTAAACCTGCATCTTCATATGCAAAACATGATTTTACAATGAACAAGAATCATTGGACAGTTATATGTAATCTTCTTCTAGTTAAGTCTACTGCTCCTTTTTGTTGTTGTTGTTGTTAAATCTGGGGATTGCAAAGTATCAAGAGATCATGATCACTATTGAAACTCCATGACAGCCATGAAACTAATTCAAACAGATTAAAGTGCCTTGGTGAAAAGGGTCAAGATTATCCATCTTTCTCTCCACCCATCCACTTAGCAATCTGTTCATCTATGTATCTATCATCTATGGAGCTATCAATAGTGGCAAACTCTATGGAATGGTAAAATGAGCAAATTTTAATAATTGCTGAGTCTAGGTGAGGACATAGATTTGAAAATTATTAGTTTTCAAGTATTTCATTTTCAAAATAAAACTTGAAAAAACCACAGAATGTTGTATCCCAATCCTTACGTAATACCTGTGGGGTATAAACCTTAAAATCTTGACTTTTATGATAGTCCTGGTTGATCCTATAATCAGGCACACTTACAACTGATATAAAGAAAACTAACAGATCATAGCAGGCCGAAATTAAAAATCCAAATCTGATTTAAGTGATTGAATAACAACTTGAAAAGGTAGATTGATCAGGGCTGGGGGTGTAGCTCAGTGACAGAGGCTTGTCCAGCATGCTTGAGGTCCTAGGTTTCATACCCAGCAGCACAATTAAGTAAATAAGCCAATCTGTAAAACTTGGATATCTATAACATTTTAAAAATCAACTAACATTAATGAATTGAAGTCAGGGAAATGGCATAGTGCCTCACAAGCTGTAGGTGCTTGAAGGGCTATTTACCTCCCCTGTCCTTTGGACTTGGACTACTAGTTGTGTATAAACTCACAGATCTAAGAAATACAACAAAACCCAAGCATAAAAACATAAGAAGGGGGCTGGGGTTGTAGCTCAGCGGTAGAGTGCTCATCTAGCATATGCAAGGCCCTGGGTTCAATCCTCAGCACCACATAAAAACAAATAAATAAATAAAGGCATTATATCCAATTACACTAAAAAAAAATTAAAAAAAGGGAAGTGGGGGACTTACATCAAAATATATCATAGACAACTTGTCTAAAAGTTAATAAGGGAGAAAAACTAAAATCTAAAAGCCTATTTTGTATTTTGGACTACTACTTGTGTTTTTCTTTTCACCACCCTTACTTTTCATCCATTTCTTATACAATTTTACAACAATTTTAGTCAAAATGTTTTGTGAAGCAGGACAACTTCTAGCTGGGCAAAGCTAGAATGCAATGACCTTCATATTCCCTTAACTTCTATGGAAATACTAGGTAATCAGTGAAAAAAAAATCAGAAAAATGGTTGTATGAGGAAGAGGGGCTAAAGGGATTAATGGTGGTCTAACCTCACAGGTTGAAGAGATGACTTTTGGCATACTAGATGGAAACTGGTCTAGAAAACTGAGCCATGCCTCCCTAACAGGTCAGTGTTACAAGGTCCAGACAACTCTTAGTTGCAAAGGCCTTGGCATTTGGGGTATGCATGGTTCACACAGGGGAAGCTATACTGACTGGAACATGATGCAAAGGGAAGGAGTTATGAGATGGAGAGGACCAGGTTGGTGAAACTGGGCTTTGCTGACTTGCACCGCAACCTTGATATCTCACACAACATCCTCCAGCAAGGGAGGGTTTGCGTGAATATCGCTTTTCTGCAACATTGCAGCTGTTATATGCTCACTCTTGAATTTCACTTCTGTGTCATGGAGCACAAAGCTACAGAGTCCACACCAGGGATATCTGAAACTTCGATCATAAAATCCAGTGTTCAGCTCTTTCCTGTTAGTATCAGTAGGGATCTATCATCTATCTTGGCCTCTGGGCAGGAAAAGTTATGGGCTAGTGAAAATCTCTAGGCACAAGGCTTGGAACCTGCACATGCATTCTAAAACCTGGGGTCTTACCTGTCTCCAATGCCCCCATCCCTGAGAAGAAAAGAAAGAGCAAGAGGCCATTTATGGACAGCTCCTTAGCTGTTTTAGAAAAATAGCTAGTCCCTGCACAGTACTATACCAGGTGCCACCATCTCCCATCTTTCTCCTTTCTCCTGCCATCCTTTGGGCTGACTGACATCCTTCAGAGATTTTATTCCCCTCTTCAGTGTACTTGGAGGTGAGCAGAAGATTGCACGGCTGTTACAGGGTATACGCCAGCACTTGTCAGGCAATATGGACAGTGGTTCTTAGTGTGGGTTCAAGTCCCAGGTCTCTTCCTAAGAGCCAAGTGACCATGATGAAGTCTGTTCTTGGGTTATTCTGTGTATCATGAGCATGTGGCAACTGGATCAACCTCACAGAACTAGTATGAAGACTAAAATAATTCCACATTGATGGGACTTAAAAGAGTGGGCACATGGCAAGGCCTTATTTGCATGGTTACTATTATTTCACTAGTAAAATATCCCCACTGATGGAGAGAACAAAAATAAATGTCTATATGCAAAAACAGTGAATGGCCATTTAGCCTTCCAACCTGTATTACTGATTATCCACATGTAATACTTTCTGCGGGGTCTTGGGCAGACAGCAGCTTCTCCCTCCAGTGAGTAAGGTTCTAGAAGATGCACTATCATAAACACCACTTATAATGAATTTCAAAGTCAGAAGAACTGGGATAAAGAAAATGTAAAACATTGCTAAAAGGCTTTTTCCGATTTGTAAGTAAACGAAAGACAAATTAGAGTATGGCTTAAATGTCTACAGAATTTTCTTTTCCTTTAGAATACCAACATTAGTAATATCATTCAGATGATTGGTTTTACCTAATAGGAGATTTTAAAAAGAGCAGATAATGAAACTACATTAAATACCTCTTCTAAAACTTAAAGACTATCATGTTTATTATATTTTCAACATATAAACATTGAGGCTCTTTTCAATCATCCCGAAACACTATGGAAAATGGACTAAGTCTGTATTATTCTGTACTTCATACTATAAAATGTAAATGAGATCATAAATATTTCACTTGATTCATCTGAAAACCCTGATCAACTCTTAGCAAATAAAAATGTAGATATTTTCCAATTGTTCACATTTTATACCCCTCATCATATTTCACGGCCACCATCCAAGCTGGGTGCATATAAGTTAATGTGCTAATAGTTCTTAAAAAAAATGTATATGCCTTGCTTAAAAAAGAGACTGAGAAACCCCAATGAAAACCATGAACATGGAGGCTTGAGTGAGCTTCCCAGTTAGTAAACACCAATGTGCCAGGAAGGTGATATCTCCTGTCGCCAGAGAGAGAGGGAATTGAAGTTTCGTGTTCAGGACAGTGCCAGTTGTCACCCATGTGTCTCTCCCCTTGACTGCTTCTGACTTGGATCCTTTGTACTAGGGCTTTAATCTTAAGTACAGTACTGTTCTGAATTCTGTGAGGGTGGATGGGAATCCTCAAATCTGTAACCAGTTTCTTAAGTATAGGTGGCCTGAAACTTCCAAACTTGTGGCTGGTGTCTGGAGTGAGGGCAGTCTTGTTGGAATTGAGCCCTTAAACTTTCAGAATCTGTGCTATTTCTGGGAGGCTGGCGTCAGAACTGAACTGCGATATTGTGATATTGTACTTGATCACTGAAGAGTTACTATAATAATTTATGCATACACATCTATAATAGAGGCAGGAGCATGAAGCAATTAGCCCAGAGAAGTATAATCAAAACAGAATCAGTTTTGTATATTTTTTTTCCTGGTCTTCATGGCCTGAAACTATTTCAAGGCAGTCTGAAATGCAGTCACAGTCACCAGGTGCTAAGAGAGGCCCTCTTGCTTAGCTTGAGCAAGGAAAAGAGGGTTTCTGAAGCTCACAATAATTTGAGAATTCCCTAATAGTTCCTTTGCCCCATTCCTTCATGCCCCAGATTTTGATAACCCCACTGTGGAGAAAGTATTAATTGTATCACAGCAGGATGGCAGGTGTGGGCAATAATAAGAGAAGGGACTCTTCCTTCATACAAATGCTGTGGTACCAAGAGGCTGGGTTGAACCTCAATTGCTATGACTTATCCTTTAATGTAAGTGAATTAGTGGAAGGCCCACAACAGAATAAAGTAAGAGAAATCCCATTTTTCTGGCTAGAGAAGCCAAAAAAAGAGGCCCAGAAAATTGGTAAATAGCAAGGAGATCCCAGAGCAGCAGAAACATGGGAAAATGTCCCCCAAAAGTTGTTTATGATCTGCTAAGCTCATCCATAAACAGTGCATGTACGGGTCTGATCCTCAGTATCTAACTCATGAAAAATTTGGGAACTGAAGTAAATGAAAACACTGCCCATGTATCAGACTGGTCATTTTCTGGGTTGTATATACACCAGAGGGATCTGAATATCATGGTAAAGATTACAAAAATGAAACTCATCTTGAATTAGCAAATAGAACTTGTGGCCTCCACCCAACTGGGTCAACAGCCTGCCAAAATATTTACAAAATTAATTTTCTCTACAGCATTAAACAAGACTCAGAGTCCCATAAAATAATATTTCAAAATTTCCAGGACAGAATACAAAATTAAGTTTCAATGAATCAGAAAAATGTCAGCCCATGAAAAGAAAATCAAAAGATGTTAATGCCTAGATGACATAGATTTTGCAATTATATGACAAAAATTTAAAGCAGTGCTTTAAAAATTCAGAAGATTGAATGTCTCAGCAAAGAAATAAAATGTAAAAAGGAGCAAAGGGAAAAAAAATTTAACTAAAAATATGCAATAACAAAATTTAAAAATCACTGGATGAGCCCAATTGACAAATGCAGATTATGTGGAAAAACTTACTGAGCTTAATGATAAATCAAGAAAAAATTAACCACTGTGAAGAACAGAGAGAAAACATTATGGAAGAAAATGAACTGATCTGGCGATATAGCTCAGTGGCAGAATATATCCTTAGCATGTGTGAGGGCCTGGGTTTGACCCTAGCAATGCACAAAAGGAAAAAAAAAAATCATACGTACCTTTGCAAAAATATTAGCTAAACTAATGAATTACAAAAATTCCTAGAAAAACACACTATCAAAGGAATGATAATGATCCAGGAAGAAACACAACCTCAATAGAATTATAACAAGAGAATGACAGAGTGCTCAAAAATCTCCCCACAAAGGAATCCAGGCAGAGATGATTCTACTGATGACTTCTACAAAATGCTTAATAAAGAATGAATAACAATCCTTCACAAACTCCTACATAAAATAAAACTTCCAGAAAATAGAACATTTTATCAAGTCAGTATGAACCTGCTATCAGAATCCTAAGAAGGCATCCCAAGGAAAGAAAGCTCTGCTAATATCCCTAAAGAATTCAGACTCAAAAACACTAAAATCAGCACAGGCACACCATATTTACAGCAGTTCAATCCATAATAGCCAAGTCATGGAATCAGCCCAGGTGCCCACCAACAGATAAATGAATAAAGAAAATGTGATACACATACACAACAGAGTTTTACTCAGCATAAAGAAGAATAAAATTGTGTTATTTGCTGGTAAGTGAATGGAACTGGGTAACATCACACTACATGAAATAAGGCAGACCTTGAAAGTCAAATGTCTTCTCTCATGTGTGGAATTTGGTGGCAGTGGGATAGCAGAAAAGGGATTAAAAAAAAAAAAGAGATCTCACTAAAATAGAAAGGAGGCTAGGCATGGTGGTGCTCACCTGTAATCCCAGCAGTTTGGGAGGCTAACACAGAAAGATTGGAAGTTCAAAGCCAGCCTCAGCAACTTAGTGAGGTCTTTAGCAACATGGCAAGACCCAAACCAAAAACAGAAAGGAGACCAATAGAGTAGAGAAAGGGGATCAGAGGGAAGGAAGAGAGAGGGGCACTGGGAAGTACTGGGAAATGAGTCAACCAAACCATGATATGTCTATGTATGAATACACCAAAGAGATTCGCATTTGTGTGTGTGTATGTGTGCATACATATATAATTTATATGTGTATACATATATACATATATAATTATAGTGCACTAATTAAAATAATAATAATAGAAGGGAAATCATCAGAGCAAGTGGATGGGGGAGGGAGTATGGGAGGGCAAAGGAAGGTACTGGGAATTATATTAATCAAATTATGTTATGGGCATGTACAAATACAGCATAAAAAAATCCCAGTATTATGTATAATTATAATGCACACACACAAAAATTATGAAACAAATACTAGGAAATTGAATGCAGCAATATAAAAAGGGTAATACGCCATGATTGATTGGGATTTATCTAACAAAAAAGTTTATCATGCAAAAAAAATCAATATACCATAGTAATAAAATGGACAAACAAAAATCTCAATATATTGCAGAACAAGTATTTGACAGAATCCAATACCTTTTTTTGATTAAAAAAAAAAATCAAACACTCAACCATGTAGAAGGAGAATATAACTTCCCAATCTGATCAGAGGCACCTAGAGGCACTCCACCGTCAACATCACAGTAACTGAGGCAGACTGACTGCTTCCCCTAAGAGAATGGATGAGAGGATTCACTGATGCACTTCTATTCCAATGACCAGGGAGGTTTGGGGGCCATAACAATTAGCTTAGAACAGCAGCAATGAAGCATCCAGATTGGGAATAAAGAACTGTGATGTTTCTTGTATTCACAGGTTTCTGAGGAATCCATTAAAGACTGTTAGAACTAATGAACCGGTTCAGAATGTGGCAAGACACAAGATCAATATGCAAAAAAGTTACCAGTACAATACTAATATAATTTTTTGCCATATCTCTTTTGTAAACCCAACTACATTTCCTCCATACCAAATTCTAAAATATGCTGTAATGTTTTTTATTTTAAGTGATACTTTCTGATTCCCATAAAAAGACTATGGAATGGAAACTGGTAACTGTAAACTACATAATTATCTAGCACGGTGGTTAAGTAAACCCATTGTAGTGAAACATTACGACAAAAATCATATTCCTTTAATAATTCCTTGAAAATTTTAGTTAAAATGATTTCATAAACATCATAAAATGTTAACAATATGAATTGGGTAATTATGATAGTTATGTTTTTTGTTTCGTTTTGAAAAAGACAATCATGCATCTTGTTACACCTGTGGCTTATCGTTTTTTTATTTTTATTTTTAGTTATAGATGGACACAATGCCTTTATTTTATTTATTTATTAATTTTTATTAAACTCAGTGCTTCACATGTGCCAGGAAAGTGCTACAACCCTAGTCCCTGTTTTTTTTTTTAATTATGGAAAACTTGGAGGAAATATGTTAAGATGTAAACAATATTTCCTTTTTAATTTTTCTGCAAAAAATATAAAATAAAAAATATACTTCATGTCAGATTTTTTTAAAAAAAGGAGAAAACTGACAATATATTCCTTTACAGTGAATGCATCACTAACTACTTCTCCAAGTTCACCAACGATAAAACATATGTATACCCTTTTATATTCCATTCCCTTTACAGATTTTAAGCCCAATGTTTGGTTCCTGTTTTGCATTGTGCTGACTAGTTTTCTGGGCTTCTTAGTTACCAGAGAACTCAATAATTGAGTGGGCTCCATATGAGTGGATTAAGGTCTAATGACTGAGCGACTGAGTCACGCCTGTTCCTCACCCTGGCACCTTAAAAAGTTGCTAAAACACAGGCTAGAATTAGATGAGCTATCAAAACTCAAAAAGCATTTATAAAAGTTAAACTGACAAGATAAACACAAGTCTACTGGGATAAAAATATCCATTAAAAATGTCACATAAAAATAATCTTGTTACAACTGTACATGTTACATATATTCATTTACTTGCATTTTTGCATAAAATCAATCCTATAAGAAATTTATAAATAATTAATTTTCACTATGAACAGATGAAAAATGTTGATAACATCTAATCAGTTTTATAGAATTGTTTTACAACTTAAATATAGTTCTCATTTTATTCACGCCATGAATCCTTCCAAAGAAAAAGCATATGGTAGAATATCTCCTTCTTTGTAGCCAATGTTGACGATCTTGGAGGTTGGTTATGGTAGCTTTATTTTAAAATAAAACATGAGATTGCATGGAAGCAAACTTACAACTTTTATTAAATATATTAAATTAGTTCCAATTGTTTAAAGAGATTATTAGGTTTTTCCATTTTAGCTTCCAAGAAAGAAATTTGTTTTATGTAATATTAAAAAGTTATCAGAAGAACAATATTTTCATGATGTTTCTATAATATATTTAAGAAAACATTACCACACCATCAACACTATATGGAAAATTGCCAGATAACACTTAATGTGTCATTTTTTTGGCTACTCAAACAGGAGGATGTCATGTGGCTTAAAATTAGATCATCTTGGTATAAATCAATTTTTATATAAAAAAGACATTTTTAAATAGATGTTATATGCAAAAAATTATTCAAAGAGTCAAGCTATGCATAAATTGTTATGACACAAAGACTTCCTCCTACTTAATCTCTATTAAACATCTGTATATTAGACTCTGTGTCTTCCTAGAGATTTTCTAAGCATATACAAACAAATGTATATAACTTTAAATACACATGGCAGTATTCCATATACTTTTATGCATCTTGTCTTTTTCATTTATTAAAATGTCTTATTGACTATTTCAGCTCACCTGACATTATTATTTTTAATAAATGTACCATAAGGTATTCGACTGGATGCTTAATAATGAAATTTTAAATTGTCTCCAAATTTATGCTATTACAAACAATACTGAAACAAACAATATATAATTGTAAAATTTGTGCATTAAATTCCTGGAAGCATAATGGGAAGATTGAAGTTTTGTGCATTTTGGATAAAAGCAGATTATATTCCAAAGATTTGAATTATCACACACAGACCAAAAAACTACACATCCAACGTAGTGTTTTTATCAGAATCTTTGCCATTTCTACTCAGCTAGGTTAAAAAAATAAAAAGTTTCATTTCTTTATATATGATAATGGAGGCTGAACAGCTTTTATTAAGTTTGAAAGTCATTTACTACTCCGTTTCTGTGTACTGCCTGTCACTAGTTTATTTAATTATTAGTTTTTTTCTGATTTTCATAAGAATGATATTAAAATTTTATGCTTAAAATTTTGTTTCAAAATTTGTCATGTTTAACAACCGTACTTTTTGCATGGAATTGTTTAAATTTTTTGTAGTCCATTTTAGATGCTTTCCATCTCAAAGAATAGCATATCTATCTCTCTTATCGTAAAGGATGGGAACTAGGAATATAAATTTCAGTACAATGCTCATGAAAGGCATAAGAGGTGTTAGAAGAACAGTCCTATAGTTTTTCATTTTAACAAAGTTAATGGGTTGTGAAATCCTTCAGAAAGAATATTTCACATCTGTGCCTACAATAAATGTAAGCATCCTTGTTAGGGAAGGAGAAAAAGAAAAGGATTTTCAACAGTACCTAAAAGAATTATCTTCAAAGAGAAAGCAAATGAAGAGAATATGGAAAGCTTTGTGAATGATAATTAATATATTCAGGAGGGATATATTCTGTATAAACTACTAATCACAAGAGCATCTTATGATCTTCCTATTCTAATAACATAACTTTTCATTATATATGATAGAACATGAATATCCATATCAGCCTAACTTTTTCAATATTGCAAATTATTACTTACAAAACATGCTGCTCTGTGTGTGTGCAAGTGTGTGCATGCGTGTGTATGTACAGCACAGTTTGTATATGCATGAATACACAGAGTACATATACTATGCTCTGCCTTATTTTGGTTGTGCTTCTGATAATATATTTGGACATATTTCCATGTTAAATCATATAGACCTACCAAATATTTTGGTTTTTTTAGATTATCTATGATTTCACCACTGGATGAACCATAATTATACAACCAAATCCTAATCAATGGTTTCAGAATTGTTTTCACATTTAGTATATTAGAATCAATCCTACTGAACATCTTTGACACATATTTTTGATATAGTTTTTTGTTCGTTTTGATACTGGAGATTTAACCCAGGGTGCTTAAACACTGAGCTAAACTCTGCCCTTTTAAAATATTTTATTTAGAGACAGGTTCTCACTAAGTTGCTTGGAACCTCACTAAATTCCTGAGGCTGGCTTTGAAACTGTGATCCTTCTGCCTCAACCTCTGGAGCTGCTGGGATTCCAGATGCGCACCACCATGCCTGGCTTATGGCTTGACATAAATTTTTATTTGGACTTTTGGGAGAATATTTTACTGAATAAATTCCAATAAGTGAAGGAACAGTTGAAAGTTTTAATAGTTATCATCTTTAAAGTTTTTTTTTTTTTTACCAATTCACATTATCCTTATAAGTTTGTAAAAGTATATTCCTCTCAAGTCGTTATCAACAACTGTAAGTATTATCAGACTTCCAAAATCAGTAAGTCAGGCAAAAGTTGATATCTTAATTTAATTGAATTTTTAATATAATTAGTATGACTGGGTGCCTTCATCATTTGCTTACCTGTATTTTTTTTTTAAATCTTATTTTGAATGGACTCTTAATCTTCAATTGGGTTGTTGATTTTCAAGATCATTCATAAGAGTTCTAGGTAATATTAGCAAAATATACTTTGTTGTAAATATACTTCTGGCCTGAGCAGGCATGGTAGCACACATCTAGACTGAAGCAAGTTGGGAGGCTGAGGCAGGAGGATCTCAAGGTAGAGGACTACCAGGGCATCTTAGGAAGACCCTTTCTCAAAGAGAAGAAGAAAAACACATTTTAAAAGGGCTGGGGATGCACCTCAGCCACAGAGCCGATGCGTAGCACATGGGGAGGGCCTGTGTTTGATCCTCAATACTATAAGACTCTAATGTCTAATGTCCTCCTGTGTGTATCCGGTTTTGATATGCATGTGCTAATAAAAATTCTATCCCTAAATGTCTCTAGGTTTTGTATTATGTATTGTAATATGCCATGTGCACAGATTTTCTTTTTCTTTTTAGGTTTTATATATTTGGATTGAAATTAGTAAACCATCTAGACTATATTTGTATATTAAGTGAGGAAAAGTTCCAGTTGTATTATTAGTTTTCCCAGATAAATACCTAGTTGTGCAAACACAATCAATTAAATGTCATTTCTTGTTTCTCCTTTTGTTTAAAATGTATGCTTCAAATGCCAGTTTTCCTTTTACTCTTAAATCTGTCTCTTCAATTTCACAGAAATATTTGGTAGTGGGTCAGTTTGCTTTCTTTTAAAAACTATGACTTTATAATACCTTTTAATCTTACGGTCAAGTTAACCATATATATAACTCAGATCTTCATATTTTCAAGTAGTCTTTCATAAGCTAATCAGCCTTGTTAATAAAAATTAAGATGCCAATTAGGATTCTATTTACATTGTAAGTTATTTTATGGAAATGACATTTTACCTACTTAAATATTATATATTTTATTGGATTCTTATATAAACATGTAGCTTATTTTCATTTAAATTCCTAGAATTTTATATATTTTATAGAACAGATTTTTCAAATTTTTTTCATGCCAAATTCAAGTTGATTTTGCTTTATTGAATATTCTAATTTACATGTGAAGCCTCATATAAATTTAGTATAATGCAGTTGAAAAATATGTTAAATCTTCTTACTTGTCCTATGAAGTTGCTGCCTATGAACATTCAAGATACACAACCGGGGTGTTCTTCTCTAATCAGAATGTTGCTGTGTTGTGACTAATGTTACTAGCCTGTGCAATTCCCAACAAGGTCTTAAGAGCACGATTATAAGCATTCTTGCCTCATTCAAATTGAATGGAAAGGATGCTTGTGTTTCACAATGAACTATAACAGCAGATAGCTGAATGTTATCTATTGCTACTACAGTAGCATGCAATTTAGTATACTGAGTCTATCCTCTTTTAAGTAGGTGGGAAATAAAACTTAATGCATAATATTTTCATGTATTTGTTTTACATGGTTCCATTTTAAATATATAATATGCTTATTTTAATTGCTCGATTTTAAATATGCAATGTAAAGTTAAAAATCAAGACTAAATTATAGGTCCCAGGAGTAGCTCAACAAAGCCATAAAATAAACGAAAAAAATATTTGAAAATATTGAAATGTGAACAGTTTTTTTTTTTTTTTTTTTTTTTTTTTTTAAGAACAAGTACACTTTCAAATCAATAGCATCTCCCCTGTTTGCCTGAATTGACGGTGTGAAAGACCGGTAACTCCCCTTCCTCCCCTCCATCCCCGCTTCCCCTTAGCCACCTACAGAAGTTACCTTAAACCCTTCTATTAGCTAGCGGCTGGCCCGAGTCCGGTGGGAGCCGGGGGACTGCAGCCAGGCCACCAGCGGACCCAGCACTCGGGACCTGTCGCACGCGACAGAGAGGCCAGGTAGAGTGCCGTCGCCTCTCGAGAGCGCGTGTCCCCCGGACAGAGTGAGTCCCCCCAACAGAGAGTCTCCACCAGGGCGGCTGCCCCGCGCGGAGATCAGGGGTGCGGACCCCGGGGGCGCTCGGGCGCCACCGTCCCAGGGCTGGACGTCGCTACCTTGTCTGCACCGCAAGCGCCAAACTTCTCACCCACCTGAGGATGTAGAACAACCGCCGGGCTGCAGCCCGGGACTCTGCGCCACGCGCCCCGCAAAGCCCAGCAAAGCCCCGCGGGAAGGCTCTGTCCCCGTTCCTGCGCCCCGGTCCCCGCTCACTGCCCGCTCCGCAGACCGCTCGGCTCCGCGACGCCCTGCGCGATCTGATTCGCTTCCTCGAGGAAAGGGAAAAACCTGGAGGCGGGGAAGGGAGGCGGAAGAGGAGGATTTTTGGAATAAAAACAGAGAAAGCGCGCGGGGGATGGGGGTCGGGCGCGGGCCAGCGCCGCCAGGGTCGCCCAGACGCTCGGGTGCGCGGCCCAGGCCTACGAACCAGCCCCGGGGTGCCTCTTCCTGGAGGGTGGGCGCCCTGCAGTGGGCACCACCTAGGGGTACTAGGCGATGGGAAATGAAGAAGGAAGCAAGTTGTCACAGGTCTCATAGGAGGTGAAAGAAAAGATAGGAGCCAGTCGAAGGTGGCCTCTGATCTGGAGAGGCAGGCCCGGCCCGGGAGAAAGCTTTGCTAATGGAAAAAAGGAGAAAGCTGAGTTTCGCAAGTCTTTTGCATTTGCATTTGCTCCCGGCCCAGACCCCTGGCTGGAAGAGTTGGCCTTGGCAGCAGCAGCGCAGGGCTGGCTGGAAGCCCCGGGGCAAGGGGCCCAGGCATTTTCTTTTCCTTTTCACAGGATTGAAAGAGCCAATCTGATCAGGGAGGAATGGTGGGGGGCACCAGGAAAGAGAAGAAATGGGAGCAGGATTGCTGTGTTTTCTGACATGAGAGAAGCATGCCATTTGTTAATTACCCTTGTTAGGCACAGTGGCTTCTTTCAGACTAATTAGATTCAGGTCCCTGGTGGTTCCTGAGGAGACCACAATTCAATGCTGGAAAGGGGTGGATTGCGGGGGGAGCACCCAAATGTCATCTGACCTCATGAAGAATCACAGCTGGACAGAAGTAAAATTGATTAAGCCCTGAAGAGTTTTTGGCACTGTTCCACTGCGGGAGAAGTTTGTGTAGGGGAAGGGATGTGGGTGTAGAGTTCTAGAATTTTCCATCTTCCTTTGCATGCACGTTATTTGTTAGTGCTTGTGTTGGAACCCATTTACCAATTAATATTGTACTGCCATTACTAATTTCAGGGGACATTTCTCAAGTGCATAAATGGGTTTTTGAAGTGTAGAACAAAGAAATTGGCCCTGAAAGCCATAGAAAAAAATATAATAATATTTACTTGGTTTCTAAGTTCATAAGAGGGGCCACAAAATTGAGCTTATGAATGTAAATATGCATGGTGGCCACATTAAACATGCCCAAAATTTAAGACCAAAAGAAGTCTTGTGAAACATTGCTTTGGTGGATAAACAAATAATTGAAAGTATGCCTTCAAAATCATACTTTCCAAATCACAGGTTTTGTGGGAAAGAAGAATGACTCACACCTGTCTTAAAATTGTGTGACCTGTTTGTCTTCCAACCTGCACACTTTTATGGATGACAAAGGTGGCATTTTTAGGTACCAATCCTGTTACTTCTTTAAATTACTTATCTTTCCTATTCTCTTTCTTCCCTCCCCTGTCTGTCTCTTTCTCTGTCTTTCTTTTGACAATTCGGTTAAATGTATGTTGATCACGTGATTGTCCAAAAGACTATCAGGACTTGGTTTACATTTTTTTCCATTTTTTCTCTCTTTAAATTTAAATTATAGGTCTTTTTTCAAGGTATACTGTTCCTGACAGGTAGACCTGTGGTACAGAATAGAGGACACAGAGACTAACCCACAAAATTACAATTATCTTATATTAGACAAAGACACCAAAAACACATATTGGAGAAAAGAAAGCCTCTTTAACAAATAGTGCTGGGAAAACTGGAAGTCCATATGCAACAAAATGAAATTAAATCTCTATCTCTCACTATGCACAAAATTCAACTCAAAGTGGACCAAAGACCTAGGAATTAAACCAGAAACACTGCACCTATTAGAAGAAAAACAAGGCCCAAATCTCCATCATGTTGGAATAGCCCCAATTTCCTTTATAGATCTTGGAAACAAATTTTTAAACCTCACACATCAGATAGAAAACTAATCTCTAGGGTATATAAAGAACTCAAAAAGCTAAACACCAAAAAATACAAATAACCTAATCAATAAATGGGTCAAGGACCTGAACAGACACTTCTCAGAAGATGATATACAATCAATCAACAAATATATGAAAAAATGTTCATCATCGATAACAGAGAAATGCAAATCAAAACTACTCTAAGATTTCATCTCACTTCAGTCAGAATGGCAGCTATTATGAATACAAACAACAATAAGTATTGGTGAGGATGTGGGGAAAAAGGCACACTCATACATTGCTGGTGGGACTGCAAATTGGTGCAGCCAATAGGGAAAGCAGTGTGGAGATTTCTTGGAAAATTGGGAATGGAACCAACATTTGACCCAGCTATCTCACTCTTTGGTCTATACCCCAAACACTTAAAAACAGCATAATACAGGGACACAGTCACATCAATGTTTATAGCAGCACTATTCACAATAGCTAAATTGTGGAACCAACCTAGATGCCCTTCAGTAGATGAATGGATAAAAAAAATGTGGCATATATACACAATGGAATATTACTCCGCAATAAAAGAGAATAAAATCATGGCATTTGCAGGTAAATGGATGGTGTTAGAGAAGATAATGCTAAGTGAAGTTAGCCAATCCCCAAAAACCAAATGCCAAATGTTTTCTTTGATATAAGGAGGCTGATTCATAGTGGGATAGGGATCCGGAGCATGGGAGAAATAGATAAATTCTAGACAGGGCAGAGGGGTTAGATGGGAAGGGAGGGGGCATGGGGTTATTAATGATGGTGGAATGTGATGGACATTATTATCCAAAGTACAGGTATGAAGACATGAATGGTGTGAATATACTCCATATACAACCAGAAAAAAAAAAAAAAAGATATACTGTTCCCAATTTCAATTTGCTGGTAACTCTATGACAGATATTATACTTTCATGATTCAGGCATTGTTTGACTGCTATTTGCAGCCTCCATGTGTCTCAGTGAGATCCTATATCCATTCATTATGAACATAATTTTCTTTAAATTCTTGACCATATTTATAATATTTTTTTTACTACCAGAGTCCATTATTTGTTGCACTTTGGGTTCTCTTTCTGTGGGCTTCATTTTTGCTGTAAGGTTTTTTTTTTTTTTTTTTTTGACAATGAGGCATAATTTCCAGTTTCTTAGGATATGTATTAGATTTTTGTAGTACACAGGACACTGGATAGTACATTAAGGGATTCTGACATTCCTTCCTCCACTAGCACTTATTGTTCTCTGACAGACATTGAAGGCTTAACATACTTCACTTCTGGATCCTTCGTGTGCAGTCGGGTAGGGCAGTCTGTCTGGTTCTAGTCTCAGATTCCAGTCTCTTTCCTTCGTGGTAGACAGGGATGGAAATCCCTGCTCTGTCCCCTCAACTGTTGCTTCCTGCTGGTTTCATTCATCTGACCTACAAATGTTGATGGATATGATTTGAATCTGTGTCCCCCAAAGCCCAGATGTTAGAGGCTTTGTCCCCAGCCCATGGTGATATTGGGAAGTGGCAGAACATTAGGAAGTGGGATCTAGGATAAAGAAGTTGGATCACTGGGGTTGTGCCCTTGATGAGGATATTGGCACCTGGCCCTCTCCTCTTTCTCTCTTGCTTCTCCACTGCCATGAGTTAAGCTGTTTCCTCTGCCATACTTTCCCACCATGATGTGCTGGCTTCACCAAAGGCCCTAAAACAATGAGCCACCTGACTGTGGACCAAAACCTCCCACACTGTAGGACAAACGAATCCTTTCCTCTTCTTAAGTTGATTATCTCAAGTATTTTGTTACAGGAATGGAAAGCTCATTAACACACTTGTATAGTTCGACATTCAGCCAAGGATTTGATCTTGTTTATAGGCAAGTAGTGAGTTCTTCCCTCTATCTTTGTCCACTTGAGTCCCTCTGATGATGAGGAACCTCTTCACTGACATCATAGCTCAATAACTATAAACACTTAATATTTGAGTTTTAACTGTCCTATGACCAAGGACTGGAAGAAAAACAGAACAATCATATATTTTATTAGGTTTTGTTGCTTTTCTTTTTTTTAATTGTTAGATGTTTTCTAGTTTCTGTCTGCTTTTGACTGATCTCCAGTGCCTTCAAATAAGTTTGTTAAAATTTTTTTTTCTAGTTTATTATTGTTTACTGTGGAGAGTTGTTCCAATATAAGCTGATATCATAATTGGAATTCATTAACCCCTAACCTTTTAAATCAGTCACTTCCATATAAACCAAAATGTTCAAAAGCACATTTTATTAAACAAAACCAATATCCATGACACATCTTTGGTTCCAAAAGAGAATGCATTTGTTCTTTAACACAATAATCCTTTAATTTTTTGTAAGTAGTCTCTGTGAATGTTTTCTTCCTAAGACATCCATTTCTTGTGATGTTTATCATGATGGCGGATCCCTTACCTTGAGATCAACTTCCTTAGTCTTATTTTTTTTTTTAATTTTTTATTGTTNCTTTTTCTATTTCCTGAAGTAGCTTGAAAAGTATCCTTAGGCTTATTAATTGCCTTCTAATATTTGTTCTGATGCGTCTATAATGCAATGAGCTGCCAATGCACTTCTACTAATGAAGCCTAGTTGAATTAAATTTGTTGACATATTCATCACTCGTGGATTTGCGATTAATTGAATCCCAACATTAGTTAATTAGAGTCTGTTTTTCATTGTAGAGTGGAGGAATTATAATTATTAGTATACGTTAGATGAACTTTTACTTCCTAACTCAAGTCTTTGGTTCTGTATGTGAGAGTGAGAAAGCTGGAGCTCAATGGCTTTTAACCAGAGTGTGTGAAGATGAGGCCAGAGTTGGGGGTGGAAGGAGAAAGGCATAGTGGGAGTCAGAGTTTGTCCAGCAACTGGAATAATGGCATGGTGATTTTGTCATCAACCAGTAAAAAGTGAACTGTGCACAGTTTTCAGTATTGATCCTCTATGCTATCCTCAAACCTCTCCATCAGGACACACTTGCTTTCCAACCAATAAGCATGAGAAGAACACATGGACAATGGGAAACATTCCAATATGGGTGCAGCTTTAGATAGGAACAGGATGCCAGCAATGATGTGTTTCAGGGTATAGATTCTTCTAATTGCATTCCTCCTCATGAGTGGATTTGACACATGTTGTTATAATGTCACTCATTATCCAAGAAGTCCATAAAAATAGAAATCCTTGTAACAAAACATGTTTCTCTAGAGTACTGGTCTTTCTTTATTTTGTGTTGCTACAACAAAATACCTGAGGGGACATACTTCACAAAGAAAGAGGTTTCTTTGGCTTGTCATGATGCTGGTGACTAGAAGGTCCATAGAGAATGGTGCCAATATTCTGACAAAGTACCTCTGGTGACATCATAACATGGAAGATTAGCAGAAGGGGAACTGACTGAGTACCGAGGAACCAAGTTTGTGTTTTATAACAACCCACTCTCCAAGGGGCTAATCTCCTGTAAGATCTGCATTAATCCATAAGAGGGGAGCCTAATTACCTTCCACTGGGACTCACCATTCTGTTCCACTGCCTCAACACCATCACACTGGGGACTTAGCTTCTAGCACGAGGTCCTTCAAAGGGACAAACCATGTCCAAACCACAGCAAGTACCTCAGGTGGAAGTTTCCTGCTCCCTTTACGACTACACCTGTTGACCTGGGGCTGAATTGGAGAGTGTCATCCAGTGAGTGACACAGTCAGTGGCTACCTGAGAACACAGTATGCTTAGCCCTGTCTGGGGAGCTCATCAGACCTGCTCTGTAGAGTTGTGGATAAGGTGTGTGTGGGTAATGGAACTTTTTGTTTTAGAAACAGAAAGATCACATTGTACCTATATAATTTCATTTCTTCAGTTCAGCCCACTTAACTTCTTGAACTTGTAACTAAAATCAGAGAGGGTTAATGTATGTTTTCCTAAAATGTTAGCTTTTTTCTCATTTTTTTTATTGTAGGCATTTGCTTATTTATTTATTATTTTTGTAGTACTGGGAATTGAATCCATGACCTTGGGTATGTGAAGCAAGCACTCTACCGTTGAGTTGCACCTCCAGCCCTCAATCATAGAAAATCTGGTACTCTGTTTATCAATGTCTAATATCTTATTACTGATAAAAATGTTGAGCTAAATAAAAAATCTGATAGTCCATTTCAAAAGACTCACCTCTAAGATGACAGAAATTCCAAAATCAATATTTGCTGTAATTATTCAATCAGGTAAAAATCCACTTAGATTGTCCTGTGACACAATTCACCTTTTAATTTCTTGCCGATAGCAATAAAAGTTAAAATTTATGCTAAATGTATGTTTAAAATGATACTTACCATGATATTTTCACAGTCTCTCTACACTGCCAATCAGGGAAGAGAAATAAAACCATTATTTAAGATTTCACATTTGAGAACAGAATTTTGTTAAAATTATTTGTTATTCCTTTCACTAAATTCTTGCATACATTATTTAATTTTTTTTTACTATAAATTTGCCTGAAATTGATATTACAATGTTTCAAGGGTAGAATTTTTTTTCCCCAAAATGATATGTTGAAGCCCTAAATCTTTCATTTCTATGCACATGACTGTATTTGGAAATAGGATCTTTGCAGATATAATAAACTTAGAATGTGGCCATAATGAATTAAGGCAGTCCATAATCCAGTGACCATGTCCTTGCATGAGGAGAGGAATCTGGACACAGAGACAGGCAAGGAGAGTACCATCTAACACAGCATCAGAGATTGAAATAACTTGTTTATAAGTCAAAGGACACCTCGGATTTCTAGCAGCTGCCAGGAGCTTAGAGAGCCCCCAAGAGTGAATCATCCCTACTTAGATTTCCAGACTCCAGAACTATGAGAAAACAAAATTTTGTTGCGTAAAGTTACCCAGTTTATGATACATTTTATTTTTATTTTTAAATATTTATTTATTTATTTTAGTTTGAAGTGGACACAATATCTTTATTTTACAGTTATGTGGTACTGAGGATTGAACTCCGTGCCTCAAGCATGCTAGGTAAGCACTCTACCACTGAGCCACAACCCCAGCCCTATGATAAATTTTAAAAGGCAGCACTAGGAAACAAATACAATGTGGTGTGTGTGTGCGTAGTCTCTCACTGTCAATATTATTTTTCTCTTTTTGAAAATTTTGGCAGTTTGTCTCTCCTTCTTTTTCTGAATCTTTGTACATTCCACAATATTGGAAAGAAAGGCTGACAGTGATTTTGAAAAGATATTTTTATATCATTATGTGACTGCGGATGTAGCTTATATAATTTTAAAAGCTTGATTTTGTTTTTGCTGTCTGGATCAAAGTGACTTTGGTACATGGAGTGCGGAGTGAGTTGCATTTGCAAAAACATGGTAATAAAGAATGTAAAAGAGTGACTGAAGTGTTTGGGGAACACACGGAACGCCTATCAAAATCATTTAACTATTACTTCAAGAGGTGCAATTAGAAATAATTGCTTAAAAAGAAAACAAAAAGTAGATCTTAAATTTTTTTGAAGTGAAATTGCACTAAAAAATGATGAGTTTTTTTGTTTGTTTTTGTGAAAACAGAACAATGTGTACTTGGATGCATGTAGATATTGCTGTGATCTGAATGCTGGTGTCTGCCCCCAATCTCCAGTGTGGGAACCTAAATGGCCAATGCAATAGAATAAAGAATTGAAGCCTTTAACAAGTGAACAGGTCAGGAAGGCTCGTATCTTGTGAGTGAGGTTTAAGGGAGAACCCCTGCCCCTTCCACCATGTGAAGGTGAAACAGCAACAAGGTACCATCTATGGAGCAGAGAGGAGCAAACCCTCATCAGACACAAAGTCTTCTTGCACCTTGATCTTGGATTCCCCTGCCTCCAAAATCATAACACATAAATTTCATAAATTTTTTAAATTACCTTGTTAAAACTATTTTTTTCTAGTAGGAGAAATGGACCAAAGGAAATATCTACAACATGAATATATGTATATATACACTACTGTGCTCATATGTGATTATACAAGCACGGAAACAATGGAAGTACAGATTGCTGTTATAAACATGGGCTCACCAGGATATGGAAGTGGTGGAAAGATGGTAGGAAGAGCAAGATCTTAGTTCGAGAGGGTGACATGATTGGCCCAGCAGGTATACCATAGTCTGTCTTGAATCTAAAGACTGTTGTCATAGTTTTATAATTGTAATTAGGACATTCATTTCAATGAAGAAAAAAGCATTAGAATAATCATTTTTAAAAAGTGTGTTCTGTTCCTTGAAACTTAATTGTATTACATTTTCTTCTTTTTCCTTTCAGACAGCATATTAAATAACTTTTCTGTCCTTTCATCTGGATATATTTAAGTCTTATTCTTACCTTTTAAAAATCTAACATTGTTTTATGTTAGGTCTACTTTATATTTATTAATAAGTATGTATCACAAAATGTTTCAAATATATTTTTGGGGGGGGCAGGGGATTGAACCCAGGTCTTTGTGCATGTGAGGCAAGCACTCTACCAACTGAGCTATATATCTCCAGCCCCTCAAATACTTTTAATTAGAGTATACTTTCTTCAGTGATGACCAGGCTATGTGATTTTCTTTTTTATTCATTTTTGAAAAATGCCAAATGCTTACTATAATTCAATAAAAGTTTGTGGAAGTAGAAAATTTTTGAGGTCAGCATTCCCAAAAGCAGAAAGGAGAAATGAAAATATTTCTTGAGATCAGGCAAATTATTTAATTATCAGTGGATGAGAATAGTATTTCAAATTTAAGTTTTATACCTGGAACCTTTAAGCACCACAGTCCATAAAATTGTAACATGAAGGTTTTTTATTCTAAGGCATGAATAACACTAAAGACCTAGGAGTTGTCTATTGTCCTTAAATGTGGATAAACAATTAGCAGAGCCTCTTTTTGTACAGTATATATACGCATTGTGAGTTGTTTCCTCATTTAAAAAAATTTGACTAACTCAGAGATACTGAAATTTTAGGAACACATTCAGGAACTAAATACTTGGAGTAAGTCAGAATTTTAAAACAATGAACTTTTAAAAAAATTAACTGAAGTCTTAAAATTAAGACATGTAAAGAAACAAAATCTGTGGTCCACACAAATGCTCAGAAATTAATCCTAAAATACAAAGCTGATGATATACTTCTTTGACAAAATTTTTTATTTTTTAAGAAAAATCTTTCATTATAAGGTCTATGGTTTCCAAGAAAATTCTTGCTGTTTCTCCTGTCCTAACTTTCTTAATCCATTTAGTATTTCTGCTTCACCTCCTACCTGTTTTCTGTGTTTTGCAAAACGCTGAATATTATGTACATCAGGAAACCATTGCATTGTGTTGGCTCATAATGTTTTTTGACAAAATGACAAATATTGTGTCACTGTCTCATATCCTCTTCTCCATTGAGCTATGTCTGCTTGTTCTTCCAGACTCATCTCAGATGTCACCTCTCTGGGGAATCCTTTCTAACTTTTCCATTCTGACATACTGAGAAAGTTAAGCCCTGTGCTGGGGATTCAGAGAATAACATGGAGTGTCTGCCCTTAATGAACTTGAACTCTTGTCATGTCAGGGCCAATGCACAAGTAAGTGGACTGCAGGGTAATTTCAGAGCATGACAGGTAGTGTGGAAGCAACGAAACAAGGTGGTGGGATTGAATGATGGAGGATGGAGAGGTGGGGTTACATTGCAAAAGGTGTTCAGAAAAAGCACCTAGGACACTAGAGGAAATGCCATTCATGCCAAATGATTAGAAAGAGCCAGCTGTACATAAATATGGTCTTCACTAGCATTCCAGAAAGCCAGAACAAGAAGTGTAAAGATCCTGAGGGAGGAAAAAGCTGCACATTGAAAAATCAAAACAAGACAAAGCAGTCTGTAGGAGACAAAGAAATGTGGTATGAGGATGAGGTGCACATCATCAGTTCTTCTGTAAGTATTTCAAGTGTTGTTAAGTTTTTATGTGCAACTTCCCAGCTAGTGCCTTCTTCCTGTCCTGTTCTATTCACCCATTAAGCAAATGATCAATGTAGAAATTTCCATAATGATGTTGTGTTCTGTGGACCACTTTTGTAATCAGGTTCATCATTATATAGAGATTTCAAATTGAGTCTGGATACATAATGATTTGTGTTCAACACATATTTCAACTAGATATGTTCTGAAATGCTATTGCATATATCCAGGAATATTTTTGTTTAAAAAGTCAGTGTTATGAACTCAATGTTTGAATATTTGTACTTCCCCCAAGTCATATGTTGGAACCCTAATCTTCAATGGGACAGTATTAGGAGGTAGGGCATGGGGAGTAGTAGATCATGAGTGTGGCATCCAACGATTGGGACTAGGGTGCTTATTAGGAAAGAGGGGAGAGCTTCCCTTCTCTGTCTTCTTCACCAGGTGAGGATACATGGAAAAGACGACCTCTGTAAACCAGGAGGAGGGCCTTCACCAAGAGCCTGACAGTGACGGCACCTTGGTTGTGGACTTCCAGTCTCCAGAACATGAGAAATGAATGTTTGCTGTTTAAGCCACCTCATCTGTGGCATTCTGTTATAGCAGCCTGAACCATGACAGTCGGGTACCCATCTCTCTCCACAAGACAGAATTTCTGTTTCCCAACCAAGATTGAAATAATCTGTAGTATCAAAATTTTCTGAGGACAGAAAGAATTGGGAAAATCTCACATGCCGGTATTAAAAGGAATTAATAGAAATGCTCTTAAGTTTTTTGAAAGAACAATAGTTAATGATCACACAGTTGATTTCGCACTTTTTTTTGACGTACTTCTCTTTAATCTTTATTAAGCCAAATATGAGTAAATGAAAGGTTTATCAAGTAAAGATGAGTAAGTTCAAACTGTGAGAAGTTTAATAAATTCATGATTGGGTTAGTTGATATTGAAGGAATTCATGAAAGTTTTTGCAGAGATTTAACTATAAATTTGACTTTAAGTATGGTGATTTTACACATGATGTCTATTAAAACAACAACAAAACCTTAATTAAAAATGGATCTATAGGGGCTGAAGTTGTGGCTCAGTGGTAGAGTGCTTCCCTCCCACATGTGAGGCACTAGGCTTGATTCTCAGCACCACATAAAAATAAATAAATAAAACAAAGGTATTGTGTCCATCTACAACTAAAAAAATTCAAAAAGTATCTGGCAGCATTCAGGAAAAATAAACAAAAATTACAGAGTAAGTCACCTGCATACTCAGAAAAAATTAGCCATTTTATGTGACTGCCAAAGAAATTGATGCTACAACCTAGAGTAGTAGACATCCAGAGTCACACACAAAACATGACATGGTTTTACCATACACTTTGCAGGGTTGAGATGGTGTCTGCAGGGTCACTTAGTTCCTGGGTCTCATTCCAGAGTCCTGTGGAATGAAAACATCTTAAAGAAAGGCCATGGGAGAGTGAGAGAACCTCAGGAAATGTCTCCATTTGAAAACACAGTTGAACCTAAAGATAGTCACCCTGGAAAAATGAAGATTTGGAAAAATGGAAGAGTGGATCAGTTGTCATAGGTTTTGAAGAACTGTTTAGAAGCAACTTAGCATCTCAATGTGTTAGAGCTGTAAACACAGGGCAGAATTTTCAGGGGAGGACTACAGATTTCCTTTCAATATGCCACTTTCTAATCAACAGCTTTTCTGAAGTTTTCAAGGTGGACCTCCTGTGCCATCCAAAGTGCTCCATGAACTGATTATGCAGGAGACTCCACACCTGCCTGGTTCCTATCCAGCCTCCAGCTGTGGAACCTGAGAACACAAGCAGAGAGGTTGCTTTCTGATAGGCGAGATCATACCCAATGCTGCTTAGAAGGTCCCTGTGTCTTCGTGGGAAGAGCCTGTTCACAAGTGACAACCATGACGACGACATCAATGAAGATGATTGTCAATGACGCCAGTCGTGGTTTTTTCACATTTGGGAAATTAGGGACAGTACATTCATTCTCTTGCTCTCTCTCTTCTTCTTATGAGTAATTCAAAATAATATAATACATTTTGTTATTCCACAGTACACATCATTATTTGAAAGACAAAACAAAAGACTGCAGTTTTTCAGGAAGAGAGTACCCTGCAGCTAAAGTTTGAATTTTTGGCTTGCATACCCTGCAGAGCTTGCTTGAGAGCTGCCTGGGGCTCACTGAGGCAAGTTTTGAACTGCTCAGTAGGTCAACTGGGAGGAGGATTTTGTAACAAAGTTTTACATCTTTTCATATACTGTGTGGCCTTTATGTTTCCATTCTCGAACTATTTTGGTTGGTTTAGTAAATAAAGAGTCCATGCTGATTCCCCTGGGTTTGGAGTCAGGTAAGAAAAACTGGGATTTGAGATATATTTACATATCTCTGTGACATCCTCTGCAATAGTAAAATAGTAGTGTTTGCCAAACTGGTTGTTTAATGATTAAGATAACTTTGTGTATAAAGGGGTTAGCAAAATAGAGCAAATAATGAGTGGTGAAAAAGCATTAAATGATGATGACAATGATAATGATAATGATGACATTGATAATCTCAATCAAGTATGATTCCACAGTCAGAGATAGCTAAACTACTGCTTTGCTTTACCCAGCAAGACTTTTTGGACTGTTGGTTTACCAGTTGTCTGCATTAAATTATGTTTTGTTGGGGCTGGGATCGTGCCTAGCATGGGTGGGACCCGGGTTCGATCCTCAGCACCACATAAAAATAAAGGCATTCTGTTGTGTCCATCTACACCTAAAAAAATAAATATTTAAAAAAAATAAAATAAATTATGTTTTGTTAAACAATATCGGAGGATATGTAAGCTTCATTGTTTAACGATCAAATGGATATTTGTTATGAATGCTATTCATAAATTTATAGAAATAGCTTCATTTTAATTGGTATCTGTTACTTTATTATTATTATTATTATTATTATTATTACTATTAGTAGTAGTAGTAGTAGTAGTAATAGTGTTAGTATTAAATAGTAGTAGTAGAAGAAGTCATAGTAGCAGTATTCATCATATTTTGAGGTATGGAGAAGTAAAAATGAAGAGCACATTGTAGAACTGGGTCAAGAACAACAGATGTAGTTTTGGAATCTGGAGCAGGAGATTCTTACAGGAGATGATTAGAAGGTGACTGTGTCTTCCATCACCAACTCTCACTTATTTGATCCTTCTGTGTCAGTGGGTGTCAGGGTGAAAATGAGGGGCAGCATTCCCTGGTTGCCATGGTGTGGGCAGCCAATGCAGAATGGTGGACTCTTTGGCTGCAGTCCCAGGAGGACAGTGTTCACCAATGAAGGCCAAGGAGAAACTTAAGTTTGGACAGATTCTTCCTGCTCTGTGCATAGATAAACAGGGGCAATTGAGCACTGGGCTGGGTCAAGAGCTTTTCTTCAGATGCATCAGAAAAGGACGGTTGACTTGCTTTTCTTCTGCCTATGTTGTCAGAGAAGAAGCCAAAATACTCACAATGACCAATGTGTCCTGGTCCCTCTGACCTTGCTCCCAGTCACCTGGGTATCTTTTTTGAATATTAGGGTCACATGTCTACCTCAGAAACTTTGCAACAGTTGCCTCCTTTGTCTTTCTCAAATACTATATAATTTTCCTACTTAAAATTTTTATATTTATGAATGCATTTATTAAATTTATTTCCCCCCAGGCAATATTATCTCCACTAATCCTAGAAAAGAAAAGAGTAAGATCAATCAATCAATCAATCAATAGATCCATGCACAATAGAATAAACTTTAGAATTTAAAAGTAAATGTAACAAGCAAGGCTAGGGACTTCATGAATGTAACCTCAGCTTCAATAAATATTATAAAACAGAAAATACACATAATGCTTTTGGAAGAAAAGACTCAATAAAAATATAAGTGCATACTTAACATATTGATATACAAACCATTTTCTAAAATGAACTAAAATTATCTTCACATATAAAGGCCAATTATTGGTCAAAGAAAATACAGAGAGTATAATTTAAAATAAAATTCACAATAACAGAGCCACCTGTTTGACAGTGACTCAATACAAAATGATGATTTTGCAAACCATATCTATTAGGCTTCAAAATCTAATTTGCCAGCAATATAGTCACAAATACATGATAGTTACCAAACATTTTTAAGTCTACTTTCTATTTTTTCTTGTTCAGTCTTCATAGTATATAATTGCACTGTGATGAGTTTTAAATCTTAGAGAAATAGTATTAATTGAAACATGTTTGTGTATAAGCATCCAAAAATAAATAATAGAACATTTAAAAATAAGTCTAGTTACTTCGCTTGTACAATTTGTTTGCTCTCAGTGTTTGTGTATTTTTCCTGGTTAAGTGTATACTACCTTGTGAGTTGAGCACTTTCCAAGTTAATGTCACAAAGAAAAGAGACCATTCACTCCCCACTCATATAATTTAGTAAGATGTTTTCCTTTGGCTTCCCTTGTCCACTGATTTTGTTAGGTTCATAATTGAAAATATTCAGTATTTTTCCTGATTAAAAATAATGTATGAATGGGCTAGGATTGTGGCTCAGTGCTAGAGTGCTTGTCTAGTATTTGTGAGGCACTGGGGTTTGATTCTCAGCACTGCATATAAATAAATGGATTAAAATAAGGTTCACTAACATCTTAAAAAAATTTAAAAATGATCAATGAATCTTTGTGTTATAAATAATTCAAAAAATACAGAAAAGCAAGCGCTCCTATCAGGTGAAACACACACATTCAAACAGAGCCCTGAATGCAGAACAAAAGAGAAAGTTCCTTCTCAATGTCAAAAGTGCATATATTAATTACAAAACACTCAAGTCCAGCCTGGAACCTGTGAAAGTGGCTGTGGGGTGTGGTCTGGCTGATCCCCTCTCAACTAGGCGACCTGTGCCAACAAGCTGCGCCAGGTGTGTCTGTGCTGCTTCCTGGAGAGAGCACACGCACCAGATTCCAGCTGTGTCCTCCCCTCTCCCGTCTCTTCTGCCCTGGCAGTCCTCCTGTCTCTTCCATTTCTGTTGCTTTGGAGTGTCCAACTCTAGTGTGTTCAACTTCTTTCTGTCTCAGTTCTCCATGGAAATGACTCTGTCATAGTTCACCAATGACCTCTTTATTCCTAAATCAGTGGGAACAATTCAGTCTTTCTTTTTCTTAACTCTGGCTCCTTGCTCCATGATATCGCCTCCTCCTGGTTCTCAGACTTCTGCAGTTCTTTGTCTCTTTCATGGCCTATTTTTCCACACCATCCTTATATATTCATTTTACCTGGTTATATTACTTGGTACACATTTATTGAAAAACCCCTTTTTAAATGTCTTGGATAATTACTTACAAGTTTAATATTCTCAAACCTCTAGTTTCCTGAAGATCCTTGTCTTTGCCTATCAGCTCACAGTGCCAGCAATTTTTTTCTGGGTATGACACAGCACCCCAAATTCCCCAGGTCCAAAACAAAGTTCATTTTACCTCGGACCTTTTCCTGTATCTTGACTGTATCTTGACTGGCAGTGCCACAATCCGCTTAGCTAGAGGCTAGAAGTCTCCTTCAAAACTTTTCCATGCTTCATTCACCTAGTTCTAATCCATTATTACGTGTGAATATATCTTGACTCCCCAGATATTTGTCAAATAATTTTTCCCCCTTCATACCACCAAAGTATTTAAACTACCTCCATCTTATATGCCGTCATAATAATGTACTAAATACAACTGAAACCACAGAATTTTCCTGTATAAGTTCACTATATCTTCCTGACACACACAAGATGAAGCAAGCCTCTAGGGTGACACGTGAGGCCTCTCTGCCTCTCCATTGTCCTCTGTCCCATCACTTCCTGGTGGTCCTCATCAGAACCCACTACCAGCCAATGCCCCACACCATGTTATTTGTCATAGCTCTCCCTTGGCTTTGTCATCTCCCCCTACAATCCTGCTCCCCCTCCTGCCTCCATTCTGCCCTACCCCTAGGTGACTCCTGCCTAGGCCTGGGCTCAGTCCTGACCCCAGAGCCTTTTGAACCCCTCCTCCTGCCAGTCTTCCTTGACCCAGGGGTTAAACACTCCTGCTGTTCCTTCATCATATCACATATGCACTGCCATGAGCTTTGTAGCTTTATGTGTCTATTTTTTGCTTTTTTTTTTTTAACAGACTAAACTCTATGGAGGCAAAGCCTGTATTTATGTTGACACCTGTATAACCACAATTGTTACCACAGAGGCCAAGACACCTTTGCATTTAAGATGTACTGCAAATGGACAGCGTATCTTTTAACTAGAATTCTTGAACAGCTGCGTACTGCCAAACGGAAAGTCGTGCAGGCACTATGCCCAAGGACATAATATGTGTTCCATTTTTTAAAATTTTTTCATTGCCTTAATTATATTAAAATTCAAGATCACTTAACAACACATCCTGTAAACTAACTAACAATACGCTGAGCACATATTGGATAAATTAAGTGTTTCAATGTCAATTATTCTCATAATTTGTTTCTCCATTATTATGGTACACGTCCAAAGAAGGGATTAAAACTATTGTTTTATTTAAACTATATCTACATATTCCCGTTCTTTTTCCCTGAAGATGTTTTCAACAAAGTAAGAATGTTCTTGGACATGGTAGCAAATATGATAAATGTTATTACATCTACTGCGAAGTTAGCCATGAGCTGGACGTGACCTAATGATATCAATTAAGTGTTTATTTTAAATTTAACATTTGTATGTGCTCTACTGAGCCTGATCCAAATTTTGAATGTTTCCTAACTTGAATAGATCAAGATGTGACTGAGCATCTTACTGGTAAAAAATAAAGAACATATATTGTCAACTACAATGCATATTTGCTCAAAAATAAGAAATAGAACAAGAACATTTTTAGTAATAGATTTAAAGAAAGAGTTTTATATGAATTATATCATTACAATAAAACATAGTATTTTAAAATATGCCTTTGATATTCTTGGTAGTTCTGAATAACTCAGAATGGAAAACAATTTCACATACTAGAGTGCTAAAACCATGTTTGTCAGATCTAGAAAATTAGCAACTCCTCTGCCACTTTCCCAGATCTTTTTATCTAAATCTCAAGATTTTTTTTTTTTTGGTATACTGGGGATTGAACTCAGGAGCTTATTCAACCACTGAGCCACATCCCCAGTCCCATTTTGTATATTATTTAGAGACAGGGTCTCACTGAGTTGCTTGGTGCCTCACTTGGGCTGAGACTGGCTTTGAACTCCAGATCCTCATGCTTCAGCCTCCCAAGCTGCTGAGATTACAGGTGTTTGCCACCGTGCCTGGGTTAAATCTCATGATTTTTTTTTAAAATATTTATTTATTTATTTACTAGTTATCGGTGGACACAACATCTTTGTTTGTATGTGGTGCTGAGGATCGAACCGCGGCCGCACGCATACCAGGCGAGCGCGCTACCGCTTGAGCCACATCCCCAGCCCCAAATCTCATGATTTTTAACTATGCTAAACGCCATAGCTGGCAGATGACATTACACTTTCAGTTTTACGTATGCATCAGCGTTTTAGAGTTAACATCTAAGAATTCTGGAATTGCTAGGGACAGAGTTTCCTGCTATATTCTCTTTTCTAGTTTTTTTGTCTATCCCAACCATATACTTTGAAAAACCTGCAGCTTTAGGGATATGCATTCACTTCCTATAAACTTACCCTTTCAGAGTGTACAGTTTCAGGTTTGGGTGTACTCCAGTTGTGCAACCATTATCACTGAGCTGCAGGAATGGGCCCAGAACACACAATGGTCTGGCTGTCTTCCCAGATCTTCCCTGCTCTCTGGTGTTCCTGGCCTGCTAACACTTACATTCCATTTCCATGTGTTTCCTAACTTTGGTTCTTTTTTTTTATTTTTGTTTTCCATTTTTCATTTGAGGCTTGGGCTTCTGCCCTGGGAACCTGGCATTTGTCTTATCTCTGATTTGACACTTTTCAGGCACTTTGCCTTAGAACATCTCACTAGTGCTCTCCTTTTGTTCACCATTGCAGCTTCTCCTGTCTTATTTATTAATCAAGAATCTACCTATAGATGAGGGCCATGCTAGCCACTCAAGCCAGATGAATGTTTGAAATGTTTGTTTCCAATTTTTGTTTCCTGGGATTCAGTCCTTGATGAAGCTAAAAAAAAAAAGCAACAAAAATAAGCTTAGAATCTTCCTCAAATGTAAAGGAAAAAAAAAATAGAAAATTTCTTTAGGGTGGCACACACTTGTAATCCGAGTGGCTTGGGAAGCTGAGATAGAAGGTCATGAGTTCTCAGCTGAGATCTTGTCTCTAAATAAAATACAAACGCACGGTTAAGTGCCCCTGAGTTCGATCCACACTAAAAAAAAAAAAAAAAATTTAGGAGAATTGAGAGCTCAACTTCAGGAATTGGGAATTTCTACAAATTTCTGAAAAGCCAGGCAAATAAAGATAGATACATCCTAGTGAGCCTATGGCTTTTGAATCTAGATTACGCCTCAAATATTCACATAATTTTCAGTGCAGGACAAACCAAGTCAGAGAGTTCACACTGGAAATGGAGTGTGTGTGTGAAGAAACATTTGCAGTTGTTACTGTGACCTTGTGGCTGCCTTTGTCCTTACACTCTGCCCTGACCAGTGCCTTGGACTGAAACCCCTGGCATGTCCCCCTGAGGATGTCCAATCTGACCCTCGATGGGGAGATCTTCTTCTCTTGCCTTAGGATAAGCTGGGTAAGTAGCCAAAGAACAGCTATGGTCGGGTACCTTTCTCAACTCTGGAGAAATGTTCCTGAGCCAGCATGTGAGTTTCAGGACAGCTAGAAAGCAAGAACATGGATTTTGGTTCCAGAACTCCTAGAACTGAATTCCAGCTTTGCAACTCACTGACAGGTGACTTTGATGAAGTCACCAAACTTGCTTTGTTCTCAGTTTTCCCCATTGTGAGAAGCTACAATAGCACCTGTCCTGGAGGTTTGTTATAGCATAAAATGTGTCAATAAATGTTAAGTGATTGTGAGACAATCTAGCAGAGACTGAGAAATACTTTATCAACTTTTTTTTTCCAGATGCCTATATCACTGGTGAATATTTTTTTTCAGAATAGGAAGTTCAAATGGCACACCAATGCTAATCACTAGGTTTATGACTTTGGACATTTAACTTGTTCCATCTGACTTTGTATTTCTTGCTGGTAAAATGAGATAAATAATTACTTGGGAACATTATGCTATGTGAAATAAGCTAGTCACAGAAGGACAGATACTATATCATTCCATTTGAGATATCTAAAATAGACTCTTAGAAGCAAAGAGGAAAAGCTTGCAAGGGACAGAGAAGGAGGACATAGGGGAGTTGCTACTGAATAGATCAAAAGTTTCAGTTTTGTAAGATGAGTTTCAGATCTGCTCTACACAATTGTGTCTATAGTTAACAAAACTCTGTTATACTTTTAAAAATCTGTTAAAATGGTAGGTCTCATACTAAGTGTCCTTATCATGTTTTTTTAAAAAGCTTCAATTCTTGCCTCTGTTTATCCCACAGTGACCTAATAAGGTTTGTTTCTCAAAGGCTCAGGGCTCACAGCAGCAAGCATCTCCTAAAGCATGCAGAAACTTATTCACAGAGGATCAGCAGGAACCTGTTTTTGCAGCATCTCACACAGATGTGGTGTTAGTCAGCTTTGTGTCCCCATGACCAAAATACCTGACAAGAACAACTTAGAGGAACGAACGTTTATCTGGGGCTCACAGCTTCAGAGGTTCAATCCACTTTCAGTTGACTTCATTGACTTCATCCCTTTGGGTCCGAGGTGGGACAGAACATCATGGAGAAAGGGCATGGCAGAGGAAAGCTGCTCAGCTCATGGGAGCTGGGAAGCATAGAGAGAGGGGAAGTATCTGCAGGGAAGATGCACCCTTCCAGAGCACACCCCAGTGACCCACCTCCTCTAGCCTTGCCCTATCTGTCTATAGTTACTACCAGTCAGTCCATTCAAACAGGATGGACTGATGAGGTCACAGCTCTCACAATCCAATCATTTCACCTCTGACTACCCCTGCATTAACTCAGGAACCTTTGGGTGACAGCTCATATCCAAAACCATAACAGATGTGCTTGTGGAAATACTCTGGCCCTGGTGCATTCCCTTTTTAATGGAGTAAGAATAGCGGTGATCTTGCTCAGGAGAACAGATACTTAAAATGTTAGTGCCAGTTTCTTAAGGATGTACTGGGAAAAGCCAGAGACAGTGCAGGAAGTTGTCAGATCACTCTTAAGGAGAGGGTTCCACAGTTGAGAAATAGCTCTCCTGTTCTTATGCATAATATGGAAGGACAAAATATAAATGACAAAATATAAATTATATTTTCTTCAAAGTTATCAAGCACTATATAACTTAAAAGCATCTACCTATGAGGACAAAAAAATAATGGTGAAAGATTACAATGAAGAATAAAATACACTGAATGTATATGCACATGATATTATGTCTCAACATAAATATACAAGTTTAATTTAATTATTAAAAATACATGTTCTTTTCTTTTTGGTATCTAAGACTGAAATCAAAGGCACTTAACCACTAAGTGACATCCCCAGCCCTTCTTAATACATTATTAAGACACAGAGTGTCGCTAAGTTGTTTAAGGGTCTTGCTAAATTGCTGAAGTTGGCTTTGAACTCACAAAGTTCAAAGCCAGTCTCCTGAGCCTCAGTCTCCTGAGCCACTGGGATTATAGACATGTGCCATCATGCCTGTAAAAAAACTACCTTTTCTTTAAACAATATTTTTATGGTGAATCTAACTTGTAACTGATAGCTCAGCACTGGGAATGAGATATGAAATTGATAGCTGAAGGAGCAAAGAAAAAAAAAGAAACCCAAAAGAGTGTTTTAACTAATACAATTATTCCAAACCAAATAGTAAGGTCTTGATGCCACTAATTTCACACATTATTATTTTATAATACATTCTGTTATTCATAGATACACAAGAAAAAGTTCATTTGCACAATCCACATGTGCTGTTTGAACTTGAATGGAATATTTGTTTCTATGCTATATTTCTATGATGAACTCACAATAACTTTCCCCATATCCTTAGTTGATGAGATGAAGCCGGGATTCAGACCTGCTTTTACTCTATCTTGGTGCCTACAACATTTTAAACTGGATGGAACAGGGAAGGGTTAGCTTTCTTCCACATGTAAAGTGATATCGCCCTCTTTCCAATGCTGGCTTCATGGGCCTAGGTGTTGTGCAATTGCTCAGGGGCTCCACATGTGGTTTAAATTGTTATTGTCTCTGTCTTGGAGATTTTTTTTTTTTTTAAACAAGAGGCTCCACATTTCTAGTTTTCTTTGGGTCCAACAAATTATGAAACCATTCCTGTTTCTGGAAAATATCTAGACAGCTCTTTAAATAGTTTCTATATTTGTAATCATTATGAATTAAGAAAAAAAAAAAACCTAGGTTAATCAACTAACAAAAACATCCCTGGATAATCCTGGGACTGTTCCATTTCTTCTCATCATTACTAAAACTGCTTCCCCTCTCCGACATCAATTTCTTCTTCCCAGCAGGGCTGGTACTCCTTGTGCTCACTTGGTGCCAAAGTGCTCTCCAGCCACGAGGCTGCCTTCCAGAGTTTTCCAATAAGACGCTCCGCGGAGTGCTGTAGCTGTCTAGAATGTTCTTCATTTTGGCTTGAGCAAACCTTTTGGCAAGCTGCAGGATGTGGGACAGATGTGACTTCCTCTGGTTTCCTGAAGAAACACTTCCACCTTTGGAATTCATCCCCAAAATGAGAAGGGGTGGGGAGGAGAGAAGGAAGAAGTGAGAAGACATAAAGAGAAAAGAGAGATGATAGCACTGTCCAAGTTGCCTGCTTCTCAGACAGAATGCACCACCTTACCCTGTGTTCCTATAGACTCCTCTTTAATGGCTCTTACCACCTGGTAGAGGTTTAAATTTTTGCTCCTTAGCTCTGTAAGTAATGGAATATTGTCTAGTTCATTTGTTCGCCCCCAGACCATCAAAATTTTGATGAAATGTTTGGTTAAAATTAAATGCAACAAAATGAAAAAGAAAATTTCCCACAGTGGCTTTGGCACCTATACATTCCCATTAAAATTATGTGTTTTTCAGGTGAGCTGTGTGTAAACTTCCTAAAACTAAAACTTAATGAAACCCTAAAATGGATGTGTAAGTGCTTCATTACCTAAAAGCAATGTTTCCAATTAGTTTCTTTTTCTGGGTTTTATTTAGCTAATGGTGCAATTTAGCTAATGTTTTCGCTAAAGAGAAAGTGAGCTGCTGATTAAATTAATGTCTTCCTATAAGATAAAATGAATCACTATTAGCATAAATCCTTCCTCAATAGCATCTGACAAACCACTGCTAATTATCCAGCCAGCCAGTACTTTTCAGGCTGCAGGCTTATGAGTTTCTTTTTGCCTTTTGATTCTTTCTTTCTTTCTTTCTTTTTTTCACTTATTTTACTTTTCCTATAACATAAAACTCACCCATCAAATAGGTGTCTTCTGAAAGATACAAGTTAATGAGGCCACCATCCCCATAGACAATGAACATTTTTTTCTCATCTATCTTATCTGTCAAATTAATTAAATTTGCCTTGAAGACTGTCCAGCTCAATTCATCAAGTGGATGTATAAATGATAAGTAACATTGCAAGCATATTGTTTTTCCCAATGTTTAATTATAAAAATTGCCAAGCACACAGAAAAGTTGAAATACATTACAGCAAATACCCATGTACCCTTCACCAAGACCAAGCAAATAGTTTTTTAAAGCTTCCAGGTGATTCTGGCCTGTGGAAGTTCTGAGAACCACTGTGTTATTCCAGGGCTCTTTATACTTTTCACACTTTACTGTGACCTGGGTGCGGTGTCAAAGGTTTGTAATCCCAGTTACTTGGGAGGCTAAGACAAGAGGACCACAAGTTCAAGGCCAGCCAGGGCCCTGTCTCACAAAAAAAAAAAAAAAAGTTGGCCATGAAGCTCAGTGGTAGAACACCCTGCGTTCAATTCTTTAAAATTACCTGGAGATTGTTAACACCCAGACTATTGACCCCATTCCTAAAGTTTCTGATTCAGTATGTCTAGGGTTGGGCTCTTGAATTTGCTTTTCTTTCTTTTCTTAAGAAACTCTCAGATTCTGTTAATGTTGCCAACTCAAACTCACACTCTGGATAACATTCTACTCTGGAAGATGGGATATAGGGGACAGAAGAGAAAGGAAAGAAGGGCATCATTGGCTTGCTTTTGGTATGCTTTGGTGGCTGGAAGGAGTCCATGCACCAGGGGTTTGGTTGTCTTTTAGACGAGAGGACAGGAAAGTAAGTTTTGTTTTGTGTTAGGAGTAAAGAAAGTTAGGGCAAAAGTAAATGTCAGTACCTTTGGAGGCAGATTAGCAGGAAGATCAGGGAGAGCTGCCCTGAGGGCTTTGAGCATTTTAGTCTAGTTCTGATGGCCAGAAAAAGGGTACATGGATCTGCTCATGCATAATCATGAAGTTACAATCTATGAAAATTACTCATGTAGTGGCCAAATTAAGCTCTAGATCTCTGTCTCCACAGGTTATGTCACATACATAAACTGAACGTAAAATATAAAGTGCAACCATATTGATTCTAGCTTTTCTTTTTTCCCTCTCACACAAAACCTGAGAAAGCTGTTTTGCATTATCAATGTTCCCAACATCTGTGCAATTGGAAAGTCAACTCTTTCACTTAGAGGTATGAATTTTCGTTGCAGTCATTTGAGAAAGATGGGTTACAAACATGTGGAACCCAAGCCAAACCCTTCTAATCTAAATGGAAGTAAAAAGTACTCCTCTAGTCATGCAGTGTTTTGAAAATTGACAATTTTCTGAAATTATTCTTTAGCTTTTGCATGTGGAACCGAGGCTATCGGGCCCAATTCCATTCCTCAGTGCATGGAAAATGGTGGTTGTGGAACAATTCTGAGAACACAGGACTTAAGGGAAGTGTTTCTTTGTATCGCTACATAGAGCTCAATTGTATGAACATACTGCGGTTTCTTTATCCATTGTCTTGTTGATAGAAAAACAAGCTATTCCCAGCCTTTAGCTATTAGGAATAAAGCTGTTATGAACATTCTTGGACAAGTGTTTTAGTGAACATGTGCATTCATTTCTCTTGCATAAACATTTAGGAGTTGAATTGCTGGGTCAAAAAATAAACATAGGCTTAGTTTTATAAGAAATTGCCAGACTTTTTCCAGTGTGGTTGTACCATATTACACTCCCTTCAACAATGTGTGAGTCACGGCTGCTTTATATTCTCTCCAAAATTCAACAAGTTCTTTTTTCATTTTAGCCATTCTGGTGATTACATATGGTTACGTTCTTATGACTTTGAAAGGTATTTTCCCAATGGCAAATGACGTTGAACAAATTTTCATGTGTTTATTGGTTATTCATATCTCATCCTTTATTAAATGTCCATTGAAATATTTTGTTCATTTTTAAGTTANAGAACTAGACTAAAATGCTCAAAGCCCTCAGGGCAGCTCTCCCTGATCTTCCTGCTAATCTGCCTCCAAAGGTACTGACATTTACTTTTGCCCTAACTTTCTTTACTCCTAACACAAAACAAAACTTACTTTCCTGTCCTCTCGTCTAAAAGACAACCAAACCCCTGGTGCATGGACTCCTTCCAGCCACCAAAGCATACCAAAAGCAAGCCAATGATGCCCTTCTTTCCTTTCTCTTCTGTCCCCTATATCCCATCTTCCAGAGTAGAATGTTATCCAGAGTGTGAGTTTGAGTTGGCAACATTAACAGAATCTGAGAGTTTCTTAAGAAAAGAAAGAAAAGCAAATTCAAGAGCCCAACCCTAGACATACTGAATCAGAAACTTTAGGAATGGGGTCAATAGTCTGGGTGTTAACAATCTCCAGGTAATTTTAAAGAATTGAACGCAGGGTGTTCTACCACTGAGCTTCATGGCCAACTTTTTTTTTTTTTTTTGTGAGACAGGGCCCTGGCTGGCCTTGAACTTGTGGCCCTGTCTCTCCCTAACATTCAGTCAGGCAGGTCCTGTGGCTATATCTCAAGCAAAAGGCACAAACTACATGTAGATAGAAATACATGAGGATGTACAGAAGATAGAGACCTAAACAGATGCAGAGCACACAAAAGCAGAAATGTAATAGGAAGCAATGATCAACTCAAGGCGACCAAACAATTTTGGTGACTGACTGACCGACCCTGGCAGGACTATGTGTGAAGTATCCCACATCCCAGTGGAGGCTTCTGTCAGGCCAATGGACAGGCCAGGTCTCATCTCAGCAGAGTTGTACTGGATGCCTCTTGGACACATTCTCCTCATTCAATTCTTCATTCATCTGATATTTTTTGTATGGCTAATAATTAAATTTCCTTAAGGCAGATGAATCTTTCAAATAACATCTTTTTACTTATAAAAAGATATTTTAATAAAAGAAAATGAATTTGGAAACCAATAATACTTGTGAAAAGACAGATATCAGTGTATGAATGGATGAATGGATGAATAAATAAAGGCCCATCATTCAGATATTTAAACATTTTTCATTTTATGACAGTTATTTAGTTCTTCCTTCTCATTTAGAAATATGATTTGTCAAGAACTATGTAATGTTTTGAACAACCAACAATAAAAATTAAAGAAAAAAAATAAAAACTTTTATTATTAAAAAAAAATAGAAGATTGCTGTGAGATTGGTTTGAATTACTGAGATGCACTCTGTTACGTGTGCCTAAAAATAACGTAGAACAATTTTAAAGAACAGATTTCAACATTTTGTTCATTATAATATGAAAGATGGTGCATTGGAGTGCTTTAAATCTTTTAAACCTTTGCTGTGGTTGCAAGAATAGTGGGCATAAAAGGGGGAATCTGTCATTGTCATTCTGTTTTTATTATTAGTGCCTAGTGTAACTTTGGACACTAGACATAGACCTTGCGCTGCTTTCATTCATTTGTACATTAGACTATGGAGCAGGTATTTAGTATTTTTTTAAACTCTAAAGTCTTTTGGTTCTAGTCACATATTATAGCACCAGCATCATTTGGCTAAGAAAAAGATCATTTTTAATACAGGAATCTATGAGCTAGTGCTGTTTCCTGTTATCAATTGTTTTATAAAGTTTTATGACTGGGAGGAGATAAAAGGCTGCAGTAATAATAATCTCACAAAGTACATATTTGTTCTTCTTATTAATTCTGTCCCTCATCTCTCAAGTGCCTTGCTTGTATAGCCAATATTTCCTAACATGGTCTATTTTCTGAATCTGTTTGGCTTAGATCTAGATTTCAACAACAACAGAACAAATAAGTAATGTTCAATGACTATTAGCTAAGACAATTGAGAAAATATGCTTTTGGAAACTTTCAAAAAAAATCATGCTTTTAATAATTATCTCAAGATAAATATTTTTGTGCCTAGGTATAAAACAGTCACTACTATATTAATTGGATGGTTTACTATCTAATAAAATGGTAATGGAAACAAACAAGTTCAAAGGATCTGAAATTCCATAAATTACATTACGACAGAGACACCATCTATTGTCATCTCCAGAAGGAAAAAATGGGGTATCTTTTAAATTACTGTCAGCAATAAAAATTCTAAAGCAGAAAATTATTTTAGTTTTATGATGATGTCATAATATCCTCTCCTATGTTCTTTATGCAAAAACCTGCATGAGATTTTAACAATCACACCAGGTCCCTTTGTGGCAGAGCCGCAAAGAAGATCATGTGAAGAATTAGAAATGCCCAGTTATGTGTAATTAAAATCGAGTGCAAAGCTAAGTTCTGAGGAAAGTTAGAGAAATCTCTGGGGGCAAAAACTAAGGAATACTCTGATATGCACAAATACATTGACACTTTCTTTGGCTTCTGCAAGTTGCTAATTTTCCTTTAACAAGAGCTCTTGATCTCACTTATCATGGGCAAGCAGTGGTGAGTGGGCTCTTAGGCCAGAGCAAGGGGGATATTATAACAGAGGCCCTGAATAAAATGAGATCATTTAAAGTGATACACCCAGTATAAAGGTGGGCTAGGAAACATTCATCCACTAGCAAAGAAGATGAAGCTTGATTGTTTCCTCCTGGGCTGGAGATAAGGAAAAAAATTACCCACTATAAATTAAGAATGACATATCGCCATTGTGGAGGGGTTCACATTTAAAATGCATTCTTGTCTCAGAAAACAGCAAACTGAAGGTATAACATAAAAAGTTGGCTTCAGGGCCCACACAGTATGGACAGTGACATTAGCTAGCACTGGAAAGCAGCAGCCTACAAGAGACTGAACTGGGTATTGGCACCAAAACAGACTGGTAGACAATTGGTACAGAATAGAGGACACAGAGACTAATCCATAAAACTACAATTATCTTATATTAGACAAAGGTGCCAAAAACATGCATTGAAGAAAAGATAGCATCTTCAACAAACGGTGCTGGGAAAACTGGAAATCCATGTGCAGCAAAATGAAATTAAACCCCTATCTCTTACCATGCACAAAACTCAACTCAAAATGGATCAAGGACTTAGGAATAAATCCAGAGACCCTGCATCTAACAGAAGAAAAAATAGGCCCTAATCTCATCATGTGGGATTAGGCCTCAACTTCCTTAATAAGACCCCTGTGGCACAAGAATTAAAATAAAAAATCAATAAATTGGATGGACTCAAACTAAAAAGTTTCTTCTCAGAAAAAGAAACAATCTGTGAGGTGAATAGAGAGCCTATATCTTGGAAGCAAATCTTTACCAATTATATAGAGCACTAATCTCTAGGGTATATAAAGAACTCAAAAAGCTAAGCACCAAAAAAACAAATAACCCAATCAAAAAATGGGCAAAGGACCTGTACAGACACTTCTCAGAAGATAATATGCAATCAATCAACAAATATATGAAAAAATGTTCATCATCACTAGCAATTAGAGAAATGCAAATCAAAACCACTCTAAAATTTCATCTCACTCCAGTCACAATGCCAGCTATTATGACTACAAACAACAATAAGTGTTGCCAAGAATGTCGGGGGAAAGGCACACTCATACACTGCTGGTGGGACTGCAAATTGGTGCAGCCAATATGGAAAGCAGTTTGGAGATTTCTTGGAAAATTTGGAATGGAACCAACATTTGACCCAGCTATCCCTCTCCTCGGTTTATACTCAAAGGACTTAAAAACAGCATACTATAGGGAAATGGCCACATCATTGTTTATAGCAGCACAATTCACAATAGCTAAATTGTGAAACCAACCTAGCTGCCCTTCAGTAGATGAAAGGATAAAAAAAAATGTGGCATATATACACAATGGAATATTACTCAGCAATAAAAGAGAATAAAATCATGGCATTTGCAGGTAAATGGATGGAGTTAGAGAAGATAATGCTAAGTGAAGTTAGCCAATCCCCAAAAACCAAATGCCAAATGTTTTCTTTGATATAAGGAGGCTGATTCATAGTGGGATAGGGATCGGGAGCATGGGAGGAATAGATAAACTCTAGACAGGGCAGAGGGGTTAGATGGGAAGGGAGGGGGCATGGGGTTATTAATGATGGTGGAATGTGATGATCATTATTATCCAAAGTACAGGTATGAAGACACTAATTGGTGTGAATATACTTTCAACCAAAGATATGAAAAATTGTGCTCTATATGTGTAATAAGAATTGTAATGCATTCTGCTGCCATATATTAAAAAAAAAGAGAGAGCGACTGAACTGTATCTGCCTCTCTTTCCAACAGACTCGAGTTCAAAGTTTGCTCACACGCATGTGCAAGTGCACACAGAATTTTAAAAAACATTTTTTTAAAAATTTACATAAAACTATAGCAAAAAAAGAGGAAACTAAACTTTAGTAGCAGCTGGAACAATCCCCGGCAGCGGCAGGAGAAGAGGTTTAACTTAGTTGATTTTCCATGGTTGTTGGTTGGTTGCCTTCTCACAGTAATGGAAGCTGCACATTTATTCAAGGGACCAAGAAGCTGGTGGAAGTTTGCTTCTCCTGGCAGCACCCCGATGCAAACCGAGGGTCTGGGGGATCTTGTCACTCTTCCAGGATCTGAATGGGATGTACATTGAAAGGTGTGCAATGTTCAGTCCTAAGTATAACAAAACCTGATAAGCAGGAAGCTTATGTACTCAGAGAGTAGCATGGTTGTGTCCAAGAGCTGTATCATTTTGAAGACATGTGGTACCACCCTCTTGCTGAAACCATTGGTCCCCTGTGGAAGCTTGCTAGGGATTACAGTGGGTTTGACTTAGTTGAAAGTTTATTTAAATCTTGGAAGAATTTTATGAAGCCTCCTCACCAAGGACACCCATCCAGGGATTTCCAGGAAGAAACAGAGCTTCTTAAAGCAATTTTCCCAAATGATGCCACATATTTTCTGGGACATATGAATTCTGATTGTTGGTACTTGTATACTTGGGATTACCCGTCTGGGTAACAAGGCAGCCAGACCAAACTCTGGAAATCTTGATGAGTGTTTTTGACCCAGAAGTTATAGACCAGTTTTACATGAAAGATGGCATTACTGCAAAGGATGTCCCTGTGAGAGTGGAATTTGTGACCTCACACTAGGTTTTGTCATTGATGCCACACGGTTCAATCCTCATGGGTTTTCAGTGAAGGGAATGAAATCGGACAGAGTTTATTGGACTATTCATATTGCTCCAGAACCAGAATTTCCTTATGTGAGCTTTGAAACAAACTTAAGTCAGACCTCTTACAGTGACCTGATCAAGAAAGTTGGGAAAACCTCAAGCCACAAAAATTTGTGACCACTTTTGGTCCATCAGAGTTCTAAATGCCACATAGGGCTTTCCTCTCTCACCCCAGAAGACTGAAGGTTTTAAATGTCTTGGTTGCTAGAGTGCTGTGTTCAATGGTTACAATTTTGTTTTTAGCTATTTTTGCTCAGAAGCAGCAACAACAGAAGATTTGATGAAGAAAAAATACTAAAAGAGAATACACATAAGTGGTGGCTGCTTTCTAGATATTGATACTGGGGGCCATGCTTTCCCTAACCACCACCTTGTAGATGCAGAAAGCAGTAGATGAAGGACAGCGTAATCATTTTGAAGTGTATGCGTTATTACATCAAGGAGTTAGCTCTCTTGCATGAATGTTCTGTGTTTAGGTGTTCTATGCCACTCTTGCTGTGAAATTGAAGTACATGCAGAAAAAAACATTTTACTATGTAAAACATCACCACACTTGTGAAAACAATTCAGTTCAGTTTATGCATGTCGTAATATTTCTGCAAGTATTATTCAAAATTCCCCACAGAAGAGGCTTTTGTCCTTGCTAGGTATTGGCCTCAGCCTAATAATTTGGGACTCTTCTATTAAATTGTTGTCAGAAACTTATATCCAGTTACCTCCACTTTCTAGAACCATATTCTCTACTGTTAAGGAAACCAGTTTCTACTTCATACAGATTTTTTTTTGCAGAAGCAATTAAATTTTTCATTCAAAGGTTAAGTCTTTAAGACAATGATTCCAATTACTCATTTGGGGTATTAATTTTAATTAGTGTTTTTGCATTTGTAGTCCTTTAATTGATTTCTTCCCTCAACATGGTGTCTTCCTTCCAGCCCCACAAATGAAGCAACTCACTTAAACTGTGGGCTTTTGGACCAACCTTATACCCCAGGTGGAAAGTGAAAGAAGGGCTTTGGGTTTAAGGACATGTTAATTTGGTCTCCTTTTTATTGGCATGGAAACTTCTGGAAGGCAAGTGACAACATTAAAAGTCTTCAACAAAGAAAATTTAAGCATCTCGAATGTTGACTATCAGGAAGGACCCATAGAAAGTTACAGATTGAGATGCACTGACTGAACTGTATACCGTATGCTATACTCTGTTCTTTAATAGGTGAGATTAGCTTGTAATAAGAACCATGCCTTTACTAACTTTGCTAAGTAGTGATATAAAAGGATTCTTATCACTAAGTAGATAAGTAGGGAGATTTAGCATCTAGGTTGTCCTGGACTCATTAAGTGTTGTCAACTTGGATCGTCCACTTTAACTTTTGCTTTTAATAGGTATTGCCACTAATTTTCACTAATAGTATACTGTAAGCTTTGGTTCAAAGCACAATCAGGGGTCTTCCATCTGAAGACTGTTCTGTCAAGTGGGTGCTATGACTTCGACTGTTCCTGTGTCATCTTCCTTCCACCATAACCTTCATAGGACCAACCTAATGACGCCCAGAAGGAAAACTGCCCAGGTTATTCTTATAGTAACATGTAGCAGAATGTAAGGATAGAAAAATAAAATTAAAAATTCCAAAAGTATTCAGCAGAAAATGACTAGCAATATAGGCTTTCAAGAGATGGAATCTTTTAGATACACAGCAAAATTACTTAGATCCTTCCTTCCTTCCTTCCTTCCTTCCTTCCTTCCTTCCTTCCTTCCTTCCTTCCTTCCTT
>NW_026000240.1:18657978-18687547 GCF_001458135.2 Marmota marmota marmota | reverse complement strand
TTTCTTTCTTTCTTTCTTTCTTTCTTTCTTTCTTTCTTTCTTTCTTTCTTTCTTTCTTTCTTTCTTTCTTTTACCAGGGATTGCACCCAATGGTGCTGAACCACTGAGCCACCTCCCTGATTCTTTTCATTTTTTTGTTTTGAGACAGGGTCTCATTAGGTTGCTTGGGTCCTTGCTAAGTTGCTGAGGCTGGCTTTGAACCTGTAATCCTCCAACCTCAGCCTCCTGAGCTGCTGGGATTACAGGTGTACACTACCAAGCCAGGCTAGACTTTATATTTCTTGTACTCACAATATTTTCTTAATAATTTCTGAATTGAGCAGTGATGATGCTTTGTTCCTTCTGTAATTATAAACAAAACATGAGCAAAACTAAAAAAGTGTTTATAAACATAAAATCTACTTGGTTTTAAATCAAGTGGTTGGAACACTATTTTGACTTGTATCTCAAGCATGCTTTTGATTGATTGTTTCATTGAGGAAGCTTTCAATCAGCCTGATCTGTCTGAGTCTTCACTGACCACAGCACCTAATGTTTTGAGTTTCTATTGAGGACTTAGTCTCAAGGTGGATTTTGTTTTGGAGCAATATCCTAATAGATTGGTGACATTCATGATTGGAGGACTGATTTATTTTTTTCTTTTCTCCTAAAAGACTGCAGGCTTCTAACACTGGAAACTTGCAGAAATTTTTGTGAAATAAAGCCTAGAAAAATGAAAATTATACATTGAGCAACAAAATGTCCCAGTATAATAGAAAAAAAAAATTGGTGGCATAAAGTTTCTCTTCGTTGGTGATGGACTTAAGTCAGTTGAAATGTATTTCTATATAAGAATTCAAACTTCAATAAAAATTGCTTACTTAAAAAAAAAAGTGGGCTTCAGTTAGTAGTACTGCTGGGCACCCTAGAAACAAGGGCAAAGTTATTTGGAGAGAGCTCATTGTAGACAGGACCTCCTCTACACCTCACATGCTCCCAGCCATCACCCTGAACTTCAAAACACATGTAGTGATTGCCCCCACTATCTTCTCCTTTCCTCTGTGTTTCTTTATTAGCACACAAAGTAACCCAACATCACACAGAGATAAGAGAAGTATAGGGTACGACGAAGGTTTAGGGTGCAGCCAGTATCAAACAATGAGTTCATGGACATATAGGGAACTGATGAGCTTGTGCAGAATACTTTCTCATCTCTACAATGGGGGTTATCATGCTAATCTATCTCATAGGCTTTTTATAAAAATAAAATGCATGAATATATGGAATGTAGCTAGAATAATAACTACACCTGGAAAATATATATGTATATATATTAAACACTAAAAAGGAGTAGGTATTCATACCAATATCAGCATCATCATTATCTTTATTGTATTACAGGCAATTGTTCATATTACTCCACCTATTTTATGTTATGTTGTGTTTTCTCCAAATATACCCAGATACATATCTATCTGGCCTGGAATCAAATCTTGATTTAAACCTAGCAATCTCAGAATTAGGTCATTTCACACAGTTGGCTTCTCTCTTGAGAAGCAGCAGAACCAAGAACTATGAGAAAATTGAAGGAAAACTATTACACTTAATAATTACAATATGTGTATCTGGGATTTGCTATTTACTTTTTGTTTACATTTAAGCTATACTCATGTATGTTTTCAGTAAAAATTATTTGCTTTATAAATACCATGTGTCTATCTTGGTGTACACATATTTTAACTCTTCAGAATTCAGAAAACATCACCTGGGTATATACTTTAAGATGAACACATGGTTGATTAAGTGTATGCAGCTTTTACCTCAGGAGCACGTGTCAAAGTCACCCCAGTCCTACTACCTCCTCCTACCCCTACCTTGTGGTTTCGAGAACCACGTGATATTGATGTGCAGCTGATTAATTTAAATTTATTCTATGGAGTGATTTTTGTTCAGCTGTGTGCTATAATTATATATTTACTTGCTCTATACTTGGTGAAGGATAGAGTCCTATTCCATTCATCTTCTTGTCTCATTAAATACCTAGCACAGTAATTTACAAGTACTGGGATTTTTCATTCATTTAGTCATTTATTCATTCCATGAATGTTCATTGACTATCTTGAAGTTTCAGATACTGGTTTTGACTTAGGTGGAGAAGAATACACAACCAAAATTTACTCACTTGACTTTTCAATTGAACCTGAATACAAGTCATCTAACTAGTAAGTGAACAAGTCATGTGAACCAATCAGGAGGTATACTAGTTCCCAAGTGTACTATTTTCACCGTATGCTGTACTGACTTTATTTTATTTTTTGGTAGGGAGGATTGAACCTAAGGTGCTCTGCCACTAAGCCACACCCCCAGCCCTTTTAATTTTTTATTTTTTGAAATAGAGTCTTGCTAAGTTGCTGGGAGTGGCCTGGAACTTTCTATCCTCCTTCCTCAGCCTCCCAGGTAGCTGGGATTACAGGCATGTGCTATCATGTCCCACCTATATACTGGTTCTTATGAGAAAAATAATCGTAGGATAACTCAAAAATGACAGGCTCATAATAAGGAAGCAAGATCTGAAGTCATGGCTTTCCTCTCTTCACCCAGGTCCAGTGGGAGATGGACATCAAGGTGGCTGGCGTTGGCCATTGCTCATAGCAGCTATTGCACTCCAGACAATACTGCTGATGTGCCCTTGAGCTACACCATCAAGGGCTTTGATCTAGAAGGTCAAAATGTCATTTGACTAGGCTTAGAAGTTGTGAAAGTAAATGTTTTCTTCTTCAAATTAGAAGCAACTTACACTGAGATGGCAAAATTGCAATGCCAGAAAAGAATGCAGTGATTACGTAATTTCAAATGGGGGAATTATGGCCAAGAAGGTTTAAGCAGATTGCAACCTGTTAGCTAAGCTAGGGCATATCTTACAGTTCTTATGTCGGGGTTCCTTGTTCATTCTCAAATGAGGCACTAGGAGGAGCTCATTGCAAAAAGTATGATTTGAATTAATTTCTAAATTTTTCTCAATGTGGTAAAAATTTAGGATCAGAGAGTCTTCTTTTTTTTTTTTTTTAGGAAGACTCGTGAAGTATGAACACAAATTACTGTGCATTTCACAAAATCCATAGGATCACGTAAGATTTTGGGGACTAAATAGACTGTGTCCCCTTTAGTTTATCTGAAGACACCAAAAGACTTCTGTATCTCAAATAGGACCCTACCACTTGCTTAGGACAAGTATCCTAATGTCAGTTGGTCATGGGAATAATGTACTTCTTCCTCCCCAGAACAAGACTCACCTACACACTCTGTTGCCTACAATGAAGTTTTTATCACATAAGCAATATTTGGTGGCATGATGAAATGAAATGAGAAATAATCAGTTTAATGAATATATATAGTGAGTATTGCTGCACTGCAAGGCAGAGAGAAATTTTAAGAAATTCAGCAGACATTTCTGGGAATGTATTTTGTTACATTTGTGGAGAAATAAGGAATTATCCATAGCAACTGAGGTAACAGTGAAATAATTCTTAACCAAAGAAAAATCTATAATGTAACCCATTATGAATTTTATAGTTTTATTGTTGTGTACCTAAACAGGCTTCTACCCCAGTCTTATGAGTACTCTTTATCTGTGATAAAGTATTAGGCCATTTGAATATTCAGGACCTATATTCCCATCCTGGAAATCTTTGGCATGGTGAATTAAATACAGTCAGATGTAAATAAAAACATTAGGTTGGCTATGTCTCTCAGAGGTTTAATATTTTTAGTGTTGTCTTACTCTTTTTATCAATCTGAAAAAGGAGCTTACGTTTTTGGGAAAAATACCATGTATTGGCAATTGTTTGCAAGTTATTTTATGACAGCTAGTTGGTTAACTTCTCCATTACACTAAGCATTTTATAAGTGATGCTGTAAACCTGCCCACTGCATAGCATGATTTAGTTGGTTAATCCATTTACAGAAAATGCTGAGTATTGTGTGGGTGCTGGTTTCACTGAGAAGCAGAGCCCCAGCCACATCCACAGGTTGGGCGTGTGCATTCTTTTGCTCCTTATTTGTGCATGCTATAAGAAGCCCTGCACAGATTCCAGTATTCTGCCCAAAACCCAAGAGTGACACCAAGAGGACACTGTATATCCAACTGCAAATGAAACAGCAGAAGAAGTTGGATGCCACATACGCACTTCACAAAATCTCTGTGTTCTTACTCATTTAAGGATCAGGGAAATTACCATTTGGAGAGGTAGCACTGCATGTGTGTATTGCTCTACTGAACGTCTTGCTGCATGTGCTGAAAGTCAAGGTCCTGGCCACACTTTACTCAGCCATTTCTCCGTGGTTGTCCCCACAGGGAGGAACCTGCAGGAAAGAGGTCATATTTCCCCTCAAATACAAAACAGGCCTGTTTATTATTTGTTAAAAATAACCAACTGACCTTCCAGTATTCTGGTGCCTGTGATTATAGAAGGAGATTGTCGAGACACAGAGCTACCAATATCTGCATTATGGTGTGGTGGTGGATGCAGGAATCTATGCAGCTGATAAGACTGAAGAGACTTAAATACACACAGACATGCATGAATACAAGTTAAGCTATAGAAATCAGAATGAGATCCAGATAGTACTATGGGATGAGTTTTCCATCATTTTGGAAAGTTTGTAATTTCTTTTTGTGGATCTGGGCATTGAACTCAGGGCCTGGCTCATGCTAAGCACATACTGTACCACTGAGCTACAGCCTCAGCCCCAAGTTTTCAATTTTGGTTAGCTTACAACCTCACAGCTTCCTGTAATGTTATAAAGTTACACATATAAGATATGAGAAGAAAACTCGGGTAATGAATATGAAGAAAATGTCTAGTATATTTAAAAGAATCAAGGACAGTAGTGAAGATCCGTCTCAAATATAAAGCTGTTATTACAAGTCAGTGGTAACAAGGGAGCAAAACATCTAGGAACGATAACTAACTTTCTTGAACACTGGACTCTGGGCCAGGTGCTGTTCTGAGCAGTTAATATTTATTTTTATTGAACTCTTAAAACAATCCTAAGTGATAGTACTCACATCTCCATTTTATAACTGAAGAAGTCAAAGCACACAGAGGACTGGATTAATTAACATTTAGTAAATGCTGATACTTAGCATAACATGCATTTTAAATATCCCAGGAATTCTGTAAAGTATTTCTCTGCACCTTTGTGTACAAGTTCACTGAAGCCCAAAGATGTTAAGTAAACAGTACAAATTTATGCAAGGGGTGTATCTACAATTCAGACTCTGATTGGCTGCTCACTAAAACTGCTTTCCTTTTTCCTGTAGCAAACAACTTTCCTAGAACTGACAGGTAATAGAAAAATCAGCAAATTTAACTCAGCACATCTGCATTCTAATTCCACGTCTTAAGTCCTTTCCAATTATGACTATGCTTAGTATCACCTTGCCCAGGAATATGTAGATGCATTTCAATAAACGTGTGACTGCTGTTGATCTGCACAGACTTCTAATTCAGTAGACACAACTGACAGAAATGGAGTCATGGCCCAGATAGCCTTCATTTGAGCTTAAGCCACCAACAAGCACTTGAAGAGAATGAACTGCAAGAAAAATTCCTGTGTAATTTTTCGCAGGTGAGAAGATGTGGCTTCCTTCTCCTGAGGAATCTCCTGAGTGAGAATCCCTCCCATGGAGCCCTGGAAGGAGCACACCACACAGTGGAGGCTGGATCAGGAAGAGACAATGGCTGAGACTGCCCTTCTCTACCTCTTGCCTGGCTGAGGGGCAGCAGAAGCAGCAGCAGGTGCATCAGAAAGGTCTCTGCATCGTCATGATCTCTTGTCCCATGAAGTCAATGACCCTGAGGACAAAGGGCCTTAGCGTCCGATAAGCATTCCTGGTAAAGTCATCGGTATCTTCATTTACGATGTAAACCATCTGGTCTGCACTGTTTTTAATATCGTATCTGTTATTATTTTCAAACTTTGTCATCACTGTGAGATAAAATGAGAAAACTATCTTAAATAATTAGCTGTTAAAACTGGCCTCAATGAGGCTTCCTGCATCATTTTTCAGGGTGTATGGAAAAAGAAAAATAGTTTTTTAAAAATTTCAGTTGAGGGGGCTGGGGCTGTAACTCAGTTGTAGAGCACTCGCCTCACACGTGCAAGGTGCTGGGTTCAATCCTCGGTACCACATAAAAATAAATGAATAAATAAAGACATTGTGTCCATCTACAACTAAAAAAAAATCAAAATTCAGTTGAAACACACAGGACTGATTGCAACATCAAAATATTCCATCACCTTATGAATATTAATATCATTTAGAGTTGAAAATATTTGTTTTGATCTCATTTAAGTATTGATGTGGTTTAATATTGAAGACATTTGTTTTAATCTCATTTAAGTATTAATATCCTTTAGTATTGAAAATATTTGTTTTAATCTCAAGGCAAGATAATATTTTTCATAAAAGATTAAATGTGTCTTGTATAAAGCTGATCTTATTTATTACTTCTATTCAGAACTTTAATTATAAAGCTATTTTAATGAAATTTTACACTGTGTGATAAGTTAGTTGATTTGGTAAGATGATCAGGGTCATTACTAATTAACACAGAAAAAGGAACCAAGAAGATTTGAAGGCCTTGTGTTGTGGAGGAATGAGTTTGTAGAGCTACAGCTTCAAGCAATACTTCATTGATGAACACAGGGTAGAATTCATGTGTCCAAATTCATGCTTCCTACTTTGAAAGAAAAGACATTGGACTGGATTTCAGTAAATCTAGTAATTCACTTCATTTTTCTGCTCCTCCTTTTCTTTATCTGTGAAAGGTAAATTATGGGTAGATAGATTAAGCATACAGGAGGGATTGCCCATATAATGTACAAAATTCTTTTCAGACTAAAGCTAATGATTATAAAGCTTATAAATATATAATGTTAAATAAAATAACTCCCTACATTAATTTCTGGAGGACAGTCTTTTCTCTTTTTAACACCAGGAAAAAGATCAATATAAAAAAGGAAATGGGTATTCAATAATGCAAATTTCTACCTGATTAAAATATTGCTGACCACTACAGAATTGTATATACTTTGCAGAATCTCAAAATTCTGGAACAACTATTGGCAGATAACAAGCAATTAAGAGAGAGAAATGACAGAAATAAAACAGGTCAGCCCTAGAAAAGAAATTGATGATAAAATTTTATAACAAATTAAATTCTAAAAATGTATTTTATTAACTGAAATTAGTTATCTTTATTTGATCTGAGGGATATTAAAAGAATTGTCCAATAAGAATATGTTTCCTCTAGATCTACTGTAAAAAATTAACACATTTGTCTAAAATATCAGAAACATCAGCTTGTTACAGTATCAGGTTTTTGTTGTTTTTTGTTACCAGGAATTGAACTCAGGGGCACTCAACCACTGAGCCACATCCCCAGCCCTGTATTTTATTTAGAGACAGGTTCTCACTGAGTTGCTTTACACTGTCACCATTCCTGAGGCTGACTTTGAACTCGAGATCCTCCTGTCTCAGCCTCCCAAGCTGCTGGGATTACAAGTGTGTGCCACCACACCTGGCCAGGGTCAGTATCTTGAAGTAGCTGTTTACATGGGATGTTCCTACCTTGGTGGGTCTCACTGGTCTCTGATATGCCATCAGTAGACTGGAGTTGCTTTGGACCTGAAATGTTCCCAAAGGTCTATATGTTAAAATCTTGATCCCCACTTTGACATTACTAGGGAGTGCTAGAAACATTAAAAGGCAGGACCTACTAGGAGGTCTCTAGGTAACTGAAAGGGGATCATCAAATCCTAGTTTTCTCCTCCTCTTCCCTTTTGTTTCCTGGCCATGAGGTGTGCATGCTATTCAACCCTGCTCTTCCGCCATGATATGTTGCCTCCACGTAGGCCCAAAGAAATGGGAACAAATGATCATAGAATGAAACCTCCAAAACTCTGAGTTTTAACTTAACTTTCCTCTTGTCAGTTGCTTATCTGAGGTAGAGTAAATTAACAGACAAAATTTGGAAGTCCAGGATGTCTGCACATGGACCAACCGTAGAGATTATAATTTTCTCAATGGTTTAAGGAAGTAATCCACCAGGGAAGGCCTCCTACAATGTTGGACAATTTTATGTTATTTCACATGTAGCTCTGAGAGATGAACATTCTAATTTCATTCACTCAAGCTAATAATTCCAGGGTCTTTCATAAGGGGAGAGTCTAAGAGGGCAGGAACATGTGAATGGGATTAGGGAAAAGGAATGGAAGCATTCTGGATGGGGAACATGGAAGGGAGGTTTGGAGCACCATTAGAGGAAATTTTTGTCTAACTGTTGCCTGGTCATCACTCCCAAGATGGAAATTTGATGGTCCTTTATCTGTCATACTTGAGAACATTTTAATGGAAGAGAAGATACAAAACCTACTAGAAGACAGATTGATTACATCTTCTACAATTTTATGTCACTACTAATTCTTGGGCAGGTAAAATTTACCAAAATGCCTTATTTCCTTAAATATTTTTGAACAAGTTATTAAAAAATGAAATAACTTGTTGAAAAAATAGATATTAAAATAAATAAAGCTGCAAGTGGACTGGGGGTGTGGCTCAAGCGGTAGTGCGATCAACTGGCATGCGTGCTGCCCGGGTTCAACCCTCAGCACCACATACAAAGAAAGATGTTGTGCCCGCCGAAAACTAAAAAATAGATATTAAAATTCTCTCTCTCTCTCTCTCTCTCTAAAAAAATAAATAAATAAAACTGCAAGTGACTTTTCTCGGCATGACATTCCCGTCACATATTTGATTATAGGAGGTGGAGAGAATGCAGTCTGTGCCTAAGGAAGGCTTTTCTGTGTATGAAAACACAATCAGGGGAGGGGATATAAACATACCTTAAATCTTTTCAAAAGTGGTCACTATGTACATATCTGAATATACCACAATGAATGCCACCTTTATGTATATCTACAGAGCACCAATTCAAAAACAATAAATAAATAGAAGGAAGGTTATGGAGTAGAGGATGGGGAATAGGGGGAGGAGAAGGGGAGGGAAGTGGAAGCATTGGGAACTGAATTGGAGCAAATTATATTCCATGCATTTATGATTAAGTCAAAATGGACCCCAACATTATGTGTAACTATTGTGTATTAATAAAAACATTTTTAAAAGTGGTCACTAAAATGGTTTAGTATCTTTTAAAAAAGTTTTGAGGATTTTAAAGTCCTAAGTCTAAAAAGTAAAAACATTTACTGCTGATTAAAATGTCCTTTGATGAACAAAATATCCTGATAACTAAAGCCCTTTAATATAAGAAATTTCTATCCAGATATCATGACGGTTTAAGAAGCAGTCTTTTGACAAGTTAATAGACTAATCGGCAAAGCCAAGACTTAGAAACATTATGATTCTACTATATTGAACAGAGTTCCTCTAAGGAATCCTAAGAATCCATACATGAGATCTCAGATGTCTGGGGAAGATAGAGGAAAATTACTGGGCATGCACCTGTCACTTAAAACCAAAGAGGCATTTCAACTAGGTAACATCAATCTAGCCTTCACCCATTCAGTGGTACCCTGTGCTGGGCATTGTATTACACATCATCAATTCTTATACCTGCCCAACAAGGTAGGGATAGGTAGCACTATCTTATTTATGATAAATTGAAGCACCAACAGGTTAAGAAATACGTTCATGGTTGCAGAACTACTAAGATAGAGCCAGAGTTGAAAACACATTGACTCCAAAGCTTATATCATTTTTATTTCATTCTTCTTGTTATTTTTTTTAAACTCAAAACACATATAAGAAGAGAAAAGTGAAAACATTTTATCTTTTATTTAACTTCTGTCAGGGTAATAGAAGAATGTGAACAACTATTTTTTTTTAACTTGAACAACTTAAAAACTACCATTTTAAAGAAAGAGAAATGGTCTAGGAGATGTCAGATTTGCAAGGACAAATTCCTATATTTACCTGCAAGTATGAAAAAGATCTAATAAATCTATTAAGAATAAAATTCCTAAATTTTGACACAGTGAAGAGTTTTGCTCTAGCATTTTAATGTCTCTATGTGTGTTTTATAGTTATTTTATAAAGAGAGTAATTTAATACAAGTTTTGTCTCCAGTAAATTCTTCGAGTTTATAGCATTTGGTTCACCAAATCTGCCTGTTCCTCTCATTTCTGATCTAGGTGTCAGCATGGCTCCATAATATTTGTATGGAAAGAAAATAGGCCATCATCAATTCATGAGGACTTCAGGAACATGGTGGGCAGCTACATGTGCTTGGGAGACACCTGTTTGTATTTGGAAAACAGGTGTTTAAGGGAGTGAAGTAGCTGATGAAAATTGCAGTGGAGAAGGAAATCACAGGTGGAAGCCCTTTACGACTAAGCTGTTAATGTCCTTCTTTGTTGCCTGCTCTGACAGCCACCACTACTGCCAGGAACGAGGTAACTGAGCTAGCAACCAAGAGCTTTTCTCTACTCCTGTTTTTTCTGTTTTCCTTCCAGATGATATCTGGAACATCTTAAAAGTNTTTTAATCAAATTTCTCTTAAAAGTAGTAGCGATACCATTTTTGTCCGTTCCTCTTCTTCCTGTGCCAGTAGGAAAAAACCTCTGGTTAAGGGGACAAGGTCCCTCTCCAACCCTGAGAGAAGCAAAGATAACTTAGCTTGTCACAAGGATTGTGAAAATTTCAAAGAATCACCAGAATTTGGACATGAGACTGTCCATCCTCCCACACTTCTGTCTGTACTTCGCTTTCGTGCATTCCTTCACTAACCCAACAAATATTTACCAAACCAGGCTCCAGAGGGTGAAAATACAGTAACAATCAGACAGTGAACTTGTCCACCCTGCTGGTGCTTGCATTTTAGTGGTTCAAGGTTTAAAAACATGATAACAGATATTTAAATTTAAACTTACAAAGCACCACTATAAATAAAACTGAAGATTGAAGAAGATCATGGAGCAGAGGTTCCAGAAGGTCAGGGGGCCTCTGAGCTTCCTGGACTCTGAGAAGGAAACAGCACAATAAAATTGTGGGGAGAGTTCCAGGAAGACAGGGAGCTCGCCCAGAGGCCCAGAGGTGGCAGTGAGCTTGGGATGCTCAAGGGACAGAAAGAGAAAGAGGTCGGGTGACAGGGCCACAGTGAAGGAAGAGAACCCAGGTGAGAGATGAAGACAGAGGTAAGCTCACACCTGAAGGCCATGGCGAGGGGTCTGGAACTGGTAATCATGACAACTGGAGGATTTGAACCTGTGGGGTGGGCAGATCTGACTGAGGCTGGATCCTGAGAGGTGGGAGCAGAAACAGGGAGGGGGCCACTGCAGTGCAGGTGAGAGCTGCTGCTGGCTGGCTGAGGTGGCAGGTGCAGGCCGGCCCTGGGGAGGGACAGTCAGAGGGAGGACATGGGTTGGACAAAGAACCCACAGGAATCCCTGATAGATCAAGGAAAAGAGAGGGCACAAGGGAGTATCAGTTTTCAGGCCAGGGAAACAGTGGGTGGTGATGACTTTAACTACAGGGAAGGTGGTGGGATAAATGGAAGGACTGGAAAGCAGGACTCAACAGTTCAGGCTGAGGTATGTTATGCTTAAGAAGGGGCCAAAGCAAGACCAATTGAATATTTATTTATTTATTTTTGGTACCAGGGATTGAACCCAGGGATGCTTAGCCACTGGGCCATATCCCCAGCCCTTTTTATTTACTTTTTTTGAAATTTTGAGACAGAGTCTTGCTAAGTTGCTTAGGGCCTCACTAAGTTGCTTAGGACCTTGCTAACTTGCTGAGGCTGGCCTGGTACTTGTGATCCTCTAGCCTCCTGAGCCACTAGAATTACAGGTGTGCGCCACTGTGCCCAGCCAAATTGAACACTTAAATTGAAAATATGTATTATAAGAATATTATATATATATATTATAAGAATATTATAAAATATGTATTATAAGAATAATTCAAGAAGGGAATGGGAATTTGAAATGAGATTTAGAAGAAGGAATGAGATGGGCTAAGATTCCTTGGATTCAAATAGAAAATATTTTTCAAAAAAGCTATTATCAGAGAGAGAAACTAAATTATTTCATGATTTACATATTTCTGAATTCTGGGTGATGATAAGTAATAAGAACAATATCAACTAAGACTACCATTTACAGAATGCACACCGAGTGTCAGTTTACATATAATCTCTAATAACAACCCTACTCTAAGAAACCTACTGTTATTCCTTTTTAATAGATGAGGAAATGAGCTCAGAGAAAGTGAGTGTCAAGCCCACTAAAATCATGTCCTTCTGCATCTGTGACCCCTGTCCTTTCCACTCTATCACTGTTTATTGCAGTCGAGATTGTGGTCCTTTGTGTGGTTCAAGGAATGTGGAAAGTCACCAAGCTGAAGTAGGTGGAGGAAGCGTTAGAACAGTGCAGGAGTCATCGTCCTGGACACCGGGCTCACTCCACAAAGCTGCCACAGCCTCTAGACCTGACCCCAGTGACCTAAAACCTGCCATTTAACGTGTATTTCTGAACATTCGTGAGTAAGACTATGACACCACTAACTTCCTCCTTCTCACCTCCACTCTACGGTTCTGGCAAAAAAGATTTTATGAGCACTGTACCTACTAGATTTAAGATGGAAAGAAAGAACTGTAAGAAAGAAAATGGAGACGTTGCTGAATGGCCTTTTCTATTTCTAACTAAATGAAGGGCAATGAGCTAGAATACTTCATCTGCTTTTACTTAGGACAGGAACACCATGTTCTATCATTCAGATGAAGGGATTTTTTGTATATTAAACTCTTTTTTTTCCCCTCTTTGGTACTGGAGATTGAACTCAGGGGTGCTTGACCCCTGGACCGCATCTCCAGCCCTTTTTATTTTTATTTTGAGACAGGGTCTCATTAAGTTTCTTAGGGCTTCACTAAGGTCCCCAGGCTGGCCTCAAACTTCCCATTCTCCTGCCTCAGCTTCCTGAGTTGTTGAGACTATAGGTGTGGGCCACCACATCCAGCTCTAGTATTAGACTTTTTAGAAAACAGGTAATAAAAAATAGGGTTAAAAACATTCTCAGAAAATTAGGAAAATAGTATTCGTTATAATCCTACTATATACAATTAATGTTATTCTTTTTTAATTTGTTCTAATTAGCTATACATGACAGTAGAATGCACTTTGACACATCCTACATAAATGGAGAATAACTTCTCATTCTTCTGGTTGTACATGATGTGGAATCACACAGGTCATGTAGTCATACATGCATTTAGGGTAATATTCTTTAACATACAACTGTTGAGGGTGATTTTTGTTTTATAAACCTTATATGGAATTTGCTTAAAGCCAGACAAACTCCATCTTGAATCTGCCTCTTTGAAGTATGAATTGGCTGTGGGTGATTGACTAGGCAACCCCCTCCTTCTCCAGAGCTGACAGCTCACAAGACACTCTGCTCATTGCCTTGCAACAATCCTACTATGAAACCTTCTACCTGCAGCCCCTACCAACCAATCATAAACATCTCAAGCATGCAATTAAGATCAGACCATATTTCTGCTGGATCCCTTAAAAACCCCCCTTCCCCTGTCCTTTGTCTGAGCACACCTTATCCCTTTTAGTTGGATAACTGAATCATGATTACTGTTCCTGAATAAACACTTTCTTTGTTTATATTATAGCCTGGTGCTTTTTTGGTTGAAAATAGCAATGTGAAGAATTAAGTATTTTTTACTTCCTATTACTCTAGGATTTAGTCATATAAAAGATAACACATTTGCTTATGAGAATGCTTTGATGAAGCTACTGGTAATTGTAAATGTTGATAATTTTCAAGCGTTCGGATCTCATATACCTTATTTTTCACCATAGGGAATTCAGCTGAGTGCATACAATCTGATATTCTGTCAAAAAAATAGATTGCACTTGAAATGGAGCTGGGAGGCCATGGTTGGATCATGTTTCAGGTACATCCCTATGAAGACTGACTTTTGAACTGCAATACAGAAGTGTCCTTCACAATATGAGGTGACTTTTGGACTGGGCCAAACCACAGTTTCCTGAAACATTGTTATCCTCCACTGGCCTTATGTATGATGAACCTCCTTTCCCAACTGCACAGAGACTCAGGGGTACCCATCCCTTTTTTACACGATAACTTCCACTTCACTTTTGCTGGGTCAATCATAATCTCCAACAAAAGTGGTAACTACATCTTGTAGTTTCAGATTTTAAAAACAGCTGCATGTTCTTTTAACCTGGGAACACACTGTAAGGCTACTCGAATTTGTGTCTCCCAGGTTGCAAACCTAGTTTGTTTCAAATAAATGTGATTTTCTTTGTTTTTAACCAAGCTGATTTTATTTTTGTTTGATGATGCTAATGGTCCTAAATAAGAAGATATGCTGTACCTAAACATGAAACATTGATTTGCCTTTGTAGTAAAAGGCTAATATATTATTATTTTTAATATCCACAGAAAATAATGGCTAGCATACTATAATTGTTACAAATAAATAAAAATGTCAAAAGTTTAGAAGTTCATTACATAAACATACATACAATAATATATTTTATTATCAAAAAAACATTTTATCTATATAAAAATTAGAAATGCAAGCAAATACAGATAAGAAATGAATTATATCCTTGTTTTTCCAAAGTAACCAGTCTTAATATGTTGGTATAATGCTTTTGTGTGCATATAGATCTCTGTGTGTATTCATGGGAGGGGGTTACTACAACAAATTAGGCTCTTCATTCTAGGTACTATAATATTGTCATGTTATTAAAATACGTTGGTCATAATCAATATTTTTTAAGCCATAATTCAGTGGTGACAAAGAAATGGCTATAGCTTACAAAGACTAGACATACTTTTGCTTATTGAAACTGTTGTACTATTATTATTGCTTTACTCAGATTTCTGATGCTGTTGCAAAATACATGAGAAAAACAACTTAAAAGAAGAAAGGTTAGGGGCTGGGGATGTGGCTCAAGCGGTAGTGCGCTCGCCTGGCATGTGTGCGGCCCGGGTTCGATCCTCAGCACCACATACAAATAAAAGATGTTGTGTCCACCGAAAACTAAAAAATAAACATTAAAAAAAATTCTCTCTCAGTCTCTCTCTCTCTCTCTCTCTCAAAAAGAAAAAGAAAGGTTATTTTGGCTTGTGATCTTACAGGTTTCAGTCCATAATCACTTGGCTCCATCACTGTGCACTTGTGCTGAGGCAGAACCTCAAGGTGGGGTGGGAAGAGCAGAGCAAAGGTTCTCACCTTGTGACACAGAGAATGAAAGGAAGGGGCTAGGGACAAAATACAACCTCTAGAGGCCTGACTCCAGTGATCTACCTGCTCCATCTAGGACCCTCCTCCAAAGGTCACACCACCTCCTAATAATGCCAGAAGCTCATAGCCAAAACCTTAATACATGGCTTTTGGGGACATTTCATATCCAGATCATAATTATTTTACCTTTTTTTGTGAATCATGAATTCTATAAAATGTACCTGTGTATAAACCGTTGAATACACAAATAGTTATTCCCTCAGTATAAGTAACTATGTATTACTTGAAACTGAATATTGAACTTAAATTGACTTAATCCACTTAAAAGAATTCCTAATTTAAAAAAAAATACTACAGGATAGCAGGAGCATGTAATTTTACATCACATTTAGAAGGATCCCATCCTTCCTTTTGTAAAAGACACTTTAAGTAATCTATTGCTAATTTAAAAACTTGCTGCTTTTTATTCATTTCTTCCAATGAGGCAAAGTAAAGACAATTGGAAATATAACAGATCACTAGGCCAACATTCCTCCAAATCGAAAATTTAAAAGTCACCGATGCAGTGTGTTTCCATTGAGCTTGCCTGAGGACTCTCAAAGGTGCATTAACATAGCTGGCTCACTAGAGCCCTGTAAGAGAGGAAATCAATATTGACACAAATGTTCAGTGCAGGATCAGTGAAGTTGCTGCTGTGAAAAAATAATTCAAATCAGAATTGGCAGGGTTGCTCTGGAATATCGACCTTACTTCTTCCCTAATCTTATAGTTTTAGGGTGTTTCCTAGTCAGCTTTTTCACTGATGTGACAGAAAGACCCAACAGGAACAATTTTAGAGGAGGAAAAGTTTATTTGGGGCCTCGGGGTTTCAGAGGTCTCAGTCCATGGACAGCAGGCTCCATTCCTCAGAGCTTAAGGTGAGGCAGAATATCGTGGTAGAAGAGTATGGTGGATGAAGCTGCTCACATGATGATCAGGAAGCACAGAGACTCCACTTGCCAGATATAACATATACGCCTCAAACGCACCCCCAGTGACCCCCCACCCACCCACACCCTTCCCGCCTTCAGCTACCACTCAGTTAATCCCATCAGGGGACTGATTCACTGACTGGGTTACGGCTCTCACCTCCCATCATTTCCCCTCTGAACCTTCCCACAGTTGTCTCACACATGAGCTTTTGGGGGACACTTTACATCCAAACCATAACAGGGTGCAACTAGATTCTTGGGACAGAACTTCAGTAGACTTGTTAAGTATTCCTTTGTTTACTTTTTTTAAAAGTTCTTAAGTCTTCACAGAAACATGAAGAAAGTTGAGAGGCCAAGACACCCAAGAAATTATTATTTTTATGAACAATATGTTGTATCAGAACTTGGCCATTCCATTACTAACCATCCCTGTTCTTAAATTGTCACTTCCACAACATAGAGCTTAGAGAGAGAGATTAATCCATTTAATTATATAAAAAGCTCCACAGGGCAGGTACTATAACAGAATTAGAAACTGAGGCACAGAATATCTCAGTCAGTAGAATGCTTGCCTCACATGCACAAGGCCCTGGGTTCAATCCCCAGCACCACCAAAAAAATAAAACAATATCAACAACAACAACAACAAAAAAACCTTGCATGCAAGGTACATGCTAGAAACTGAGGCACAGAGAAGTAAATATATGCCCATTGCTAGGTTCCAATGGCTAGTGACATGTGCCACCAGAACTTGACCTCAAGTAGACTGTTTTCCTCAAGCATACAGCTCCCTCTGTGCTTTAACCACTGTGGCTTCCTGCCTTTGGACCATATCAAAGTTCTGCAATATTGACCTTTGAGGAAGGGTGAGGAGTGAAAAAAGAGAACAGAAAAAAAAATTCTTGAGACAATGTTTTCTTGTTTATAAAAAAAAAGTAGTTAAGGTGATAGGTTTGGTAAAATCAAAAGGCACAAATGGATAGTTTAATATGCTTTTTAATATGGAATTATTTCAAAACTGAGTACCTGGGCTTTGAGTTGGGAATGTGTTTTGTTTGTCTATGTTTTTGGCTCAGCCAAAGTTTTGTGGATTATGAATGGAGATTCATATGTGACCTTGCCATGGGTAATAAAAACATTAGTTGCAAGGGAGTTAGATATTTTAGTGAGTGTAATGAATAGGGGAAGAATTTATTTCACAAAATATTCTGTCATTAGATGTCTCATGAGATAAATAGAGCTCTTGAAGATTGTTTTTTATGAGCGTCGTGTTTATGGAAAGGAGAGCTGTGGTCTATGCAAGCTACTATTGCCCAACAAAACCATGGGCTGAAAAGGAAACACATGTGTCCCTCTCTAGTGGGGAAGTCATGTTGTGTGGTCCCAGAGCATTGGAGGAGGGAAGGGGAAGTAGAGCATGCAGGCTTCTGGTAAGGAAACTTCATGGGGGAGAAAGGAGAGAGAGATGCAGCGGCAGTTAGCAGGTAGAATTTTTCAAGGAGGAAAGAGCTTTTAAAGAAGATTAAATTTTGGTAGAAATTCCCACCAGAATGTAAACTCCTGGGGGAAGAGACTTTTAGCTTTTTTCCATGCCTGTATTCTCACTGCATGGAGTAGTAACAGCACATGTTTGGTAATCAATCAATACATACTAAGTGAAGTGTTGGTGTGATGTATTATGTAAAACCCTTTAATACATTCCTTGGGAAACTAACACAAATACCCTCATGATACTTCTATGCCTCTGGGGTGGATGTGTGTTCCCTCTAAAAATAATTTTGTACAGATCTGGAATCAAAATAAAACACAGAATTTATGCAAGTTGTGTGTCTCATCTTCACCAAATCTGGATGTGCATATTGTAAAATCTCCTTTACTTAATTGCTTTTAGATTGTTTATTAATTCAGGTGGGAGATACTTCATTGAATTATATATATATATATATATATATATATATATATATATATATATATCCACTACTATTGCATTCCTTTATAATATTGCTCTGTCAAATCATAAAGCTAAACTTCTAACTCTCTTAAACATATACCAGCACTTACTCCATGATCCTGCTATATAGAATAGTAGCTGCTAAATTCTTTATAATAACCAAAGAACTAGAAATAATAGGTATGGCAGGCATATTGAGAATAGTCACCTATTCTCAAATAGATAACTGTCATTAAATATCAATATAAAGCTAACTGCAAAGAAGAAAAAGAAAAATTAGATTATGAAATAAAAAGATTAGAATACTTTTGAGGTGTTTAAAAAATGTTTATAAGGAATTGTTAAAGAAGGTTGGAGCAGTTACCTACTGATTATTTCTCTCAGTTGGATGGATCCTTTCTATGCCAATCCTGTTTCTTGTCTTTCATAGACAACAACTGATATCAGATATTTGTTTCTTCCAGAAAACATTCTAAGCACACACAAGAAAATATGTGTATATTATAATAAAATCATAATATTACCTATGTGCATATTTGTGCATCCATTTCTGGTGAAGGCGATCCCTCACTCACTGTCTTGACAGGGTCACAGTGAGAAAAAGTGTTGGCAAAGCCACTCTCCCATTGTCTTGACAGGGTCACAGTGAGGATGAATGCTGGCAAAGCCATGCTGGTTGGTGGGAAACTGAAACCATGAGACCCTTTTTAATGTAATTGGGACTTTGCATTTTCATGCTTATGTTTCTGACAGGAGGCATGAGTATGTTAAATGCCAAACAAATTAAATTTCAGATGGCTAGAACATAACAGGTAGTTCATGCCTTAGAGGCTGTTCTACTACCCCTCAACATATCAAGGACAAAGTAGAAGGCTGTTCTTCTATCTCAGTACATTGTGGACAAGCCTGATAACGGACAACAATCATCCTTTGAAAGGTCATGAGAATTTTAGGCACCACATTGATTATATTAACTAGAACCCAAGCCCACATTTCCGGCCTCTTAGAAAACCTAATCAGTATGCTTATTTCACAAAGTTCACCACATGCAGTTTCATTTTTGATTAAGAAAAGTTATATTATACACTTAGGAAAGTTAAAACATATAAAGATATATTCTTCTCTTTTTATAAATCCTTTCTTACTTTACATAGGGATATATGATGAGCATAGTTAATATTGGTGGAAAGTGGATTGATTTTTAGAACTTACTTTCTATTGAGAAAGATTATAAAGATATGAGAACTCGTGCACCTTGACTGAGAAACAGAAAGAAACTCTTTGAGAAAGTAGCCCAACCAGTTTTATGAGAATAAATTTAGGAATTAATTAAAACAGCTTTATAAGACACAGTTTTAGAATAATGTTAGAAATATTATTTTATTTAGATTCTTAAGTTTAGAAACTCTTAAATTTGTAGTTGTATAGGTTTCTGATATGTTTTAAGAATGATTTATAAACTTTAGGATATTTTAAATATAAGATTTAAAGGGACTTTTTTAGATGGGAATTTTAGATTAGAAATAAAGTACAAGTGTACTTTAGGTTAATGATTGGTTAGGAGACTTAGAGTCTGTTTATGTAGTTTGGCATTAGTTAATAAGAAAATAACATATCTTGGGAAAAATAGTAAATCTTGGGAAAATCTGAAAAATGTAAATTAATGATGTATTTTATTAATGATTCTGTACTTTTAATAATTACATAACTGAAGGTCATATCCTGGAAAAATGTAAATTAATGTTACATTTTTTGTACCCCAATCATGGTTAAGGAAATGTCATGTCTTGGCAAAGTTTTAAATTATATAATTAATGACGTATTCTGAATCTTAATGATGAGAAAAATTGTAATAAAAGATGACCCAGAGAAAGCTGCATTAGCTCTCTCTCTGGAGATTGCTCCAACGGAACGACTCCTGTCCCATCTTTTCGCCTACGCCACTCATCCTTCAGGACTCCCTGGACCCCGCTAGGGCAGGACCCCGGCACATTTCTTCCTTGTTAGAAATCTTCTGATTGATTGCCTTTTAGTTCATATAAACTTTATCTTTCGAATGGCTGCTCCATATTTTTTTTAACAATTTAACAATTAACAATCAACTTATGAAAATTTAAATTTCTTCAAAATTTTTGCTATTACAAACAATAAGAAAAAATTGTATTTATTGTGCAACTGTGCATTTATATCTATGGGATATATTCCCAGAAGCAGAATTTATGTGGATAGATATTATCTGTTAGTCAGCTTTCCATTATTATAACAAAATACCTGTTTTTATCACTTTATAACAAGAAAAGACTTATATTGTCTTCCGGTTTTGGAGATTCTGGTCAATGATCAGTTGGCCCCATTGTTTTGATGGAGGAAGAAAAAACCAAAAACACTCATCTCATGGACAGGAGAAAAAAGAAAAAGAGGAAAAGGAAGAGACCAGGATCCCATGATCCCCTTTGAGGGCAGGCTTCCAATGACCTATGGGCCTCCCACTAGGCCCCCACCTCCCAGAGGTTCTACTTCTCCCAACAGCACCATCCTGGGAACAGTGCCTGCAAGGGGCCATCCCAGGTGTGACCCCTTGACTTGTGCCTCCAGAACCAAGCAGTCAAAATAAACTACTTTTCTTTATGGCTTGTACATTCTGTGGTACTATGTCCTTAGCAAGAGAACAGGGATTAAAACAGAAATATTCTGTATACATACTTGAAGAAAATCCTTTTTTTCTTGCAATGATAACACATTTTCTTTAGAAACATGTATACCTATAGAATTATGTAACAGAACATGAACAATTATAATTTGGTCTATATTCCTATAGAGGTTTGTTTCTATATTGTTAGTACTTATTTACAAAAATCACATCATACTATATGCATACATACATATACATACACAGATACACACATATGTATATGCTAAAACAAAAACTATCTGTACTATATCCATACAGAAAATGCATTTGCTATAAATTAGAGAACAGAAACAGAAGAGCAAGTTAAAGTATAATTCAAGTAAAAAGTATATTTCCATCTTGTTCTTTTCTTTCTGTTTTAGTTTATAATGTGCTATGGACATGTGTCAATGTCAGAACATTTAGGGCAACCTAATACTCTTAATTATATAAAATTTAACTTGTTAAATGATCACATATCTATCATAGATTGTATGACTAAATCCTTATGAATAGACTTAGAACTGTTTCCAATTTCCTGGATTACAAGCAATCATACTGTAAACATCAACAGATTTTCATTTGAACAGTTGGGACCATGTGTTGCAGGATAAATTCCAATAACTAAATGAACACTATAAAGTGTTACCAGCTGTTTCCATAAACAGTTTTACTAATTCATGTTTCCACTAGGAATGTGTTAGGATATATTTTCTTCGTCAAATTTTTATTGGAAAGCTCCCTGCTTGAGCCAAGAATTATCCTACATGCAAAGGGTAAGACAGAACAAAGAAAATAGCAGATCACTACAAATTGATTGATAGGTAGAAAAAGAGGGTCATATTCTAGGACCCCATTCCATGGCAGATTGTATGTCTACGTATGTCATTGTGGAGGCACCTGAACGGTCCACTGTTGTCTTTTCCACATGAGAGAATTTTGATTTTGGAGTCCATGACTGGGGAAATACTAACAAAGGTGTTAGCTAAATTCAGAACTGTATGGTAGTTCCCAGAAAGATGCTAATTTCTCAAGCAAAGAAGTCATGTTCTGCACAGCAGCAGATATGGGAGTCACCACTAATTCTCTGTAAGCCACTGTCATTCTCCATGACCCATATGATTTCTACATTGCATCCCCAGAATAGTCTCTCCTATTTCTTTGTGACACCTTGGCAATCCGTATTGTCTGATGACCACTGTCCTTCATGGTCGAGGAAAGGTGACCGACCACCTCCTTGTCTATAAATCCAGGTAAGACAGATTTATTACCTGTGCCCATAGGCAAGGTTCCCCCAGGGTGGTTTGGAGTTTATCTTTCCAAGTTGTCAATACCTAAAACATTGTCAGAGGTGGGCAAGATACATACCAGATATTGTGTAGTGAATTCTGTCCAATTTGCAGAGTAAGGGTATTTGGATATGTGTTTGCCAGGTTAAGCTTCTTGTAAACCTAAGTAAGTGGGTGTTCAATTAAAATCAATGTGACATGCTTTAACATCACTAACTCCATTTTGAGCTTTCTCTTGTAAACAAGCTGTAACTGCAGGAAGTGGCCACCTGAACACCACCTTAACTATAGTGTGTCAATGTACAAATAAGACAATGGGCATCCCAGACTTTTCTTTGCATGGTGGACATTGGAAGCTATTGTGCTATATATAATATTATGTCTTGCAAGTTATCTTGAGTATTAACAGAATTCTCAGAGCAGCTAGGTTTCCCATGAACTGTAGGAGACATATTCAAACCATGGAACCCAGAATATAATTTTACAAAATTTAGCAACACATAGTATTGTAGTACTTTTAAAATTAATACAGTTCATAAAATATTTTATTTAAATTTGCCTTTCCCTGTTAATTAGCATGGCTGAGCATTTAACTGTGCTTAATGTTTTGCATTTCTCTTTATGGGAATTGGCTTTTAGCCTTTATCTTCAAACTAAATTGTTGATTTTGAAAATCACTTGTTAGAGTTGTAGAAATGTTAGCATATTTTATTAATTATGTGCTCACTTTGCATCCATTTTGAATGCAAATGTTTAAAATATTTATTACTTAATGAAGTTTGGTTTTTAAATCATGATTTAAAATGCATTCTCAATTGCATTGTGCACAAATTTTCAGAGACCTGCAAATCCTGTATATTTTATTATTTATTGGTAACCTGAATAGGGTTTTAAAATTTTTTCTAGGCATCTAGAGTCAATTTAACATTTTCTATAGACTAAGATTAAATGTAGTTGGTCAGGGTGCTGGTTACTTTTACATTTACACACAGCATATTTAAATTAGTAAATCACTTAGACTCTCTATGGGAGTTAAGACAACAAAAAACAGAACTATATTATATTTTTTCAAAATAAATACCTTTCTGTCCAAGCATGAGCTATTAAGAATTTCTTACCCAGCTTTACCTTTGGCTTTGAAGTGTCAGATTTCCATTTATTCTTGAGTCTCAGGCTCTTCAGTTTCATTGACCTAGCTGGTCTTAGGTCTACTCCATTGTCTTTAGAGCTTTATAAAATTTTCTAATATATGGAAAATCCTCCACCTAATTTGTTTTTAAAAATCTTCCTATACTCTCAATTGTTCGTTTTCCATATGAATCAAACAGTGAAATCATTTAAAAATTTCTGTTAATACTATATTAAATTTATAGATTGTTTTAGAGAGAGATGAAATCTTCACAAAGAGTTATAAATATATTTTCATCCATACTTTTTCCAAATTTTTATAATACTGTTAAAAGAATTTCCCTTCCTGGTAGATAGAGTTTCATATCTTTTAAAAATAGGTCCTGCATATTTGAATATTTGTTGATAACCTGACAAGGGTTTTAAAAATACAGGCTAGGGCTGGGATCGTGGCTCAGCGGTAGTACGCTCACCTAGCACGGTTGGGACCCAGGTTCGATCCTCAGCACCACATTAAAAAAAAAAAAGGCATTGTGTTGTATCCATCTACACCTAGAAAATAAATATATTTTTTAAAAATACAGGCTAAAATTAAATGTTGTTGGTCAGTTTGCTAAATTTCTTACTTTGTTTCTTTTCACGTGCAAGGATCAACCTGAATAATAATCAGAGAGAGAATCTCCAAGAATAATGCTGTTTATTGGGGAACAACAGAGCATCGCAATGGGAATATGAATCCCACAGTCAACTATGGACCTCTTCAGGGAGATTACAAAGGCAAAAAGGGAGAAATGTGTTAAAAGGTACTTATAGACACAATCCCTTGGTTTTGAAGACCAGGCTGGGGTTGGCATCAGCTCACAGAAGGATGAGCCTTGCTGGGCAAATGTTCTGGGGTGAGCACCTTGTCTGCATTAGATCAGTCTTAAAGAATGTAAAATTTAAACTTTGTTACAGAAAACACTAGATAAATGAAGCCTTGCAAAACATGGAGACTTTTGGAAGACATAATCTCTTGTGAGCCTTTTAGAGGGTCCTTGAAAAAGTACTTATCTTAGAGAAGAAGGCAAGAGTCATCTCTCTTCCTTGTTTTCCTATTTCAGTTTTGTCTGGGTCTGATAAGAATGGCTTCGTCTGGGTATCAGCAACATTCACAAAGAATACAACCACATGTGTGAGTAACAGTGGCTCTTTTCTGGCTTCTTTTTCTGTTTAGAATAATGTCAATTGTTCTACCTGATTTCCTAGGCACTGAAATGCATAATGTCACATTGATAACGTGATGATGAAATGAACATTCCTATTTTTTTCAAATTTAATGGAAATGGTGCTGATGATTCATTATTAAACACGGTGTCAAGTAGATAGAAGATTCCCTATGTCTACTAGAGACACATGCAATCTAAAATATTGAATCTATATCCCTTTTAGTGAGTGGGAAATCAACCATATCCAGTATTTTCTTCACCTGAATCTGCTTTGGTGGCTCCAACTTTGATTATGTGATATAAAATTAAAAACAATGCTGGACAATAGAGTCCAGGAAGTGGGTCTGGGGAGGAAGGGTGGAAAGGGGGAGGTACTGGGGAGTGAAATTGACCAAATCATATTGTTGTACTGTGTGTATGTATAAATACATATCAAGGAATCCCCCTATTATGTATAAAGGTAATTCACCAATAAAAAAATTTTTTAAACACCAAAAAGCACAAACAATATGGAATCTTAATAAAATGTGTGTGTGTGTGGGGGGGAGGAGCAGAGTACAGATTACACAAGAATCTAAGTCCAGAAATATAAATTATTTATTTTGTAGAAAGAATGGAAACAGAACTCCACAGAAATTACATCTTCCAGGTTTGTCTGAATGGCAGTGTGATAGGTTCTCTCCCTTATCCTTCCTGGCAGCCTCATAAAGAAGTGACTCTAAACCTTTTTACTAGCAAGTGGCTGGCGCGAGTGGGGTGGGGATAGGGGGATTGCAGCCAGCCAAAAGACCCCGCAAGCCGGACCTCTCGCACGCCAAAGAGAGACCAGGTGTAGTGCCGCTACCCCTAGAGAGCGCCTGTCCCCAGGGCGGAATGAGTCCCTCCGACAGAGAGTCTCCAGCAGGGCGGCTGCCCCGCACGGAGATCCAGGGGGCGCTCGGGCACCACCGCCCCAGGGCTGTATGTCACTGCCATCCAGCCCGCGGTGTCTACACCGCAAAAACCAAACTTGGCACCCACCTGCCGGTGTTGTAGCGACTGAACAACTGCGGAGCCGCTGCCCGGGACTCTGCGCCGCCTGCCCCGCAAAGCCCCGTGGCCCGACTCTGTCCCCGCGTCACCTCTGCTGTGGCTCCCGAGTCCCTGTCCCCACTCACCGCCCGCTCCGCAAACCCCTAGGAACCGCGAGGCCGCGGGCGATCTGATCCGCCCTGCAAGGAGAAGGAAAGACCAGGAGGCGGGGAAGGGAGGCTGAAGAGGATGATTTGGGGAATAAAATCAAGAACCCAGGGGCCGCCAGGGTCGCCGAGATGCTTAGGTGCGCGGCCCAGGATAGGAGCCGGGCCCTGGGGTGCTTCCCCTTGGAGGAGGGGTTCTCTGCAGTGGGCTCCACCTGGGGTACCGGGCGGATGGGAAGTGAGGTTGTCCTGCTTCAGGGCGGGGACCTGCCCCCGCTGCAGCCCTGCGGTGTCGCTTCCCTGGGGAAGAATCCAGCGAAACAAGAGTTTCAGGCAAAAGTTTACTAGAGTGAGAGGGGAGGTGACAGAGGGCGAGGCAACTCCAAGTACTTTGGAGGAGCAGAGGATATGGTGCTCACAGAGTCAGATTTTATTCGAGAAAATTAGTCCTCCTGGGTTTTGCTGCAATTCCCTGTGTTCTTAACCGGCTCATGTTTTTGGAAGGGCCATCAAGTTTTCATTCTGAGGTCTTGATATTCGGCCACCAGGGCGACTGGGGGTTGTGACAAGTTTTGGTGAAAAGGGAGGGTTCTGGAGACATGGTTGCAAGATATAATGAAGACATGGTCCAGAAAAGGTAATTTTTCTTAAGAGGATGTAATTAATTATAGTTAGTGGAGGCTTGGACACACTAGGACAGCTTCTTCTAGGTCCCTGCCTGTGGTGGGGGTCCAACATGGCATTAATTTGTGAATGTAGGCCAACGAATGCTTTAGAAACATTAGCGAAGTTGTTAGAAATATATAATATTTAATTGTTATAATGGCAAAAGTGCCCCCCTTCAGCTACAGTTAAAATATCTAGTGCCATCTGATTTTCATAAAATAGGCTTTTTTTTTCCCATTAGCATTTCTTCTGTGTTTAGTAGAGGGATCCATTTATCTGCACAATTTTGGGCTTTCTCAGTTATATTAGTTAGGGCTTTCAAATGCCACATTATGTCTTTTAGACCAATCTGAGAGATGATTATTGGGGCCAGATTATCCCACAAGTGAAAAATAGATAAAGTCCGCCAATGTAGGAGGTTAGGAAGGTTTGTAGGTCTATGATTCCAGGCTCACATTGACTCAGGACAAACCAGTGACTCCGGCAAAGTCCTCTGTGATAAGTACTTCTGTATAAGAACACTTTCTTTATAGCCATCTGGCATTATTTCATTTCCTTTTGGCGGGGCTGACACAGATGAATGTCTCAACTTACAGTAAAACAGCCATTTTCCTTATATTTGTGTATGGCTGTGCTTTGAGCATACTTTCTTGCCAAGTGTGTAAGACCAAGTTGGTCAAAAATTAACCATTTCCTATGTACTGTTAAGGTCAGCTGAGATTCCTCAGGGTCTCTCTTGAGAACTTGTGAGCAGCCTCTTAGCTTCTTTAGCTTTCTTCTACCCATTGTGCCATCTGCCAGGATGAGTCATGGTCTTGCTAACCACATGTGGCTTCTCTTAGAGGCATCAGGGACATTGCCATCTCCAATGACCCTCCTCTTTGTAGAATGTGCACTGGTTGGCTTCCTGTTCTCTAGGATCTTCATGATCCTCATGGTCAGGAGGTCGGGTGACTCACTAGAGTCCCATGCCCCTCAGAAGGGCCCTGACATCATTCCCTGGGCCTTGGCTGACCTTAGAGGGCAATGGCTAATGTGTTGGCTGGTTTTTTCTTAGATCTTTATATTTTCTTGGCTTTGTTCTCCAAGTTTTGATTTTAAATATCTAGCAGGCTAGTTTCATCAGCCATAAAGTGGTATTAATGGGTTTTAATTTTAATTTTTATAATATTGCTGTGTCAACCCTTCCATTTAATTGGGGGTCAGTATTAGTACTGGGAGTCATATCCTGTCTGTCCTAGGGATAATAGCTAATTACCTCAGATTGTTCTGTTAGAAGTAGTACTTTCAACAAACACAGGCAACAGTAATAAAGTTTTACAAGGGAATGAAATTAACAAGAGCAAAAACATTTGGTTCATATAATAACTTTGAACCAAGAAACACAACTCTTATAACATTTATGAATTTTTGATATCTACTTTGCCTCTAAAAAGTCCCGTAAGTTAAGCAAGTCAATCACGAATTTTACTCTTTTGCAACCCTTAAATTGCAACCTTTAAATATATTTTATTATTTACCCAAAACTAAATAAAGTTTTGTCTTTTTATTTTGAGGTCACAATAAGCTTTCTTTTAAACATAAGTTGAAATGACCTTAATTTTACCCTACTTTGAAGCCATCTTAAGATAAAGTAGAATGAGAGGAGGAGCCTTATCTCAAGTGAGTCTTGCCTCTTAACACACCATTGTTATAGTGTTTTATTTCTTAAGCTGACTTTTGCCTTTAAAAAATATATATCATTCTACAAACTTCTCATCTATTGTTTCCTGAGTGTTTTTGACGGCTTTTTTTTTCTGGCTTTGATAAAAACAGCCAAAAAAAATTGTTCTGATAAGAAAAATTAGAAGAGGAAAAGTTCATTTTCGGGCTCATAATTTCAGAGGTCTTGGTCCATAGACAGCCGACTCCATTCCTTGGAGCTCCAAGTAAGGCAGGACATCATGGTGGAAGAGTGTGGCTGAGAAAAGCAGCTGGGGACATGGCACCAGAAACCAGAGAAATCAGCTTCCCTCAGGAACAAACTATATCCCCCAAGAGCATGCTCCCATTGACTTACCTATTTGGTAGCAGTTAGTGATGAACCGTGAAATGCATAGCAAGGTCACAGGTTTACTTGAAGTTACTCTTAACGTTTTTTTTTTTAAGTTACTGCCAAGGAACATGAGTAAATAATTTTAGCAGCTAACCTATGGGAAAACATTAGTACATAAACCTTGAGGATAAACAATTTAAAATAGAAGAGATAATGAGGGGAATACCTCAAGAAAGAAGAACTTAGGGGGTCAAAATAAAACAGGAAATTAAGATTGAGGACACCTGTTGGATCTGCATGAGTGAGGACTGTGAATACCTCCGGCATCTGAGTTCCTTCAGTATCTCCCACCAAGGGCAATTGCCTCAAAGTCTCATTGTGTCAGGTGCAAAGTAGGGCACATATCCATTTGTGGTGTTCTTCTCTGCCCTGTGTTTCTCAGAATGGATGTGGCCTGTGGACAGGAGGATGGCTCCATGGTCAGGTGCACTTAGAACTGTGCTGAGGCGGAGCATCAGCCCAGTGTGAGTCCTGCTTAGTGTTCCTGCTTGGGACAGCGTGGGATCAGGTCTTAGGCCTGAGCCTAGTTATCTCCTGAGCCCCAGTATCTCTTACCAGCTCAGAAGTGGGGGAGGATTCTTTAGTGGTGCAGGTGCAGTAAGGTAGCCTCTGACTGGCCACTAACCCCAATGCCCACATGAACAAGGATTGACTGGTAGATGAATCCCCCGCCTCAATAATGGATACCATGACAGTTCTGGAGAGGACCAACTAAGGTCCAAACCTTCACCACCCAACATAAAGGAGGAGTTGAATACCTGATTGATGAAGGTTGCTGAAGGAGGACATTCGTTTTCAAGCCAACCATGAAACAGGAATAAAGTTGGTGGCAGCATTGTCTCCTTTGTCATTCTCTGCTTGGAGGTGGCCCATGCTGTCTGGAGAGTGCTCTCTGCTTGAGCCTCACTTTGCATTCTCTTCATTTTTTCCTCACTTCCACTCTACCATCACTTATAATAAAATTCTCTTGCATGGCTGTTGGTGTCTGAGTTTAAATTTTCTTTCATTGGAACACGAGAGCCAGGTTTGTAGTTTCAGCTCCCTGGTTTCCTGTGACAGACCCCCCTCATCCAGACACACCCCACATTCCTACAACCACCACCCAGTTAAACCCTATGGGGG
>NW_026000240.1:18647644-18652199 GCF_001458135.2 Marmota marmota marmota | reverse complement strand
AAATTGCATGGAAATGGAAGGAGACCCTCAGAGTTATACAAAAGTACATACAAGAGGAAGTGAGGGGAAAGGGAAAAATAATACAAGGGGGAGAAATGAATGACAGTAGAGGGGGTAGAGAGACAAGAGGGGAGGGGAGGGGAGGGGAGGGGGGATAGTAGAGGATAGGAAAAGCAGCAGAACACAACAGACACTAGTATGGCAATATGTAAATCAATGGATGTGTAACTGATGTGATTCTGCAATCTGTATATGGGGTAAAAATGGGAGCTCATAACCCACTTGAATCAAAGGTTGAAATATGATATATCAAGAACTATGTAATGTTTTGAATAACCAACAATAAAAAATTAATAAAAAAAAAAGAAGTCAAAAAAAAAATAAAACCTGTAGTCTCACCGGGTACACCTATGGAGCCCTCCAATATGTCCCTCAGACACAAACAAGTCACATCTCCCCACCCTGACAAGCTCAGAGTGAAGTCTCTGGCATGTTGTCCTCACTCCAATAAGGGAGAAAGACAAGAAAACCAGGGTGGGGACCACCAGACAAGATTCTTTAAACCCAGGGTAAATTACATCATTGAGAGACCCAGTGGCAGCTGATAAGTATTGAAAGGGTGGTCAAAAGCCCCCAAATTTAGTATAAATGATGGGGCAAATGAACAGACATTCAGCCAGCCAACACTGATGCCCTCATGCTGGAGAGCCTGATGAGGACTTTGGCTGACATCCCAACTCTTCTCATCGTTTGCCTGATCTTCTGCATCTTCCTCACCGCTCTCAAACTCTACAGCCACATCTTGACCCAGGTGAGAGCCACAACTTCTCCCTATGACCCTCTCCTCAACCATCCATCAGCTCCACCCCAGGAGAAGCCTGCCTTGGTTCCTGATCTGATCACTGTGGTCTGAGTGAGTGTGCATCTAGGGAATTAAAGCCTAAGGCTTGAGACTTTTGATCTGACACTTGATTTAGCACGCAGAGGGAATGTCTGTCATGAGCATCTCATGATTAAGTGTGTTTGCAGTGCTTAGAATTAATCTAGAATTTTTTTCAGTAAATTAATCAATCTAGAATTGTTTGCTGTGAATTGATTATGTCTATTGCAGTGCCTGTCATTTTCTTGATTAAGAACCTATAGGGTGAAATTCTATTGAGTTATTTGAGTGAATAAAGCATCGACAAAGGCAGAGGCGCATGGACATTCTTTATTTCTCCCCCTCGACTGCATATCACGAAGGTGTGTGTGTATGTGTGTGTGAGTGTGTGTGTATATTTTAAGGGGTCAGACAGATGAGAGTAGTGGGAACAAGAGGTTAGGAAAATAATACTTATAAAATGGACCCACTGTACTGACCCCCCCACACACATGCTTTTATTGCCAGAAAGTAATCTGCCTGCTGAGCCGCCTGGCCTAAGTGGACAAGATATGTCATATTCCTCAGCACACTGAGGCAGTCAGTGTAATAAATGATGGTGGTCAACAGAGGATGAGGGCTGGTTACCAGAGGATAATGGGCTTTTAGTCTCTGCAATCATGCGCCTAGGCACTCTGTGTTGCTAACAATTAACCTCCAGGTCCCTGCTCCCAGGCATATAAGTGGAGAAGAAAGAGAAGGTATTGATTGAAAAGAAGGGTTCTGGGTCTATAAAAAACCAAGATGTACCCTATCCTATGGACATCCAGCTCTGGGGCCCCTTCTCTTTGGAGAAATCTGTCTCTATCACTTTCTTAAATAAAACTTGCTTTCTACACTTGCTTCAGTGTTACTTGGGTGTTTAATCTTCAACACTGGGGAGGGAATAATGACCTGTTCCTGATCTCCAAGATGGGTATCATTGATATATATATATACACATCAATATATACACACACACATATATATATATATATATATATGAATTATAATATATGAATATATTATGAATTTTTATATATTCTTTTTATTTTGATTAAATACTTTACTTTTATAGTTTTTCCTATTCCAGAGATTCAGTCCTTTGTATTTTTTCCATATAGAATTACATCTGTTAGAACTTTAACTCTTAATAACTTTCCTTTTAGTGAAATCCAGAAACAAAACAATCTTAAAAAGTTCTTACATTTATCACCAATTCATAAAGCACATTTAATAGACCCAAATATCTGTTGTCTTATAGAACTCAAATTCAAGCCAAGAGTACTTGAATTTATATTTAGCAGTTGATATTTCAGTATTTTAATATTGTAAATTATTCAGATGTCTCCTCGAATAACCATATAAATGAAGATTAATCCCATTTATATTAAACCTAATTTACCCATTTGTAACAGTTAACTTTAGTTTACCCATACAAACCTAGATATCATAGAAGCCTAGTTAACATTTTAAATCACCTTTTTTTCAGTGGAAGAAAAATATAAAATATTTTTGTGAAAATATAAAACTATTTTTATAAAAATATAAAATTTTAATATGAAATTCACATTATATTTTAAGCATTTTTATAGAAGGTGATGCTCTTTCAATTGACCGTCTAGAAATAGGTATTGAATAGTAATTTTAAAGACATATTTACTCTTATCATTTTTACACCGATTTAAATTGTGTGAACTAAAAGACAATTTGGATTCATTTTTTTAAAATGAGTGCTCATTTATCTATAAGCCAGTTTTGGTACCATGTACATGATATATAGACAAAAACATATATGTAGACACAATATAGAATACACAAGCATGAGCTAGTATATGTAAATACAGACTGGAAACACATATTTTATACCCTTTTACCAGATAATAAATCCCCACAGGTAGGAGACAAAAGAGTTACAGATGTTTATCACATATGCTGTCATAATTAACCCTTTAAAATTAAAATAGCGCCTATCACATATTTTTGCAGTATGACTCAGACATGGGAAGAGCCATTGGGAGGTAAACGTCTGTCAGCCATGGTGGATGCTGACAGCAAAGGTCCAGCTGGTCTTTCATTCTACGTGGGAGCAGATTTACTTCCACCATCACCACTATTTATTTTTCTTCTCAGGACTCTCCAAAAGAGAAGATGTCTTTTAGTTTCCAGTATGTTGAGCATTAATGCAAAAATAATCAGTGTCTGTAGAAAAACAGCAAGACAAAAAAAAAGTTAGATAGCTAAAAAATAATTTCAGTTAGACAAAACAATCCAGAACAAAATATATTAATTTAAATGCACAGAACCAAAGATGAATTCACCAGAAGACTCATGAGCTCAAAAAAGATGGAGTTTCAGCTTCCTCCCCCCATCCCTGCCACACAAGGCTGCATTGACTCTGGTGAAATTGTAGTGGTGCCTTTGATTCCTGACTCCTTGGTTCCCTGGGTCAGAGCAGATCTTGTAATGGAGTGATTCTTTTTCTCACACTAACAAGATGCCTGATTTCCTCAGGATTGAGGGAGTGAAGAATATCCTGGGTTCCACTGGGGAAAGTCCTCCTGAGGAATGTCATCTAGCATACAGATGTTCACAATCAGATTCAGGAGGAGTCAGGTAAGTGGGAAATAAGAGAACTAGAAAGACAGATGGAGAATGCTTACCAGGGGACGGAAAGGAAAATGTCACCCAGAAGTTCAAGTTGGATGTATCGTGATGGTTTTGATGAAGAAAGTCAGAGACTACTGGAGGCCAAAGAATCAAATTGCTGGGACACCGGAAGATGATTTTCTGAAGGCTAAATCCTGGAACAAGAAGCCATTGGATTATGAAGCTAACACGCCAGACAGATGGGGTCACAGTGGTTCTAAAGAGTTGTCCCTTGAAGAGTTTGAAACCGACCGTGATCAGCGAGATATTACCATTGGGAAAAGAAACATCTCCCCAGGTAAAATCATCTACTTGTGAACCCTGCAAACATAAGAAGTGTGGGAGACCAACCTTGTCACTGGGTCACACTCCCCGGCTGGGTGCTGAGGCACTCAGTCACAGAAATGTCTTGTGCATGGGTGTGTCTTGCTACAGCCCCATGGGTGGAGCTATGCTCACCTGTTCCTTTGTAATATAACCCCTTGCCCTGTTTAGGATAGAATCTTCCATGGAAGTGCCTGTGTGTGTCCCCTTCTCTTACTGTGCCCTTGGGTGTGGCCTACCCAGGTGTCAGTCAACCTGCTGACAGTGGACATCATGAAGATACTCAGCCCCCTGAAACCTGACCCCTTGCCTCATTTGAATAGCTTCTCCTCAATAAAATGGGGTTAGCATGTGCTCTAGCTCTCTCTCTTTCTGCGGACCTTTAAGGTCAGAGGAGCCATCACAGCGACCCCAAAGAAAAAGGTATTTGTGTCTCTTGTGTGGTTATTTCTTTTTTTTTTTTTCTTTTTTTTTTTTAAATTTTTTATTGTGGGTTGTTCAAAACATTACAAATTTCTTGACATATCATATTCCACACTTTGATTCAAGTGGGTTATGAACTCCCACCTTCACCCCATACACAGATTGCAGAATCACATCAGTTACACATCCATTGATTTACATATTGCCATACTAGTGTCTGTTGTGCTCCGCTGCCTTTCCCATCCTCCACCCTCCCCCCTC
>NW_026000240.1:18637466-18646058 GCF_001458135.2 Marmota marmota marmota | reverse complement strand
TTTTTTTTTTTTTTTTTTTTTTTTTTTTTTTTTTTTTTTTTTGCGATTAATCACATTTAGTGTAGAGGACATATATAGCAAATTAAAAGATCCAGAAAGCTGAATCCAATAATGTCCTGGGTACATTGGAATATTGAAGTTGGGAAAATTGAGGACTGAGATCCAGAGGGATTGATTGGAAAGCGGTGTTAAGTAGAATGGTTTGACAAAGCAAACACTATGTTCTGTTTATATAGTAGGTATCCTAACTGATTTGTCTTCAGCCTTGGTGCTTTGATCCTTGGGTTTTGACACACGTTGTGGTCTGGTTTATTTAAAGAAAAAATGGGATTAAGAACAAACTGTTTTGTGTTAAGATCCAAAGACAACTGTTAAAAAAGAGTCTAGGGTTTTCTTAGTCAAATTTCCCTGCTAGACAGGATCTATAGCTATACTTACTTGGTATACCCCTAACACATGGTAACTGGATAGTAAATGGTTTTCCATTGCTGCATATGTCCTGAACAGACTTTTCTTCAAAATTATTTCTTTAGTCCTCATAATATCTACCAAATGGGAAAGAATTAGGAATTAGTTATGCTAATAATGCTCTGAAAGGGATTCAAGTTAGCAATAGCCATCTAAACGTCTAAATGTCATCTTCCCCCACCCACCCACCCCAGTCTGGGGATCATTCCCAAGGTCTTGTGCATGCTAGACAAGCACCCTACCACTGAGCTGTACTCCCAGTCCTTTGTCTTCCTTGTTCATTTCTAATTCTAGTAATAAGTTTTAGATGGTCCCTGAAACTAAATTGAATCCAACTGAAACAGGCTTCTCAGGGACATATCTACTTCTTCTAAGTCTGCCTTTGAGTTAAAGCACCAAGTAGAGACCACATTATCTATTTTGCCATACTGTGATCCCTACTATGTTATTTCTTCAGAAACCAAAATATCACTGAAAGAATGCTGGCAGAACACAGGTGAATTTTTTTTATTCTGGGAGAAAAGGTCAAGTGGCATATTGTCATTTTCTTCCTTATTGTCATTTTATAAGCTAAGTAAAAGGCTTAAGAACTCAGATTTTTTGTCTTAATTCTGCCATTAATTGGTTATAAGTTCTAGAGCAGCTTAAGTTAATCTCCTTGGCCTTTCCCCAGGTGTAACAGAGAAATACTTCATGGTAGCATGACAATTTAAGACATTAGCAATAGAATTCAACTATGATGACTTTCATGAAGTGTATTCTAACTACTAAAATTAGTTATTTTTATGGAACAATTTCTAATAAATGCTTGGCTTTAAAATAATGCAAATCAAAACTACTCTAAGATTTCATCTCACTCCAGTCAGAATGGAAGTTATCACAATAAGTGTTGGCGAGGATGTGGGGGAAAAGGTACACTGATACACTGCTGGTGGGACTGCAAATTGGTACAGCCAATATGGAAAGCAGTATGGAGATTCCTTAGAAAACTGGGAATGGAACCACCATTTGACCCAGCTAACCCACTCCTTGGACTATACCCAACGAACTTAAAAACAGTATACTACAGGGACATAGCCACATCAATATTTATAGCAGCACAATTCTCAATAGCTAAACTGTGGGAACCAATCTAGATGCCCTTCAGTGGATGAATGGATAAAGAAAATATGGTACATATACACAATGGAATATTACTCAGCATTAAAAGAAAACAAATTCATGGACTTTGCAGGTAAATGGATTGAATTGGAGAATATAATGTTAAGTGAAGTTAGCCAATCCCAAAAAACCAAATACGGAATATTTTCTCCTATTTAAGGATGCTGATTCATAATGAGTTGAGGGGGGCATGGGAGAATTAGATGAACTCTAGATAGGGCAAAGAGGAGGGAGGGGAACAGAGGAAATATGGGGGTAGGAAAGACGGTGAAATGAGATGGACATCACTACTCTAAGTACACCCATGAAGGCATGAATTGTGTGACTCTACCTTGCATACAACCAGAGATATGAAAAATTGTGCTCTATATGTGTAATATGAATTGTAATAAATTCTACTGTCATATATAGCAAATTGAAATTTTTAAAAAGTGAATTTTTAAAAAGATGGAGTTTCTCTCACTTTCTCTCTTTTCTTTTTTCCTGGACATAGTCATAATTACCCTAAAGAAAGAGCACATGGAACATCTTTATGAGACTCAAGTGAACTTTGGGTTCAGATTAGAGACAGTCTATAAATTTAAAGAATGTGGGAGCCCGTAAGGTCCAGGGAGAGGGTGGAATTCAGGAAAAGATTCTCAAGAAAAACAGAACTTGTTTTCCTTCCCGGTGCTATTGTTTCACACATGGAGAGAAGAGAAAATCTTGTGGGAAGTAGGAAATCCCCTGAAACTCCAGGGCTTGCAATGTCAGCTTCCCTTCTTGCAGAGCCAAGTCCCTGTGGTTTGGGGTAATGCCTGAATTGTTTTCAAAACAGAATATAGATCTCTTGAGCATCCTCAAAATGTTTGAGGTCTGGTGCAGCTTGGCTTTATAGATCCTCTATCCCTCTGTCACCCCCTTTCTCTAGCATTTAGGGAGAAACTTATTGAGAGAACAGAATCCCTGCGTACAAGAAAAGCAAAACAGCTACTTAGATTACACAGTAGCTTGACTTGAAAAGTGACAGACACATTTTTCCCCCTCTGGTCTTGAACCAGTTTGTGCAGTTGCTTATGTAGCATACATTCTAGATGCAAATCTCAGAGGGATAAATATCAGGCAGACATCTAAGGAGTAAGGAAAACTGATGTTTAGAGCATGAGCAAAAAAAGGCCACTAGATTTGGCATCCTGATCCAGAGAGATGGGGGATGAGGGGAGCAGGTATCGCTGATTTGAGCATTGAGTGAGGCCTGTGATATTCTGTTGGTTCAAAAATAAAGATGAAAGGGTAAATGGAAAAAAAAAAAAGAAAGAAGTCTCTTTAACAGGTGTTGAGGTTCGAAAAAACTCATGATCACTGGCCTTCAGATTCTACAAAGGTGTTGCCCTCACCAGTTTTTCAGTTGTGGTGGTTAAGCTTTATCTCCCTAAAAGATGAAGAATAAAAGCATCAATTCTTTTCCCTAATGACTGAATTTCAATCAAGAGACTTTTGGTCCTTATTAGAATATGCTTACCCAAAGAACTATTGTTTATCTCAGGATTTTTTCCTCTAATCAACAAGATTCTGAGGTGGAGAAAAAAAGGACCCAGAAAGACTGAATGGAGAAAGTAAGCAAAAAATAATCATGGTAATTCATGATGACCTGGGGAAACACTATGTGTTACAGGCTTGCTGTGAAGCTGAGGCAGCCATGGGGGCTCATTCTTGACCATAAGTCTTGTAATCAAGCCAAAAAAATTTTAGAGATGTCACGCAGAGTAACAGACATGAGTTTATCAGAAGGGATAGGAAAGGGGAAAGGGGGGACACTCTCAAGGGAGAGAGTGGGTCTCTCACAGGAGAAGGATAATGCGCTCCTCCTCCCCCTATTCAGTTTTATTGGGGGTCCCAGGGAAGTTTCCAGAAAGTCCCACCCAGGTCCACCTCTTTTTACTTGCAACAGAATGACATTAGACTTTCAAGTTCCCATTGAGCATGACAATTCTAGTCCACTTTAGCCCATGTTGACAGGTTTTAATTGGAACCTATTCTTACAGATTTCATGGTTAGAGGCAATTACCCTTCTCTCCCTGAGTTCTAGAATATGGTCTGTGAAAAAGTCACAGAATTTCTCCCCTTCAGGGTAACTTGTGTTCTTATCAGCATTTTTATTTTATTTTATTTTATTTTATTTTATTTGCACTAGGGATTGAACTCAGGGCACTTGACCACTGAGCCACTTCCCCAGGCTATTTCATATTTTATTTAGAGACACAGTCTCACTGAGTTGCTTAGTGCCTCTATTTTGCTGAGGCTGGTTTTAAACTCTGGATTCTCCTGCCTCAGGGTCCTGAGCAGCTGGGATTACAGACATGTGCCACTGCAGCCAGCCTTATCAGCATTTTGACCTGCATTTGTCCTGCAAATAATAGATTGTCTGCTGAGGAATGTGACCTATGGATGTACACTAGGCAGGGTGCAGGTAAATTTCTTCCTCTTTTTTATTTTTTTGAAGGAAAGCATATAGAGGTCAGCACAGTGGGCTCTTCCCTTAGCCTCATGTTTCCACTACTCCTATCTGTCTGTTCACTATCAGTCATGTCTCTCATAGAAGGTGAAAAAGAATGTAGGTGTCAGCCCTAGGGTGGCCTCTGATCAGAGAGGCAGGTTCTCAGCCTGGGAGAAAGAGTTTTGCTAATGGAGGAAAAGAAAAAAAAAGCTCTCTTTTGCAAGAGTGTCTTACAACTGCATTTACTCCTACCCCAGATATTTGGCCTTGGGAATGCAGTGCTGGCTGGAAGCAGTGGAGCCCCTGGGAGTTCTGTTTTCTTTTCCACAGAATTGGAGAAAACCAATTTGATCTGAGAGGGAGGAAGGGAGGGACACCAGCAAAGAGGGGGAATACAAGCAGCATTGCTGGTGTTTCCTGACATGAGAGAAGCAAATGCCATTCGTTAATTACTGTTATTAGACACAGAGTCTTCTTTCCAACTAATTAGGATTCAGGTCTGTGGTGGTTCATGGGGAGACCACAACACACTGTCAGGAAGGGAAAGAATACAGATTTCATCTGAGCTCATAAGGAATCACAGCTGGACAGAAGAAAATTTGATTAAGTTCTGAAGAGCATTTGCCACTGCTCTATCTTGGGAGAAGTTTGGGTTGGAGATGACACGTGGGAGTGCAATTCTAGAATTTTCCATTTTCTTTGGAATGCATGCTGTTTGTGGATGAAATTAGTTTTTTAAGCGATAAGAGGAAAAAGCTTTGAAATATCCTAAATTTAATTTCAAAGGGCCTGAGGATGGAAGGGAGAAGCAATGGTGAGGGGTTGCTCAGGCCTAAAAGAACCACAAATTGTTTTGCATTCTTAAATGTACATTAAAATCTTAGCTCAAATACTATCCAGAACCCCTGGGTACCACACATCCTGCTTGCAGCTCAACCAACCCACAAGCAACAATAACTTCTCCTGATAGACATTCCATCTATTTAAGTGCTTCTCTTGCTTCCTATCATCCTGTCCCTTTTACGTATAGCTGCTGTATGTTCAATGCTTGTGACTTGCTTTTCTAAATTTTCATTATAAAATACTATGGATTTTTAGATCTGGTGGATATTTTTCCAAGTGTTACCTTGCTTTGTTTCTGGTGGCTGAGGAACTTGTCTCAGGACTAGTCCTTTCTGTCTGGCTAATACCTGTTACTATAACAGGGACCTAGAGGCTGCTTTTGGTAGAAGCACTGACTCTCCACTTAAGCCTGCAGATGTCCAATGGGTAACTAAAAGCTGGATGAAAGTTTGACATCCTCTCTTTTTGCATCTTTCTCCTTTGCTACCTTAAGTCTTGGATAAAGCTGGCTATTCTTCCCCTTCAAGGCAGAAGTTACCAAGATCAGAGTAAGATATTTTTGAGATTGGCAGGGACTTCACAAGCAACAGATCGTCAACTGCCAGCTTTTACAACCTCTGAGTGGTGCCTAAAAGTCTCTGATCATTGCCTTGAACCTGAAGGAACTAATGTCATAATGATTTCTGCCTTGTCCTTTCTGAATCATTCTTTCCTACAGTTAACATGGACCCATTCAATTCCAGGAACAGCAGGTTTAATCAGTGAACTTCTTGTGATGAGTGGAAATGACAGCCCAGGCAGCAGTAACTTTCTTATTGATGCCCACGAGGCTCCACATGGTTGATCTTGAGATAATGATCAACCAGTTTTTCCAAGGTTATTTGACTTCATATACTCCTGTTCCTTCCTTATGTCATCTGGGAGCCCACATCAGCATTCTTCAAGACAGGGATGTGGATGCTTGACTCTGCCTTGCCTTCTGCTAGAGTTATAGAATTAATTTCTGCTTTTCACTTTTTCCATTTGGTTTCTGGGGAAAACAGCTACATCTGATTCATTAAGACCCTGTAGAATTAGGCCTCTATCTGAGGACTCTGGTTGCATTGTACGACAGACGATTCTTGGTCTCAAGAATTTTGATTTAAAAAATAATGTATTTTTTATTAGAAATTTCAAAGAATTTTCTCAAATTGATAAATAGGTATTAAAGTATAAAACAATGAAAAAGCTAACAGAGATATAGCAGTTCAAACGTCTTTCTATAAGTCATCTGTCAAGATGTCAGGATGTTCCAATCTTGAGTGTTTCAAATCATAACAGCTGTATTCCTTTTTTCTTTTAGTATCTAATTTTATTTGCTTTGGTGCTTTTTAGCTACATCTTTTGTAATTGCTATTACTACTTTTTACTAAAAGAACTCTATATATTGTCCCACAGATTACTGAGGATTTATTTTTTTAATGATTTAATACTTTTCTTGATTTTTGGATAGTTTCTATGAATCTTTTTTCATTTACTGACCTTTATTTTGATTTGGTGATAAGCCTGTCTGGTAATTTTTCCATTTTGAGTAGTACATTTTTCACTCATAGTATTCCTATTTGGTTCTTTATTGCACTTCTAAGTCTCTGCCAAAATTCCCTATGTGCTTGTTTGTTATGACCACCTTTATCTTCAAGTTCTTAAGCATAATTATGTTAACTTTTAATACAACCCTTAGCTGGTTATTCAACATTGGAATTGTTTTCGTCCTTGAATGCTTTCTGATTACTTTTTATGCCAAATCATAATGTCCTACTACTTAGAAAGAAAGATTGAAACCAATATATAATATAGTGTTTTTCATTAAAGAACATTTGTATGTTTTCTTACAGAATAATTTGAGTCATTTCTCCTGTTATAGTTTGGAAATTAGTTTTCCCCCAAAGCTCTTGTGTTAATTTAGGTATATTTAGAGGAAAATTGAGAGAGAAAGAGAATAATGGAGTTAGATAGATAAGGTATGATAGATTAATATGTATGGATGATAGATTAATATATACTATTCTAATCTGATAAGTTTATAAGAATATACAATAAAATAAATGATTAACTCTCATATTACTAGGAATGGAGGAATTATTTCTAGTCCTTTTGTATTTTATCAAATTTAGTGAGATATAACTCACCCATTTAAAGAGTACAATGCAATTGGTTTTAGCATATTTTCAGAATATAAAATGTATATTAAATAAAGCATTTTGTTCCAGACATTGTGTGCTGGTTCTTTCATGTTTTGGAAGCTAGAGTGAAGCCAAGTATAGTATCTGTGTTTCTCAAGAATTAAATAAGTTATAGAATGAAGAATCCAAGTGGGGAGAAAAGGATAGCTTGCTTGGGGAAGAGGTTGCTGCAAATAAACAACCAAATTATATTAATTCAAGTGAGTGAATGATCAGTAGAAGGCCTTCATAGAAAACCCATCTCTCTCAAGAGGGAATTCTGCTGACAGACTTTGATTCTCACTGCAGCACCAACTCTCCTCCAGGTTTCCAGCCTGCCCACCTGTCCTGCAGATTTTGGACTTGGCAGACTCCATTATTATGTGAGCTGAGCCAATTCCTTAAATTTATATAGAGATAGATGATAGATAGATAGATAGATAGATAAATAGATAGAAAGATAGATAGATGATATCAGATTTATTTATGGATTTGGCTCACATGATTGTGGAAGCTGACAAGATAAATGGTCTACCACCTATCACTCTACCCATGCGTCCATCCACCTTCCCATTGTTTCTGCTTGTTTGGAGAGCCCTAATGTACATTATGAACAGAACTAGAATCAGTGGGCTAGGAAAGCTGAAGGAAATTGTGACTAAGTTAAATGAACAGGATACAGACAGAGTTTCGTTGCAACAGTGGCCCAGAGAAGGCACTGAGCCCACAGTGACATATGCTAAGTCTAAACAAAATGTCTAAAAACTGAAATGAATCATTTTACACTTCACTGGGAATAATCACAGATCTTTAAAAGTATTCAGTTAATTTTTATTCCTTATTTCAAGAGCCTATGAGCAATTTCTAAAATTAAATTTGTATTGTTTCTGAAATTGGAAATATGTCACTGTATAAATATGGTAAAGATAGACACTGCTAAGGTTTAAAAACAGATTATTATAAAATAACTTTTTTCAAATGCCATATACTTATAAATATAGAAAATTGGCAAGTTGTGCTTTTAATATAATGGAGATGAATTACAAAAATAATATCTGGTGCAGTAATTATTGTGAAAAATATTTTTTAACTCAAACTATCATTTCAATTACACTTCTGATAATTTTTTTTGCCTGCTTTGGGTCATTTTTTCCCTATATTTTTACATAATAGATAATTTTTTGAAATGTTTAGATTTTGAGGTATAATTTAATACACAAAATTTATTCCTTTAGAATGAATTGGCCTTTTTTATCTTTAATCATCCTATCCAAAACTATTAGTTAAAATTTCTTATATTCCAACATTCATTAAAATTTTATCATCTTACCATCTCACTCCAGTAAGATTGGCAACCATTATGAAGTCAAACAGCAACAAGTGCTGGCGAGGATGTGGGGAAAAGGGTACACTTGTACATTGCTGGTGGGACTGCAAATTGGT
>NW_026000240.1:18630920-18633727 GCF_001458135.2 Marmota marmota marmota | reverse complement strand
GAGGGGAGGGGAGGGGGGATAGTAGAGGATAGGAAAGGTAGCAGAACACGACAGTCACTAGTATGGCAATATGTAAATCAATGGATGTGTAATTGTTGTGATTCTGCAATCTGTATATGGGCTAAAAATGGGAGTTCATAACCCACTTGAAGCAAAGTGTGAAAGATGATATATCAAGAACTATGTAATGTTTTGAACAACCAACAATAAAAAAAAAAGAACTGGATACATAAACAAAAAAAAAAAGAAATTTGTAAAGTTTTGAACAACCAACAATAAAAAAATTTAAAAAAAATTTTATCATCTTATACATGAGCAATTTCCTTTTTAGATTTGTTCTTAAATCCTCAAACTTTCTCTATTGCTCAAATATTTTTCAAAATGTCTACTTTCATAGAATTTTTGAATCTTATACTCCTTGGTAAAGGTAAACATAATTTTAATAAACATTAATTTCAAATAAGAAGTATTTGATAAAATAACATGTACATATTTTTTATAAATCAGTATTTTGTAGATAAATCAGGGAACTGGGATAGAAAGTATATAGTGGGACTTAAATTTTAAATATAATTAGGGAAAACTTCACACTTATGGGACGATTTGAAGGGGTCAGAGAACAAACCCTGTGTCTTTCTGGGGCAAGTATTTCAGTCAGAGCACATAGCAGGTGCAAAGATCTCAAGATGTGAGCAGGGCTCAGTCATCAATAAAACAAAACAAAAAAAGATCTCTGTGTTTAGAGAAAATACAAGAGAGAGAGAGAGAAATGGGAGATAAAGTCTGCGTGGAAAAACTGTGCAGACATTTTGAAGATGTTGATATATATATATACTGAATGGACTGGTGGGGTAAAAGCAAGCAACTTGCCTGACTCTTTTGAAGGCAGCTGGAGGAAGACTTTCAAAACTCAAATTTATTAGGGATCTCCCAGATAGAGGAGCATAAAGGTGAGGTTCTTGTCTCTGCACTGAGAGACCTAGACTGCAGGAATCATCAAACCCAAGTGTGCATGGCTATGCATGAGTGGCAAGACCACAAGAACATATTACCTCACATGCGCACAGATACCTGTGGGTCTCAGCATCTCAGGATGGAGTGCACAGGGACTCAGAAGGAGAGAGAAGGACACACAGGAGTTGGTATGAGGGTTAGGGAGTGGTCCTGCAGTCTTTCACAGCCTTCTGCCCTCTCCGCAATCTCTGTCATTTCCGCAAAATTCTTTTTCATTTCCACCTTTCCATATCTCAGAGAAGGTAAAGTAAAAGTCACAAATAAATGTAAACTACTTCTGAACTCCAACACAAAGCATGTATTTCAAATGTTATTGGATTTTAGCGTAATGAACTTTGTACAACAAATGATGCTATTTATTTTTTATTGTTTTCTATATTTATTAGTGAAAATTTATGGTTTTGCATTTTCCAGTATTCATCTCAAAAGATTTTCTTACTTTTTTCTTTTTCTTTCTTTCTTTATTTTTTTTTATTTCTTTTTAGATATACATGCTAGTACAGTATATTTTGACATACATGGACTACAACATTCTAATTGGGATCCTATTCTTGCGATAGTACATGATGTGGAGTTACACTGCTCTTGTATTCATATATGAGCATAGCAAAGTTACATCCAATTCATTCTACTGACTTTCCTATCTGCCCCACCTTTCCTTCATTCCCCTTTGTCTAATCCAGTAGAATTCTCCTCTTCCCCTCCCCACCCTTCCTTGTTGATAGTTAACATCCACATATCAGAGAAAACATTCAGCCTTTGTTTTTTGAGGACTGGCTTATTTCACTTAGCATAATATTCTTCAGTTCTATACATTTACCAGCAAACACCATAATTTCATTCTTCTTTATGGCTAAGTAATATTTCATTGTATATATATATATCACATTTTTTTTTATTAATTCATCTGTTGAAAGGCACCTAAGTTGGTTCCATAGCTTGGCTATTGTGAATTGAGCTGCTATAAACATTGATGTTACTGTGTCACTACAGTGTGCAGATTTTAAGTCGTTTAAATATAAACAGAGGAATGCGATAACTGGGTCAAATAGTGGTTTCATTCCAAGTTTGTAAAGGAATCTCCATACTGCTTTCCAGTTTGCAGTCCTACCAGCAATGTATGAGTGTACCTCTTCCCCCACGTCCTCGCCAACATTTATTGTCATTTGTATTCCTAATAATTGTGATTCTGACTGAAATCTCAGTGCAATTTTGATTGGCATTTCTCTAATTACTAGAGATGATGAACAGTTTTTCATAGATTTTTGGCCATTTGATTTCTTCTTCTGTGAAGTGCCTGTTCAGTTGATTTGCCCATTTATTGATTGGATTGTTGCTGTTGTTGTTATTATTATTATTTAAGTTTTTTGAGTTCTTTTTATATCCTGGAGATTAATGCTCTATCTGAGGTGCAGGTGATAATTTTTTTTCTCATTCTGTAGGCTCTTTGTTCACATTCTTGATTTTTTTTTATTGTGAAGAAGCTTTTGATACAATCTTATTTATTTATTTATTTATTTATTTATTTATTTATTTTTAATTTTTTATTGTGGGTTGTTCAAAACATTACAAATTTCTTGGCATATCATATTTGTCACTTTGATTCAAGTGGGTTATGAACTCCCACCTTCACCCCATACACAGATTGCAGAATCACATCAGTTACACATCCATTGATTTACAAATTGCCATCCTAGTGTCTGTTGTGCTCCGCTGCCTTTCCCATCCTCCGCCCTCCCCCCCTCCCACCTCTCCCCTCCCCTCCCCTCCTCTCTCTCTACCTCCTCCACTGT